>NC_090443.1:679654287-679990287 GCF_031143425.1 Pleurodeles waltl
ACGTGTCAAGAGGGAAGGGACTCCAAATACTCTTCAAAACCCACACCTACAATAATCACACTGTTGACACTTGTACACGTTGGTAAGGCCTGCCTGACCAGAATAGAATGTTTGGCATCATGTATTTGATTGCATTTTTAAAACAGTACCAGGACTTAGCTGCAAGGCTTAAATAAGCGTAGACATTATTGTGAAAAATGCAGAGGGGGGCCCAATTATTATTTTTTCCACTGGAGGGGCGCTTTATTACAAAGCTTGAAGACCACTGACCTAGATCAACAACTGACACTGGATTTCTAGGAAAGAATGAGTGTAGACAACTTTGAATTTAACAGCAATTGGACCTTAATGTTGGCTGGCCAAGATCCTACTATACCTGGAGTGTATTTAATTTGTGGATTCAAGCATGCTTTAGGTTTCCTAAAGGATGGTATGGTACATGGTATTTAGGAATGGTTTTCCAAAGATTTATCATGTGGAGCATCACAATGATCCTGTGTGGGAAAGAAAGGCAAACCTCAGAGCTAAGGGCCATATGTATGAACATGTTTTCCCATAGACACAGAATGGGTAAAAACGTTTTCTACATCTGGCCCTAAAAGAGGTGTTAGTGCTTCTGACGTTGTAGGAGACATTTTTGGTGCAATTATTCCATCTATAGGAGAGATTCTGAATGATCTCAACATAAGAAAGTTGTAAACTATTGTACAAAAGCTGTCTATTAGTACATCAAGTGCCTTATTGTTAGTTGAAACTGAAACAGTTGTCTTAAGATCAATGGTTTTGCAAAACAGACAGGTGTTAGACATCTTTCTTGTAAAGGAGGACAGAGTCTGCAAGATGTTGAAGGTTAAAAAATGTTGCACTTTCATCTCTGATAATAGCAAAGAAAAGAAAAAGGACATTAAGAACATCATTAATCTGAAAGATCTGAAGGAGTTAGAAGCAACAGATGTTTGGGAACTAATAGGTAGTGGGTTTTCAGCAGTTGAAAGTTGGTTCTCAAACCTAGGGAGTGGAATAATTGTTAGCATCTTGAGACCATTCCTGATAATTTCCTTGTTTATTCTTGTCATGTTTGTATCTTTCAAGTTATACATGCACATGCAGAGGAAGAGAGGAGAAAGGGGGAGAATATATGAAGAAATAGAACTTGAAAATACATGAAACATCTATCACAGTGACATTAAGCAGTTAGGGAAGTCCAGAAGATCTTTCCTAGATTGACCTCTGTGATTTTGATCTGTCTCACTGATAAGAAAGATTGATGTGATGGCTTGATTCACCACCAGAGGGGGGCATTGGTGCAGGGGAGAATTGGCTTTCGCCTTTGAAGTCACAGTGTTGACCTATATGTGATACAACTAAAACATATTGTGTGAATCAATGCTAAACTAAAGTAAAATGGTGAGCTCAAAGTTAATAATGAAGTGCATTCACCATAGTGTTAGGAGAAAATGTATTGTGTGGTATAACCATATTATTTGAAATGTAAGCATTGATTATGATTTTGTAACCATCATCACATTATTTGAGAGTGTTTACCCTTAAAACGACAATGATTTATATGAAATGTGAAAGTTAATGTTGTTAGTTAATATTGAGAAATGTAGCTCTCCATCATATTCATTTACACATATTAACAGTTTCATTCATTTATATTAAGTGTAACATGAACTGAAATTATAGAGTGTTCAACATTTATATTAATTGTGGAATTAACGCGCAGCATAATGTGAAATTAAATTTGCCTTTACTAAATGTTAGCTTCACTAGGCCTGAATTTTCCTAACATGAGAAACTGTTTTTCATTTCTGCTAACATGTCATTTCATTGCAGGTGTTTTTTCCCATGAAATGTTAGTTTGGTAATAGATGTGCTATTGCCTTACTCATAGAGAGAGTGAGAAAACAACCTTGTAGAAGGTACATGGAGAGACTGAGCATGTGAAGACTGTCACTATTCATACATGTTGCAAAAGACGAGCAGGAGACCAAGAACAAGCAACCTTTCCAGGACTGTCTTGGGAAGGCGCAGTAGTGTTGCAAGTTTCACCATATGAAGGGAGAATATGAAACCTGAAGAGGTGTGATCAAAAAGGGCATTTTCCTAACTGAATTTGCAGCATTAACTAGGACATTCGCTGTGCAGCATATTCCTTTTGGTTTGGAGAGAAGGCACCTTCCCCCTTTACCAGTGGCGTAATGAAACTTGAAGGCCCCTCCTGAAAAGAACATGGAGGCTTGCCCCCTGACATAGTCAGGAGCTCTCAGCCCATGGACCCCCAGAGCTCCCCCCGCACTGCAGGGGATGCAGGGAATATTGTTACACCAGTGCTTTTTACTTACCTGCTTGCACTTGACCCTCTGAGATAACTCTTGACCGAGCTTCTGAAATGTTGACACCTTCTCTTTTTACCTACTTTTTGCCCTATCTTGTTAGCTTCTTTTTGCCTCAGATGTCTTCTTTTGTCTTATATTTGCTTTTTACTTTTTGTCCCCATGTCCTTTAGTTAGAATTATGTCGACAATTGACAATGTACTTAGGGAGGATTTCTTGTTTGCCCTTAGCTAGTTGAGTTAGATGATTTCGACTTGCGCTAATGAGAAAAAACTATCGCTTGTTTTTGGAGCACCAAATTCTTCTTTTGATATTCTGTATTGCAATTACTGAGTGTTTGGTGTGTCTTATGCTGACTAGATTACAATTTTACCGCCGACTTGGTGATCCAATGATAATATTGTACCTTTACATTATTTTCTTCTGATTTGTTTATATTACCCTGACTTTTAACTTGAAATAAAACCCTTTAATTTAATTTCCAAATTTGGGTTTTTCATTGTGTGGAAAAATTGGTCATACTGTAAATTAAATGTAGATTGATGTCTTGTTTAACGGTTTCAATCAATAAATCACAGATTTGTAGAGCACAGCTAATCAATCATAGGGTCTCAAGGCGCTGTTTTTGGGTGTGCTGCTCAGTCGAAGGGTCAGGTCTTGAGGTCCTTCCTGAACTGCTTCAGTGATGTGGCCTGACTGAGCTTGAGAGGTAGTGTGTTCCATGTCCGGGCTGCTTGGTAGGAGAAGGATCTTCCGCCTGCTGTGCTTTTCCGGATCTTGGGGACAGCTGCAAGGCTGAGCTGGGAGGAACGGAGATGTCTGTTGGGTAGGTAAAAGGCAATGCAGTGTTTGAGGTATGCAGGTCCTATCTTGTGCAGTGTCTTGTAGGTGTAGATCAGGAGTTTGTATGCGCTTGTTGACTGGGAGCCAGTGTAGGTCTTTGAGGTGTGAGGGAATGTAGCTGTGTCAGGGGATGTCCAGGAGAAGTTTGGCTGCTGCAATCCGGACTCTTTGTAGTCTTGATTGAAGTTTCTTGGTGATGCCGTCATAGAGTGCATTGCCATAGTCCAATTTGCTAGTGACTAGTGCGTGGGTGACTGTCTTACTCATGTCGGAGGGAATCTACTTGAAAAACAGGAGTCAGAGGGTGTGAAAGCATGAAGAAGAGACGGCGTTGACTTGGCGGCACATGGATAGAGAGGAGTCCAGGATGAGGCCCAGGTTGCGTATGTGGTCCGTGGGAGCAGGGGCGTTTCCCAGAGCGGTCGGCCACCAGGAATCATTCCAGGCAGAAGGTGTGAAGCAGACTACGAGGATCTCAGTCTTGTCTGAGTTCAGTTTGAGGCAGCTGGCATCTATCCAGGCGGACACTGCTCTCATCCCATTGTGGAAATTTCTCTTGGCCTTTGCAGAGTCCTCAGACAGGGAGAGGATCATTTGGGTGTCAACAGAGTAGGAGACTATGTTTAGCCCATGTTGTTTGATGATCTTGGCAAGCGGGGCCATGTAGATGTTGAAAAGTGTCGGGCTGAGTGAAGATCCTTGGGGCACCCCGGAGCATGTGTCTTTGGGTTCTGACATGAACGGCAGTAGTCTGACACTCTGTGTTCTTCTGGTGAGGAAGGACCTGATCCAATCCAGTGCTTTATCTCGGATGCCAGCGTCGTGTAGTCTGTTGCAGAGAGTGGAGTGAGAGGCAGTGTCAAATGCAGTGGAGAGGACGAGAAGGATGAGTGCAGCCATGCCTCCGTGGTCCATTATGATGTGTATGTTATTGGTGGCTTCTAAGAGTGTGGTTTTAGTGCTGTGGTTGCTTATGAATCCAGAGTGGGATGGGTCTAGGATATGGTGTGTCTCGAGGAATTCAGTGAGTTGCTGGTTGACGGCTTCTCCGTTACCTTGGCTGGGAAATGGACAGAACAAACAGGTTCAGATGTGGCTGCGTCATTCAGCTGGACATAGCAACCATTTTGGATGTGGGGAATCACTTATTTGGAAGCACTGTTCACCAATATTTCTATTGGTTGTACTGCTTCTGGCTCACAGAGAATATTCTTAGCCAGTTCTATACCATTATTGTGGAGGGTCTTCTTATTGCCCACTGCCACATTCTCGCTTTTGAATGGGGCAGCCATGTTAGGTGAGGGAACACCACTTACAAGTGAATAGGAGTGCAACAAGCACTGCACTCTTTCTTGGCAGCATCACACAGGTTCTGCCCAGTCAAATGCTGTAAACTGGGTAAACATGTGGGAAGAGCCATAGTTTCGCTGACTATTGTGCTTCCTAAAGCTTTTATTCTGTTGATCACACAAGGTATGGCACCAGCCAAACCTAAAAAGTACATCTCAGAAGTATTGAAACACATCCAATAAGGTGCTTAAACACACCTCTTAGCATATTACCTTAAGTACATTAACCCTTAAAGAATGACACAAGGAGTTATGACGTCTTGTGGAGTGCTGGTGATTATCCAAAAGTAGTGAGTGGTATTAGTTTTATTCAAAATCATCTTGTTTTCATTCCTTTCCTTCAATTCCTTCAGTGCCTCTTGTACCATTCCTACCTGCTACCATTGTGCCCTTGAATCCCATTGAAAGGAGCATATTTACAGGCCCCTAGTGCCTCCTTGCGACACATTACATTTTTTTTACACTAATGTGGCATCAAGGAGCCATTTTTGCTGCTCCGTATTTACAAAGTGGTGCATTACATGCATTGAGCCACTTTGCACCCCCTTGTGCCACATTATGCCTGCATCAGGCATAATGTATGCAAGGGGGGGCGTTCCAAAGCTAGGAGGCCCACAACATTTTTTACTGTCGTTTTTAACACCTGCTCAAAGCAGGCATTAAAATACGGCACCCATTGTAACCTATGGGCCTCCTTGCACTTTGCTGCACTAGCATCAACATTTTTTACGCTAATGCAGCAAGCAAGTGCAGCAAAGCGCTGCAATAGTGTCAACAATTCTGACGCTATTGTCATAACGCACAAATGGTGTCATTAGTTGGGGCAGTGGCGACGCAAGAAAACTGGCGCATTGGTGCTGATGCGCCAGTTTCTTGTAAATATGCCCTTTCATATTAAGTGAATGACACTGACTATGTAGACTTAGATGGCATACAGTGTACTCAGTGGTCACTCTGAATACATATTATTTCTGGCGGAGAGCATGTTTCAATTATGGTTGTGCTCAGTTCTGTATAGTCTCATAAGCACAGTCTTACCACAATGCAAGTCTCTTTGCATTTCAGCAACACGTGTCAGCAATTTCGCCCACTTCTTGGATGAGACTGCATGGTTGCATGAGTGGTGCTTGACTTGGGATAAGCCACAGCAGTATTGGGAAGCCAGAGCCACAGACATGAGTTCTTCAGTGAATGCAGGTAATGAGCATCAGTGAGGGCTCATGGCAGGGATTAGACCTGCTTCTGGGTCACTGGGCAGCAGACGGCCACCACTTACGCAGGTGTCACAACAGCACAATAGCAGTCACTGGATGCACTTTGTAAATACTGCAGTGGTGACTGGCAAGAGCACAAGCCTTGGCTTCGAAAGCTAGGGGCTTCCAAAATGGTACCTGCAGGCCTCTATTACCCGGTCTCCCTTGTGCACATACTGAACGTAATACAGCAGTCACACACACAAAATCCACTTGGATGTTCGTACTAGGAACTATGATAACATATTGATGTAAACCTTTACACAAGTGGGGTCGGAAAAAGGGAAAGAAGGTCTGGTCACGACTGTGGATTCACAAAACATGGTATGCTGCCACCACTGCACATGCTAAAGCAATAACAGGGGTGGTAGTCTGCTGTCAGCAAAATGAGAGCAGGTGTGGTGCACCCCTCAAGGTCAAAGGACAATTCCAGGACATCAGTTGTTTCAGGGACAGGGGAAGGGCTCTGCACCTGTTATGTTAGCGTGAGCCTAGAGCCAAAATAAAAAACCGGGATATAAGATATCCGTGGTCAAGTGCTCATAGCATGGCAGCATGACTCCACACCCTGCAAGGGAACATTCCCAGTCCAACAGCATGTTCAGGCAATATTTTGTATTTCCTAAATTGAAATGGTCTTTTCACCATAGATATGTTTAGTTATCTCCTGTAGATATGCTATATTGAGGATACCAAGCAAGTTCATATTTGTGTCTCAGTATATAATCATATACATTATTTTGCTTACAGAAGTTGACAATCTTTTACGACCTGCTGGCTGCCCTGCTCAAGGAAGACCGGTCCTATGCACTGGAAAGCTTACATACAGCCTGTAGAGCACCTACAAGTCCTTAGCATGGTACAGAAGATTTTAATAGAGAGAGCCGTTGAGGGGCCTTCAGATTTGATGAGAGGCTTCAATGTCACAGACAAGAGCCCCAATAGAAGATTTCAGGGGAAAATGGGTCCGCCAGCCATAATATCTGAAGTTGAAGTACATTAGGACGTCCTGGTTCTTTGGCAGTACAGCTGAAGGCCTCCTCACCACTGGCCCATGCTGTTTGGAGGGCACACCTGCATTGCTTTCTACCTACCAACTTGACTCTTCTTGCATCCCTTTCCACTGCTCAACCATGATTCCAGAAGCTCAGTGCAGTTCACCAGATGACAAAACACAAAAACATCTACAGTCGCTCACCCTTAATCTCATCAAGGATTCATCAATCCTTCATCAATGTTGCAAATGCCAGTGAGCCAGCAGATTTTCCTGCAGACCCCTGTCCCCATGACTTTCTCTGCAGCCAATCCAGTTAGAATTGTCAACAGCTCATTGAACATAGGTATTTTCTTCCCAAAAAACAACTCTAAATGTCTACATATTACCCTTCCTAAACCAAACAGGCTTTGTGCCAAGAGATCCTTCTAACCTGGCCAATAACAGACTGTTTTTATTCAGAAAGAGAGGATGATTAAAAGATTTGCCTCAAAATATACTGCTACATTTAAAGAAAAGAACCTGCTTAAAGATCACCAAAACAGATTCTAGTATGGCTCAGGCACAGAAGGAGCTGTGTTTTCCTCATGGGATGATTTAGAAACTACAATGGATTAAAATGGAGTACCTGCTTTCCTATTATTTGAACTCTCCCTTGCCTTTGATACTGCTCACCATCCAAAGCTTCTACAGAGAATTGCCAACCTCAGATTGCTGGGTGCATAACTGAAGCAGATTGCATCTTCTCTTTAAGACAGATCATCATCTAGACCAGTGGTTCCCAACATGTGGTCTGGAGACTCCTGGGGGTCCTCGAAGCCTCCTCAGGGGGTTCGCGACTGCTTAGAAAATTAAATAATTAACAGGTCAGGTCCCCAGATTCCAATAATGATTCAGTGGGGGTCCCCCGTTCCAGTAATGATAAAGTGAGGGTCCACAGAAGTCAAAAGGTTTGGGGCATTGATGTACACTCTGCCCTTCATGTCAGCTCCATTCAATTCACAACTAAAGTACCAAACATCTTTACCTCTTCTTTAACATTTACCTTAGTTCTTTAAAGCACCCAAGCGCCTCCTTTAATCTCAAGTAATTCTGTTAAGCAGATAATAAACAAATCATAATTACGAAAACTCATCTGACTTTGGCTCATACTCAATCGGACAAAGCCTCAATTAGTGAAATTATC
Source organism: Pleurodeles waltl (assembly GCF_031143425.1). Classification (NCBI taxonomy): domain Eukaryota; kingdom Metazoa; phylum Chordata; class Amphibia; order Caudata; family Salamandridae; genus Pleurodeles; species Pleurodeles waltl. The sequence goes on from NC_090443.1 coordinate 679,662,253, forward strand.
TAACCACAGCAAATTAAACATGTCACAAATTGAAATTTCCATATGCAATAAATGGATCAAACGCCGTCCATCAACAATATGGCCTCAGCCAGTAGGCATGAGACCAAACAACTGAGCCCAAGTTAGGAATCTAGGGATAAACACAGAATCCAGTCTGTCAATCATAATACGATTGTATTTGTCAAATACCTTTAAACTGCACTTTGGCACTTATTTCCCTCATATTCGCTATAAAGATATCTCCGCCTACATTGCTTGAAATGCTTGTCCCGCCCCAGGGTTAGCCCCTCTCCTGAAAGTCGGGTCTAGTTGCGCCCCTGCTTGTGTGTGCTAGACAGATGCGATACTACCTAACAAATAAGGCATAGTGGGCAAGTGTTTTATCAGTTAATCCGTATTTAAATACGACGTGCTGATCACACAGACTCCTTACCTTAATGTTTTTGATAATAGTCTGGTCTTCCAGTACCCGGGGGTTAATGGCAATCACTACGTTTTCATATCCGTGATCTATAAGGTGCACCAGTGCAGTCTTCCGTACATAGAGACTGAGGAGAATGACAACGTAAAGACTCTTGAAGGAAATCATTTTCCAGACTTCTGCAGCATGTGCAATCGCCTCTGTGGATGCGGTGCAAAGATTCCAGTCTTTCAGGATTTGTGTGAGACCAGGTAATGTGAGGGCGTGAACGGATGAAGGGAGTTGCTGCAGCCGCCTCCTTTTCACAGTCAGCCAACTTGGAGTGGAGCGGATTATAACTTTATTACTTTACAAAATATGAAGATCTGACTGTCTCTCCTCCTCAGTAAACAACATATTGACTGTTTCACACAGATCACCCTCTTGTGTGGCCACAAAGCCATTATGCAAGCTCTGATATTACGAAAATCTATTTAAATCGAGTGGGAGAAGTTTTTCACATATTTACTTCGATGTCATGTTCTTCTTAACCCCTTGAATGCTTGGCAAGGACTCAAAACATTAGCTAAAAACACAGTTGCAACTGATGGAGGTTTTAGACAGGCACAATGTGGCATGACCAATAGGCAAGGGCTGGGAGCATAACTGGAACATAATCTTGATGCCAAACGTCTATAAATATTGTATTGAAAGGTGAATAGGTTGCGACAAGCTCCTTAACTGAATCATTCTCCATACGTCCTCACAAGACACTAATGCTTTTATCAAACAACTATATTGAACATGGAAGCATGATTTTAGAATCCATATATAATTGGTGGTTTGACAATCCTTATATTTATTCTTATCTTTAGTTACATTGCAGACACTGTCGAACAGAATCGCCTGTTTGCAAAGAAGCAGATTTGACAAACTTTGCAGAGGTTGGCTAGCGGTTACAGATGCTGAGACGCAGAGATGAGTGGGTGACGGTGGTAAGATGACCTGGGTACAAGTTGTCATGATCCATCATCTTTGCAAGAGCAGGGAGCATGGCATTTGCATGTAACGTTTCAGTTACTTGCCAGTAATCTTATTACAACTCCTCTTCCAGGTGTGCCTGCAAAGGACCAACTCCACGTAGAATAGCCCTGAAGTAACTACCAAAGCATCCAAACAGGCCATAATCCAAGCTGATACAACATGAAAGGAGAGTACTGGGAGTATTGCTATCCCACACCACCTCCCAAAAGAAATCTATATAACCACTAAGGGTGTGGGGTAGTAGGGGTTGAGGATTGAGCTGGATCAGTGTTCCCTCTCTAAGCGGTATCAATTCGGTCGCTTTAAAAATACGAGACGGAGAAGGCATGAATGAAGAGTGTCTCAGAAAGGAAGAACTGTGTTGTCCTGGGGGGGGGAAAGAGGGGCGAAGTTCCCTTACGGACTAGGTGGTCTCACACACATAATAGTGTCTTGCTTCATCATTTGACCATCTGAGCGCTCTGAGCGGTCTGGCACCGGCATGTAGGTACTCTCCATGGTAATTCCTTTGGAGTGAGTGTGACTACAAGGGAATACCCCTCCCACGGCGAACACTGAGAGAGGGAACACTGATCCAGCTCAACCCTCAACCCCTACTACCCCCCACCCTTAGTGGTTATACATAATCCAAGCTGTTCACACAGGAAGGATGGAGAGAAGGTTAAAAAAGAAAAATTGTTGGAGTTATTACATTCCTGGTGAATAATCGAAGAATTAACCTCTCATCATTTCCTTGTATGGCATTCCTTATACGAAGAATAATTATGACAGGAGGTACAAAGACCACAAGGGCATCCACCAAGAAAAGACAAATTTGAGTCACAAAAAAATAGAAGGTCCAAAATCAGAAAGTCAACAAACCCCCAAGTGTAAGCTGTAAGGGAATCCGACAAGCATTAGAAGCCCAGAAGACAGAAGGCACAAGCAGCTCGCCCATAGGACCAGGGGGGGCAAAAGACCAGACACCCACAAGACCTGACTCCTACAAGGCAACAGAGGGACTACAAGGCAGAAGGATGACGACCAGGGACCAAGGGCACCAGTGCCTCAGAGAAATGCCTGCTACAGCTCTAGCAACAATTAGAACAATGGGGTTGAAGGTGCCCATCCCTCCAACACGCTCCCCACCCCAAAGCTTCTTCAAAGTAGCTCATTGTGCCCCCTTGATTTTAATAAGTGGAAAATGGAATGATTAAACTCCCGGAATTGGAAAAACCTGAATAATTCCTGATCCAACAATTCCCCTTTTTCTTTAGAGTTTAACTCGTGGTCCGGCCTCCCTCTTCATTAATCCGGAATTCAGGGACTGCAGTCTCCAAAAGAGTTATTTATTAATGAGGCATTAAGTAGGACATTGAGGGCCTTATATATACTTTTTGGTGCAAAACTGCACTAATGCATTTTTGCACCAAAAAGTTTAGCACCGGCTAGCACCATTTTTTAGCACCAGCTGGGCACCATATTTGTGGAATGGTGCAAGCCAGTGCAAAGGGTAGGCTAGCATAAATTTTTTTACGTTAGGCAGGTTAGAGTAAAAATAAATGACTAACCAGATTAGCGTCATTTTTTGATGCAAAGAGGCATAATTATACTCTGTTTGCACTGAATTAGCATCATTTTTTCTTACTCTAATTCAGTGCAAAACTAACTCCATATTTATACTTTGGTGCTAGACCCGTCTAGTGCCAAATGTATGGAGTTAAAGTCATTTTTTGGAAGTGAAAACCTACCTTGCCTTAATGAGATGCAAGGTAGGCGTTCCCGTGCAAAAAATGACTCTATGGCTTTAACGCCATATTTATACTCCCATGCAAAAATGGTGCAAGGGAGGGAGAAGGGGTCAAAAAATGGTGCAAAGCTTGCTTTGCCCCATTTTTTAAAGCCTGGGTCAGGGCAGGCGTTAGGGACCTGTGGGCCTAGTTTCATGGTAGAACACCATGGAATAAGCCCACAGGTGCCCCCCCCAGGCCCCAGGGGCACCCCCACCCCCACCAGAGGGACTACGGAGGATGGGGACCCCATCCCAGGTAAGTACAGGTAAGATTGCATTTTATTTTTGAAAGTGCCATAGGTGACCCTGAAATGGGCCCCCATACATGGCACAGGGTGCAATGGCCATGCCCAGGGGACCCTTGTCCTCTATGCTGGCCATTGGGGTGGTGGGCATGACTCCTGCCTTTTCTAAGGCAGGAGTAATGTGGCATGGTAGGTTTAGCACCATAAAATGACGATAATCTGGTTAGAGTCATTTTTTTTTACTCTACTGTTTGTTACTCTACTCTAACAGTCACCCATGCATTCATCATCAGCAGACTAGACTATGGTAACGTCCTGTACGCCGGCACCACACTCAAACTCACACGCAAACTCCAGAGAATCCAGAACACAGCCGCACGCCTCGTTCTTGGCCTCCCCGGCCATGAACGAATCTCACCACACCTCAAAACCCTTCACTGGCTCCCCATTAACAAGAGAATCACATTCAAGAACCTCATCCACGCACACAAATCCCTCCACAACACCGGCCCTACATACCTCAACAAAAGAGTGAACTTTCACACTCCCACTCGCAAACTCCGATCAGCCAACCTCGCCCTAGCCACAGTCCCCCGCATCCAACGCACCATCACAGGAGGCAGGTACTTCTCCTACCTCGCCCCCAAAACCTGGAACTCCCTCCCCACCAACCTCCGCAAAACCAAAGACCTCCTGCTCTTCAGAAAGAACCTCAAAACATGGCTGATCGAACAGTGACCCTCCTGCCCCTCCCCCCCTAGCGCCTTGAGACCCTTACGGGTGAGTAGCGCGCTTTCTAAACTTTTTGATTGATTGATAACCTGCCTAAAGTCATTTTTTGGTGCTAAACCCTCTTCTATACCGCCAGCCCCATCCGACTAAAGTCATTTTTTTTTACTCTAGCCTACCCTTTGCACCAGCTTGCACCATTCCATAAATATGGTGCCCGGCTGGTGCGCAGAAATGGTTTCAAGCCGGTGCTAAACTTTTTGGTGCAAAACTGAGTTAGTGCAGTTTTCCAGCAAAAAGTATAAATAAGGGCCAATATTACATTTGCGCCACTTTTGCGTCAAAACATTACATTAATGTGGCGCAAAAAATATATAAATCAGGGCCTTGGTGCTAGATGGGTCTAGCACCAAAGTAGAAATATGGAGTTAGTTTTGCACCGAATTAGAGTAAAAAAAAATGATGCTAATTCGGTGCAGAGTATAAATATGCCCTATAGTATAAATAGGCCCCTAAATATGGCGTTAAGGCCATAGAGTCATTTTTTGCACAGGAACGCCTATCTTGCATCTCATTAAGGCAAGGTAGGTCTCCATTTCCAGAAAATGACTTTAACTCCATAAATTTGGCGCTAGATGGGTCTAGCACCAAAGTATAAATATGGAGTTAGTTTTGCACCGAATTAGAGTAAAAAAAATGACGCTAATTCGGTGCAAACAGAGTATACATATGCCCCTGAATTCTTTGTGTGCAATGAAAGACTTGCCTCCCACGAAGCCTTGACTTCCTATGGTAGCTTTGTCCAGTAGCACATACATAGCTCGAAGGAGATTTTGCTAAGGTTGAAACTGGATACAGTGTAACAAATTTATTACGGTTGTGATAAAGCTGAAAAGCCTAGCTATAGTTATTGAATCATGAATGTGCGGTGATGTCTATGCTTTTAACTGTGTTGACTCAGCAGATTAGGTCACTAGGTTCTAGTTTGGTGTGTTAGGTGTGCAACATTGCGCCAGGTTGGAGACAGGTGTGCATTCAGTCGCTGAGAATAAAGAAGTATCTGCCTACTTCATTGATACTGTAGTCCTTACAATTGGTGTGCTGTTCATAAGGCAAAACGATCATGGATTGCAATCCTAATATCAAAATTGTAACTAGTAAAATGCTGTTTGTGATCACAAGGAAACTCGTAGCAAATACAGAATACATGTGGTGGAAATTGGAGGGGAGGGAAAAATATTCTATGCAGTGATAAAAACCGTCACCATATTCTGAGGCAAGAGGTAAAAGCCTGCTTGTCATCTGTGTACGGTTGGGTTTGTTCAGACTAGAAATAGAGATATCTCATAACCTGGAAGATTAGGCCCTCATTACAACCCTAGCGGTCGGTGATAGAGCGGCAGTAATACCGCCAACAGGCTGGTGGTAAATACCATCAAATTATGACCATGGCGGAAAGAGCTCAGACAGACAGCCACTTTACCACATCGACCACCAGGGCGGAATCAACAGGCACCACGGCGGTAGCTACCTACAGCCAGGCGGAAGCCAATGTTCTGCCCACTGTATTATAACAGCCCAATCCGCCACCTTTTCCGGGGCAGTACCAACGACATCAAAAGCTTGGCGGAAACAATGCACAGAAGGGAAATGACTCACCATTGGAGACTCAAGGACAAACCACACCACTGTGGAGCCTGAACTGCAGATCTTCCCCATGATTTTCTACGTCCTGCTCCACCACGAACACCAACGACGGCGAAGACGACCACGGTGAGAACAGCCGCCTAGCACACAGAGGAGGAAAAAGAGAGTGAAACACACAAGCAACATGCAACACCCCCACCCCCAAAACCATACACACAAGCAGATGCAGTAACATAACATATTTACCCTGTACCCCTCAGGAATAATGCAAGGACAACAGGAATAGATGAAAGTGAGTGTAATAATATAAACAAAGTAGAAATACGTACACCCAATCTAAAAGTATATACATATGTAAAAATCAAGGGACACTGCCCAGTCCTCAATGTGCGTGGGCCACAGGGCCACATGTCAAAGTCCAAGGCTCCACTTGACTCCTGCAACAACACGGAGAGAACACTGCAGGGGCATCAGTTCAAAAATAGGCAGGCACCTCAGAGGGACGGGAATGGGGGGTACCTCAGCCGGCAGATGGAACAACACCAATGGTCCTGGAGGGGGCAACATGCCCTGTACACTGTCCTGGGGAGTGCAAGGCCACAGTTTCTCAAGTGGGTTACTTGCCCACTGGCTCTGGAGGGGGCAACATGCCCTGTGCTTTGTCCTGGGGAGTGCAAGGCCACAGTCTCTCAAGTGGGTGACTTGCCCACTGGCTCCGGAGGGGGCAAAATGCCCTGTGCTTTGTCTGGGGAGTGCAAGGTCACAGTCTCTCAAGTGGGTGTCTATCCCACTGGTTCTGGAGAGGGCATCGTGCCCTGTGATCTTAACCCTGTGGAGGATGAGGCGAGAGGGTGCCATACCCACTGGTTCTGGAGAGGGCATTGAGCCCTGTGATCTTCATCCTGGGGAGGATAGGGTGAGTGGGTGCCATACCAACTGGTTCTGGAGGGGGCATCATGCCCTGTGATCTTCATCCTGGGGAGGATGGGGTGAGTGGGTGCCATACCCACTGGTTCTGGAGGGGGCATTGAGCCCGTGATGCAGATCTTGGTGAGTGCAAGGTCACAGTCTCTCATGTGAGTGTCATACCCACAGGATTTGAAAGGGGCAGGCCGCACAGCAGCCCATGGACGCAGGACTACACACTGTCCACTGGCGGTGATGGCTCCTCAGTGGTGGTGCTGCTCATGCTGTTGGCGGTGGTGGGGGGAAGCTCCTGCCATTCCCCTGCAGCCTCAGTCGGCTGCCCACTGCTGGTGGTTGTGCTGCTGCTGCTGGTAGTGGTGGTGGGGGGAAGCTCCTGCCCATCCCCTGCGGCCTCAGATGACTGCCCACTGCTGGTGGTGGTGGTGCTGCTGCTGCTGGTGGTGTTGGGGGGAAGCTCCTGTCCAAGACAACATGGAACAACTCATGGTGGCCTGCCACCCTAGGACCACCCCCGACACCCACCACCCATGCACGCAATCTCGGCTTCATACTAGACTCGTCTCTCTCCATGACTCAGCAAGTCAACACTATCATCCTCTTGCTTCAACACCCCCGCATGCAACGCAAGACCTTCAAGTGGATTCCGATAGAAACCAGAAGAACGGTCACCCACGCCCTCGTCAGCAGCAGACTGGACTACGGCAACGCCCTCAATGCAGGGACCACAGCCAAGCTTCAAAGAAAACCCCTGCACATCCGGAACGCCGCTGCACATCTCATCCTCAACCTCCCTCGCCACAAGCACATCTCCCCCCACCTCAGATCCCGACACTGGCTGCCCATCAACAAAAGGATTGTCTTCAAAATCCTAATCCAGGCTCACAAAGCCCTCCAAGGCAACGGACCGGCCTACCTCAACGAACGACTTAACTTCCACATCCCAACCTGCCAGCTCCACTCCGCCGACCGTGCCCTCGCAATAGTCCCCCGCATCCAATGCACCACCTCTGGCAGCAGATCCTTCTCCCACCTCGCCGCCAATACCTGGAACTCCCTTCCCACCAACCTACGCAAGACCCAGGACCTCCTAGCCTTCAGAAAGCGCCTCAAAACATGGCTCTTCGAGCAGTAACACACCCCGCTACCAACCCCAGCGCCTTGAGACCCTACCGGGTGAGTAGCGCACTTAAGAAATTATTGATTGATTGATTGATCCCCTGTAGCCTCAGACGGCTGCACCACCACGGTTGGTGGTGGGGGCTCCAACTGAGTCCCAGCACCAGGCCCCTTGTCCTTTCTGCCTGCTGGCGCAGGCCCCTTGCCCTTCCTGGCAGCAGCTGGGGATTGCTCCTTGCTGGCAGCACCTGGGGATTGCTCCTTGCCCTTCCTGGCAGCAGCTTGGGATTGCTCCTTGCCCTTCCAGCCAGCAGCTGGGGATTGCTCCTTGCCCTTCCTGGCAGCAGCTGGGGGTGGCACCTTGACCTTCATGGCATCTGCTGGAAGGGCTCCTTGCCCTTCCTGGCAGCACTTGGGACAGGCACCCTTTCCGTGTGGCTGCCTGGTGCCCGGGATCCTTTCCCACCATGAGTTGCTGTGGACACTACTGGGCCTGTGAACTAGGTGGCTGAGGAGCTTGCCTGGGTTTTACACAGCCTGGCCAGATGAGAAGGACGGGAGTAAGAGGTCAATGGGGGAGAGGAAAAGCTTCTTAGGGGCATTGGGTGGGAAGAGGAGAAGGTTTGGGAGTGGAGGAAGAGGGAGTGGTTGTAGGAGGTGTCTGCTGTGTTTGGGTGCAGGTGCATGGGCTGGATGCTGTTGTGAGGAGGATGGCTGTTGGGTGTCTGAGTGCTTGCATTTGTGTACTTTGGGAGGAGGGGGCGTAGACACAGTGGGAGATGACACAGGGGACCTGTGCATGGCTGTTGGGGTGGTGTCTGCCAGTGAGGTGTATGTTCTGATAGGTGTGCTGGTGATGGAGGTAGTGGATGAGGATGTAGTGCATGCAGGTGTGAGTGTAGATGCAACTAGGAGGGAGGTGGAGGAGGTGGACACAGTGGAGGTAGTGGATGTTGGTATGTCTTGTGTGTTGTCCTGTGTGCATGCTCTCCTGCCTGTGTGCTTGGGATAGGTTGGGGTTGAGGGGAATGGGATTGGGTAGAAGAAGTTGGAGGAGGGAGGGTGGAAACAGGGGCAATGGCTGCCATCAGAGAGGAAGCCAGAGCCCGGATTGATCTCTGTTGGGCCACCAAGCCAGTGTTAATGCCCTCCAGAAATGCATTGGTCTGCTGCATTTGGGCTGCCAGCCCCTGGATGTCATTCACAATGGTTGACTGCCCAACAGAGATGGATCGCAGGAGGTCAATAGCCTCCTCACTCAGGGCAGCAGGGCTGACTGGGGCAGGGCCTAAGGTGCCTGGGGCTAAAGAGATGCCCATCCTCCTGGGTGAGGGGCACGGGCAACTCGATGAGGGGCTTCTGGGAGGGCGGTGCTGGTACGGAGGGTGGCAGCTGTACCTGTAGCTGGGGTGGGCACAGAGGTGTCCGCCACCACCACGGAGCTTTCATCGGAGGAGGTATCTGTGTCCGAACTGTCCCCTGCAGTCTCTGCCGTGGTGCTCCCCTCGCCCTCCGTCCCATTGGTACCCTCACTGTCGGTGGACTCTGCCTTCTGGGTCCTGTAGGATGTAGCTCTCTCCGTCGCCGGTGCCTCTGCTCCTCCGCCAGATGATGCTAATGCACATAAGGACAGGAAGACAAAACAAAAAGGAGGGGATAGAGACAAAGGATACACTTGGTCAATGGCTGCATCAACCCCACCGTTGGCGTACACACCACCCTCACCACAGGGAACAGCCCTACACGCTATGCAATACACTACCAGTAACAATGCTAGTCACCAGGGCATGGGGAGGCGCACATACCGCCAACTGCAGCATACCTGGGACCCACACAGCTCTGCCCAGTAGTGGACGCCTACTAGCTAGGTTGGAGGAATTTCACATCACATCCCTGCCCAACATGGGACCTACCCTACAATGTCAGGCCTGGCCTAGGGGCACCAACAGACAGACATCCCCACCCGGATACCACTGCACCAGCTGTAAGTAGTAATGATGGGCATTGTACTCACCCCCCTGTGGCTGCTGTGATGCCCTCAGGTGCCCATTCAGCTCCGGATAGGCCACTGCCAATATGCAGGCCATCAGGGGGGTCCGGGTATGACAGGCACTCGTTCGGAGGTCACCCCCAGCTGGGCCTCCGCCATCTTTTGTGCCCAGTGTCTCATGTTCTCTCACCGTTTTCGACAGTGGGTGCTCTGCCTGCTGTAGACCCCCAGGGTCCGCACGTCCTTGGCGATGGCACGCCATATACCCTTCTTTTGATGGGCGTTGACCTGCAGAGAAAATATACACAGGGAAAGGTATTGGTTAGACCGTCCTGGCTGTTACACTCATGGCCCACCATATCCCTTCCCATCCCTATTTGCACAGACATGGCCCAGCATACATGCTGCGCGCTGCCCAGGGCCCATCCACCAACCCCCCCCCACACAAGGCCTTCACACACACCACTCCATGCATTCATGGCCCATGCATTGTGTTCACAGTGTACTCACCTCTTGGTCTGGAGGCCCACACAGCAGTCCATACTGGGGTAGGACCCCATCCACTAGTCTCTCCAACTCTGCTGAGGTGAAGGCAGCTGCCCTTTCCCCAGTCACACGGGCCATGGTATGTTCCAGACACAGGTCAAAGCAGCACATGCAGTGTAGGTCCTCTCCTGTTGAAGGTCAGGTAGCAAGTGAGTGAACAGATAGAAAATGGCAGTGACGGCTTCGGCGGTGCATACCGTCACCACCAGCGTACATCACCATTGGTCACTGTACCCAATAGGGCCCAATATTATCCAATGAGGCGCTGCACGGTGGTTCCCGACCGCCTCCGCAACGGCGCACAATGTCAGCGGAATTAACTCATTTCCACCTGTCCCTTCATACAGGACAGGCGGACGCCATTTCGGGGGGGCAGGCCCTGGATCTTAACTGCATCACAGATCACAATTGTACACACAGGACATATGCCACTAATACATTTAAAATTCACATCATGTATTGAACTGTAGTGGCTACAATGTGCAGTTTATGACCAGCTCCTCACTCTTTTGCCCCATAGATTGCAACCGCTGAGGATGTAGAGGAGATGGAGACATCCCCCCGTGTACAGACCTCTGGTGGACTTGGCAACAATGGAGGACAGGCACATTATCCTCACCTACAGACTTGACAGGGCAACAATCACTGATTTGTGTGCCCAACTGGAACCTGACCTGATAACTGCTATCCGTCAACCCACTGGGATCCCCCCTCTTGTGCAAGTGCTATATGTGCTCCATTTCTTGGCTACTGCTTCTTTCCAAGTGACAATGGGCTTGGCAGCAGGAATGTCACAGCCAATGTTCTCAATAGTTCTGACAAGAGTGTTGGCTGCCCTGATTAAACACAGGTGCAGCTACATTGTTTTCCCCCAGGTGGAGGATTTAGCCATGGTGAAGGCTGACTTCTATGCAATGGGACATATCCCCAACATCATTGGGGCGACTGATGGAACACATTTTGCATTTGTTCCCCCCCCGCCAAAATGAACAGGTCTTCAGAAATGGAAAAAAAAATCACTCGATGAATGTGCAGATGGTCTGCCTGGCGGACCAGTACATATCCCACATCAATGCTAAATATCCTGGGTCACTGCATGATGCCCTTATCCTGAGGAATAGCAGAATCCCAAATGTGATGGGCCAATTAAAGAGGCACAGGGTGTGGCTAATAGGTGAGCCCTGGTTCCCACTCAGTGAATGTTGGTGTATGGGTATGGTGTTGGCCATAAGGGATAGTGTGTGGCTAACTGTTGTCCCTCGATATTTGCAAGTGACTCAGGTTACCCCAACCTATCATGGCTACAGACCCCTGTGAGGAATCCCAGGACAAGGGCTGAGGAACGTAACAATGAGGCACATGGGAGAACAAGAAGGATCATTTAATGTACATTTGGCCTCCTGAAGGCCAGGTTTCGGTGCCTCCATCTAACTGGTGGATCCATGTGCTGCTCACCCAAGAAGGTCTGCCAGATAATCATGGCATGCTGACATTGCATAACCTTGCCTTGAGATGCCATGTGACTTTTCTGCAGGAGGAGGAGGCTGGAGATGGCCGTGTGGCAGCAGTGGACCCTGTGGACAGTGAAGATGAGGAGGCAGAGGATGAGGATGAGGACAACAGAACTGCAGTGATTAGACAATACTTCCAATGACACACAGGTAAGACAGTGTAACTTCACATTTCATTGTCATTTTTTTGGTTCACATCGTCACTGGCAGGCTGTTATTTCCCACTTATATGGCCACTCACTGTACCCTTGGGCACCTCTTTTTGCAGATGTTTGTGCCCCACTATGGCTCCTGGTGTGTTCACTGCAGCCAACTACAGGTCTTTCATATGTACACCTTACTGTACAGTTGAATTGCAATGTTTAAACCTTGTTAAACGAATACATACTTAAATCATTTGACATACTCCATATTTTTTTAAAGTGTGTTCATTGCAGTGCTATGAAGAAAAGGGAGAAGTGCAATAAGCTGGGGTGATGATGGAGGAAAGTCCAGGGTATTGTCCAAGTCTATTTGTAGCACAGGTGCATTGTCTAAGGGGGAATAGGAAGGGGAGCAATGGCAGTTCAAGGTGGACCCGGTGACAGAGTGGGACACAAGGGTGACAATCAGGAGAGTCTAATTTCCTGGCGGAGGTCTTGGCAATGGGCTCTGGCTTCTGCCTGGATCACAGGGAATGTTTGCGGGGTGGTTCTCCTTCTGCAGGGGGAGGGGTGCTGGTGGCCCGTTGGTCCTGTGGCAGGGCCTCCTGTCCCCTAGCAGCAGCGGAAGTGGAGGGCTGTTCAGTAGTCTGGCTAGTGTCTGGGGCCCTTTGGTGTGACACTGCCTCCCTCATAATGTTGGCCATGTATCCCAGCACCCCTGCAATGGAGACCAGAATGGTGTTAATAGCCTTCAAATCCTCCCTGATCCCCTGATACTCTCCCTCCTGCAGCTGCCTGTTCTCCTGTACGTTGTCCAGGATCTGGCCCAGCATATCCTGGGAATGTTGGTATGCTCCCAGGATCTCAGTGAGTGCCTCCTGGAGAGTCGGTTCCCTGGGACTGTCCTCCACCTGGCACACAGCAGTTCTCCCAGCTTCCCTGTTGTCCTGTGCCTCTGTCCCCTGAACCGTGTGCCCACTGCCACTGACCCCAGGTCCCTGATTGTCTTGGGTTTGTGGTGTGCCCTGGGGTCCCTGTAGTGGTGCACACATTGCTGATTGACGTGTCCTGGGGACAGAGGTATGGGCACACTGGATGGGTTCTGTGGTGGTGTTTCTTGAGGGGTTAGTCTCTGTGGTGGTGTGTGACTGTGCCTGGGTAACCAACTGTCCAGAGGTCCCTGATGGGCCAGGTTGGAATTCCAGATCCAGGCGAGCAGAGTCGCTGTCATCACTGTGGGCCTCTTCTGTAGGGGGAATGGATAGTGCTGGCATCTCTTCTCCGGTGACATTAGCTGGGATACCTGTGGGGTTGTAAATGCAGTGGTATTGTTTCTGTATGTGATGGCATGCAGGTAGGGGGGCGGTAGTAGTAAAGAGTTGACTTACCAGAGTCCAGTCCTCCTCCTACTCCAGCCAGGCCCTCAGGATGCATGATTGCCAAGACTTGTTCCTCCCATGTTAAAACTGGTATGTCGACCTGGCAAAATGAACCTTTTGCCAGGCCTAAACCTCCCTTTTTAATAAATATACATCACCCGAGGGCAGGCCTATAGGGCAGGGTGTAGTACATTTAAAAAGTTGGACATATACTTCTAAGTTTTTACATGTCCTGGAAGGGAAAAACTAAATCTGTTTTTTTACTACTGCGAGGCCTCCCTCTCCCATAGGATAACAGTGAGTTAACTTATTACACTTAATTAGTGATAACTTTCAATTGGGAGCCGGTAGTAATGTTGAGGGTGGTGTCTAAGGAATTGTAATTTAAAACTCTCTTAAATGATAGCATTGGATTTTTGAGTTGCATTTCTGAAAACCAACCATTGGGTGTGTGCAGCCTGCTTCCTGGGTCAGATGACTAGGTGCAACTGGCAGTTGGTCTTTGTGTATTGCTCCCCGACCGAGATAAAGGAGTAATAGGTGTTGACAGGTTGGACTATCTCTGACATGTTGAAGAGCTGTCACCTACCACACTTGCACATCATAAAGGCTCTGCCTGTGCACAGTGTGATACTAGTCTGTGACACTATTCCTTAGTGACCCCAGACAAGCTGGGGCCAGGCCCGGGAGGCAGGAAATTCCAGACACCTTGGGGTAGAAACCTCCAGAAACTTCTCCCACTTCAAAACTGGCACCAGGTATAAATATTGGACCCTCAGATGCAACTTTTCAGTACACCTCTGGACCTGTGGAAGACTCAGAGGGATTGCTGTGCTGCTCTGCAAGAAAAACTGCTACTCTATTGCCTTGCTGTGCTGCTGCCCTGCTACCTGAGTGAAAATGACTGAACCTGTATCTTGAATCCAAGACCATCAGAATGACTTCAAGGGCTAGTTGACTGGCCTTCTGATCAGAGCCTTAGGAGCAGAGAAGGCTCCAGCCACCTTGAACCCAGCACCTGGACTCTGTCTGCTGTGAGTCCTACCCACACAAGTGGTGCCACCCAGTCCTGGACCTTGAAAGAGGGCCTGAAGGGGCTCTAACAGCCCAGCTGCAGTGATGGGGGCAGAAGGGATGCAGCACAATGCATCGCCTCGCAGCTCTGTTTCTGAACTGCTGCATTGTGACATATCCCCAATGCTGAACCGCACATCTCAGCCTGCAGTCTCCTCGGAACCGATGCGGCACTATGCATTCTTGACATAGGCCTTCGCATTGCAAGCCCTTCGCCAATCACATTCTCAAGAATGATGCAGGACTTCTTGGATCTTTCATGGAATCTAAGCTGCATGACACATCCTCAACACAGGATCTTGCAATGCTCTGCAAAGCAGGATTTAAGGTACTTTGTTCAATTGGTTTAACTTGGTCTCTGTATCTGGCCTGTACTCCATCGCAGTCAGCCTGAACTTGTGACTGTCAAGCTCCACCACAACCAAATAACCCTTAGTTGGTGTTTCTCGGCCCTATTTTTACTTAAATCTTTATTTTTTTTATTTTTTTATTAATGCTTTTATTAATTCACTGTGTAAGAATAAACAGCTCACTGGCAAGTGAGAAAAAACAAACAGTCACATACATACATGACACCATCTCCTGTGTTCCATACAAATTAGGCCGTACGAAAAGAGGAACATTGTCTGATTACAGTTGCTGCATAGCACCCACCGCCCCCGCACACATGGTTATACATTAGCTGCAGCGTCCCTCTCATGAGTGTCAGTCAGCATCAACATTAAGTATGTGAGCATATATGTTTAGGCCTCAATGGTGTTCGCAGTTCCTCAGCATAAAGTTCTATCTGGGACTGACAGTAGGCCATATCTCACAACCTGGCCTTCTGAGTGGGTCTGGCCTTGTCGCTCCAATGTAGTGCAGTTCGCCTCTTGGACAGCAGGGGGCACACTGACACAAACCTACGGTTGACAGATTGAAGGAGCACTGGGTCACACCGAACAATCTCTGATACCATGTTTATGACGGCTGCATTAACATGCAGCCAATATTGTAAGACAGAAGGGCAAGACCAAGCTAATTGCAAAAAGTTTGCTTCCCTAAGTCCACATCTTGCCCAATTAGTAGCCTCTCTAAGCCCCTGTTTGTGAAGTTTCACAGGTGTGTAATATATTTGATGCAAAAACGTACAGTCTATTATTCTCAAATTGCAGTTGGAAGTGAGTGTATGCAATTGTTGACAGCAGAAATTCCACTCTGCATCTCTTAGGGGTTGTGGGAGAGCTTCATTCCAGCCCATCAGTGCCTTACTAGTACATGTCCCCTGTCCACCTGGGCAGAGGCATAGAGGTGAGTGATTGGGGAATGGCGGGTAAAGCAAGTGTATAGCAGCACAAAGGCGGTAGTAGGTAAAAGCCAATAGCGGGATGCTAAGGTGGGCTGCAGCCAGGTCTCCAAATGCAATACATTTGCCACTGGGATAGGCGTCACCCATAGTGGACAGTCCCACACCGGCCAACAACTGGATCGCTTTGTCTTCTTGTGAAACTGACACGGCAGGATGATGTTTGAGAGGCAATGCTGGAGCATATCTTGGAAATGTTCCCACCCAGCACGGAAGCCGGTGCGAGGCAACTGTAGTGGAATGGAAGACATTTATTTCTGTGTGAGGGAGTCCCTCCTGCTTGTGTGGCAGCATAGCAGATAGGGGGGTTGGATATGCATTGTTAAGCTTGATAGATACTTGGGGAAGAAGGACACCACACGGGACCTTGCTGTGTGTAAAAGGCCGCTTTATTGGAAACAGGTGCACTCATAAAGATCAAGTTTCCTAACAGTCTCTCCCCACTACCCTGCCCTCCCTTTATTTAAGCACATGTCCTCTTAATACTCCTTCAGTGTAATGATTTCTTTCTGAATCCGAATGTCACGTTAATAGTCTCCTAATGCCCAACTATTTCTGTCTGAGTTGTCCTGCTGTCGTCCACTCACTTTCCCACCTGAAGATGTATTGTCGGCTCTGCCATCCCTCCCTGTTCTCATAGTCCTGCGAACTATCTCAGTCTACACTTGCACCTGTACCCAGCGAGAAATACAACCATCATTCTCCCTGTGCACCTTTTTCCACAACAAATGCCTAAATTAACAGAGCAACCAGACCCCCGAGGACTGAACTGAGGGAGGGAGGGAGAGAGGGAAAGCTACATTTTTACCCGGCCACCTTGCCGCACTGAGAAAATGGTGGGGACCCCTCAAAATGGTAGACTTAAATATTACCCCCCATAGCCCAAAAAGCAACCAAATGACACCTGTGGGCTGTACCACATCCCCAAACATCCCGGGGGGAGACCTCGTACCTCAGCAGTCCCCCCGGGACCTCCTTGGGGAAGAAGGACACCACACAGGACCTTGCTGGGTGTAAAAGGCCGCTTTATTGGAAACAGGTGCACTCACAAAGCAGAAGATACCCTTGGCCTATCGCCTCCCAAAAACTAAAGCCCCACTATACATCAAGTTTCCTAACAGCCTCTCCCCCTCCCCTATTCTGCCCTCCCCCCTCCCTTTATTTAAGCATGTGTCCTCTTAAGACCCCTTTATTGTAATGATTTATTTCTGACTCCGAATGTCACGTTAATAGTCTCCTAATGCCCGACTATTTCTGTCTGAGTTGTCCTGCTCTCGTCCACTCCCTTTCCCACCTGAAGATGTCTTGTCGGCTCTGCCATCCCTCCCTGTTCTCATAGTCCTGGGAACTGTCTCAGGCTCTGCCACCAGGAAAAGGAGATCCTCCTTTTCCTGCTCCCCCGCTGTATTATGCTGTCCACCTACAAGGTCCCACTTTACTACTCATGAAACGTGGCCTTCAAAGATTCCTTTAATTGTAGCAGGTACAACTCCATGCCCATGAAGGACAGGTGTACACCGTCACCCCCAAAAAATTCCCGATCCTCGAAACAGAGGTCCACATGCTCTAATGCATCCCACAGAAGATTGTCATTTATTTATTCATCTTCCTACGAGCCATCTCTATAGCTCCTGGTTTCCGTGCCCCTCTCCAAATTCTACGAGGCACGAATGCCGTCCAGAGCAAATGGCAACCATGTCACTGACGTTGAATTTCCAGTAAGTCCACCTTCATGCCTTTGAGGACATCTAACCCTGTCCTTTGAACTAAATCATTCTCACCCAGCTGTATTAGCAAGACATCAGGACAAAAACCCTGCCCCTTTTGCTCCTGTAATGTCCGTAAAAGTTTTTGCCAACACATACCTCCCTTACCAGCCCATCACACCCTATATTTTTCCCTGTCCAAACCCAAATTATCCCCAATTGCTGTCCGTCTGGCTTGCCGTTGGTCCCACTTGACAAAGGAGTGTCCGATGACCCATATAGACAGGAACTGCATCTCCGGCCCCGGTACTGAACCTGCAGCAGGAGAAAAATATGTTACTCCACTATCCCACCAATCCAGAGCCCCCACTCCTGACATACCGCTTGTAAACTTCTGACTTCCACCTCCCCAAAGTCATTATCCGCCTGTGATTCCATCCCCTATAGCCTGCCTCCGTCGCCATGCCTATCCTAAAGGGATGAGTGCCAAATTTAACTGCATCTTACCCCGCGTGCCTCAAACCCAAACACAGAACTGCTAAAAGTTGATGTGCAAATACCCTTGTACCCTAACTGTGCAGGAAAACCTCCCCTCTCACGGCAACACCACCCTTTCTTAGGTCCCGACCCAAGCGAAGCGAACACACCAGGGACACCGGGTAGCCCGCCATCACTACCTGAGCCCCCAGTCCTTGCTGATCCGTCTTCGAACTACCGATCCTCACTACCAACTTATTTCCCTGAAACTCTACCTCATCCCACTTCACCCCTGCCTTCTTCCCAGAACCCAGAAGCTCCAACACCCTAAAGGCACCAACAAACATCCAGGACATTAATGTCCGGAAAAGCAGGCATTCCAGTGCATCATAGCAAATGCTCCCTAGAGCATGTGTTACCCTCTTCAATAGCTCTAAGGTTAAAGGCTGGCTCCCTGCACCCCGCTTGCCCTCTTCTTTTTCCCAACTGTCCAATATACGCTGACCCAGTTCACCCGCCGACGGCGAGTACCCCCATAAAAGCTTGCCCATAAACACAATGCCTGCCAATTTTCCTGAGTTGGCGATCCGTGACTGTCGTCTCTCCACCAACTTCATAATAAAACGCACTACATCCTCCAATCTGTCCCTCTTGTCCGCTCTCCGATGGGCTCCGGACCGCATAAACTCCCACCAAGCCCAGACGTACGCTTGCTGTGTAGAAGAAGCCAAGGAGTTCACCACCATTCGCAGCATCCGCTCTCTCCTACTGTCCATAAGGCCACCGGCATCCGCGTCCTGCACAAGGTTTCACCCGCAACCAGCCCATGGAATCTCTCCCACTGTGAATGAGACAAAGCATCCACCAATGGGGAAACATCCTGAACAAAGAGGTCGAAACCACTACTTGCCTGAACCACTACTGCTAAACAACTAAAAAGTCTCTACAACGAATTACTGAACAACTACTGTCTAAAAAACAATTTTGCCTGAATAACAATTTGCCTGAACTACAAATTTTATGGTAAGTTTTTCTTTTTTTTATGGTTTACTAGTTGTTTAGAATTTATATATATATATATATATATATATATATATATTGTAAACAACCATAAAAAACTTACGAAAACTTGCAGCAACTGCAACACCTGAGCCTCCTGCGCCGATTGCCTATTCACAACCACAACCAGGTTGTCCACTCTGAAAAGCACCTTGTTATGTTCAAGTAAGTGCCCCCATATGCAAACTGCAACTGCCAATGAAAACAATACAAGGAATGCAATGCTCTGCCCACCCCCGGCACACGCCGCCGTCCACGTCTCCACGCAGTATCTTCCCTGCCAATACCATCCAAAGCCAGAACCTCCTGCCGCGTCCGAAAAAATCTGAACATCCCATTCATAAGCCCTTCACGTCTGGAGGGGAATTCCATTGAATTGCTCAAGGAACACACACCACATCCACAAATCCTCCTTTACTCCAACCTGGAGGCGAACATGATGATGCGGTAACCGCTGGCCTGCCAAGGGCATCCCCAAGCACCTGCAGAATGTCGGTCCCCCTCTCACTACTCTACTCTGTCCAACTTAACCTGAGTATGAGCTTTTTCCCATAGGACCCTGTCTGCTTCTGTATCACCATTTATTCTGACTCCCTGAGCTGCCTCCTCCTGAAGATTGACCCTGTCCTGACCCTGATGCCCCTTGTGCCGCTGGGGCAGAACAGTAAACGAGGGCATGGCATCCCACGCAGTGTGAGCACTCATGCTGGAACTTGCAAAATTCCCGGGTGCACAAACCCTTGTTATCGTCCCAGCATGCCCCTGACTTTGCCGCCCCGGTCCCTCCTGATACTCCATTAGCATTAGCTCCCTCCCCACCCCAGGTGGGGTGCTCTCGAAAGGGCCGATATGTAATGGGCAGCCCACTAGCAGTGAATACTGTTTTACCGAATTTTGCGGGCCCCATTGTGTGCTGCCAGAGGTCCGTGTCAATCCCTCCCCCCTTTACCTCCTCGTCGGCTGCCATCCTTGCCCTGAACTCCTCATCATATTGAACCCAAGCGTAACCCCTATAATTCAAATAAGCCTTCCGGATGACGACCATATACTTTAGGAGTGCTACCGCCCTTTTGGGGAAACACTTGCAATAAACACTGGCAGAAATGAAAAAAGCTGCTGTCCAATTCTCAATATTGACAGGCACCTTCGGTCTCTTAGCCAGCTCGTATTGCTCCTCCTTGGAGCGTACTTCCCTGTGCAGCAATTTTAGCATCTCTACATACTCACCCTTTCAAATCTTTTCTTTAGCGGCTAGCATTAAGTGCGCCCCTAATGGCTTTGTTGTACCCATATACGGTAATTTCTTGGATTTCTCGCTCCCTTTTGCCGCCGCAACGTCCCCTTTGTGCTCCCCACCTTCCCATGACGAACCCGTGCCTACCTCTTCTGGCCCAACCCCCACATCCGTTACGTGAACCCCTTTGTGCAGTTGCTCTTGTGTCGTACCCATCTTGTCCTCAGAAGCCACCGAAACCACTGAATTGTGTGCAGCAGTGCACTTCTTACCTGGCGCCAAGGGCAGGGGCCGCTCCCTAGCATCCGCCGCGCTGGTGAGGCTTCTCTGGTGTCCAAAGTAGAAGTCTGAAATGACTGAAACACATCATTGGAAACCACCCCCGGCGCACCACCAGTCATCCTTCATATCATCCCTTAACTCCCCTTCTTCCATATTGTCGTCGTCATAATCGAGTTCATCAAGCAGCTCCACAAACTCACCAGGCAGGGCGTCCCCCAAAACCCTTGCCTACTCCTTCATCTTACCCATCGTGCTGTTGGAATGTTCCTGTAGTGACAGCCTAGGTCACTGCTCCTCCAGGTCTGCTGCAACAAGGGGCACAATACTCACTCTGTCCTGCGTCCCCTTCAGAACTACCATAGCCCTGGAATTGCCCTCTGCTGTCTCTCTCTGCGCCGTCCAGCTGGCCGCTCAGGCCCGCTTTATCTTCCTTCCGGGGTATCCGGGCCGCCCTTGGCCTGCCCAGGTCACACCGCAGCTGCTTGCCGCCCTGCCAGGAAAAGCCCGGAGTGCCGGTGAAACCTGAGACTGCCAATCTGATAGATCCCAATGGTCCTCCTCCCCAAAGTGATGACATGACCCTCCCCCTCCCTACTCCTCCCTGAGCCGCCTCTGCTATAAGTACGCCTGGTGGGGCGCACCCTCAAAGTAATGCCATCCTCCTCAGCCCCTCAATCACCCCCTGCCTCCTCGTCACTCCACTCCTCAATGTAATCCCCTCGCGGAGGGGCAAAAAACTTGCTTGCACCCTCCCCTGCATAGGAAGCTCCCCCAATACCCTCCCCAACCCCCCTCCCTCATATCCCCACCCAGAGCAGACTCACCCTCCTAGTGCCCTTGGACCTCATCATCGCTTCGCACCCCAAAACCTGCCTGGGACTCCCATGCTTCTGCCAGAGCATCTGCACCTACCGGCTCCTGTATGGCTGGGGCTATGCCCCCTCTCCCTTCCTGACCTTGCCCGAGTCGAGGCACCACAACAGCGCTCTATACGCACCCCGCCCCAACCAAGTCCCCCGCCCGACCCTTCTGCCACTCAGTGTCTCCTAGCCGCTCCCTCAGGGTCGGAGCCCTGTCCTGTGTGCCTTCAGGGCCGTGCGCAGCCCGAAGAGGCGGGGAGGTAGACCACCTCCCCGCCCCGTCGCCGCGTCCTCTCCCCCATTCCCTCGGCCTCTCCCCCCTCCCCTCCGACTCACCATCGTCTTCGCAGGAGTACCTCTGCGCGGGGGCGAACAGGCCAAGATGGATGCCGCCACCTCACTCGACGCTCTCCTGGCCAGCCGCGTGGGGCCGACAACCCCCTCATGCAAAATATCGACGTGGATGGCCTCCCGGAACAGCCGGAGCACCGTCTGGACCTTCTCCTCGGACGACATCCTGCCGCCGCACACAGACTACTGGAACACCTCCCAGGTAAGGTCGTGCAGGTTGGACGTCAACTTATTTAATATAACGCAACCTTCCTCTAACCCTTAATCTTCAAAACAATACAAGTCCAATCTGCTAACCACGAAACCAAACACTACCATAAACACCCGTAACCTTCAAAAGCAATACAAGTCCAAGCTGCGAACCACAACACCAAACACTACCACAAAGCTACTTTTTCACCTGGCCTCCGTGTCGCAAATGGCAGACTTAAATATTACCCCCTATAGCCCAAAAAGCACCCAAACGGCGCCTGTGGGCCGTACCACTTCCCCAAACATCCCAGGGGGGAGATCTCGTACCTCAGCAGTACCCTCCGGAACCTCCATGCAGGACATAGTCATGAGCTGACTACCACTAGGGGTGATGTGCGCTTGCGTGCATAGATAATATACGTAAAAATCAGGTGCATTAAAGCCCCCGCGAGCATAGGGGAGCGTACACGTGTCCCAGCTAATCCTAGGGTGCTTTCTGGCCAACGTCAACGTAACCAGCAGTCTGCGTCGTTTTTTAACCCCTTCGCTGCCAGGCCTTTTCCCCCTCCTGTGCCAGGCCTTTTTTTGCCTATTTGGGGCAGTTCGCGCTTAGGCCCTCATAACTTTTTGTCCACATAAGCTAACCAAGCCAAATTTGCGTCCTTTTTTTCCAACATCCTAGGGATTCTAAAGGTACCCAGACTTTGTGGGTTCCCCTGAAGGAGGCCAAGAAATTGGCCAAAATACAGTGAAAATTTCGTTTTTTTTAAAAAAAATGGAAAAAGTGGCTGCAGAAGAAGGCTTGTGGATTTCCCCCCGAAAATGGCATCAACAAAGGGTTTGTAGTGCTAAACTCAGCAGCTTCCTAGCTTTCAGGAACAGGCAGACTTGAATCAGAAAACCCAATTTTTCAACACAATTTTGGCATTTTACTGGGGCATACCCCATTTTTGCAATTTTTTGTGCTTTCAGACTCCTTCCAGTCAGTGACAGGAATGGGCATGAAACCAATGCTGGATCCCAGAAACCTAACCATTTCTGAAAAGTAGACAAAATTCTGAATTCAGCAAGGGGTCATTTGTGTAGATCCTACAAGGGTTTCCTACAGAAAATAACAGCTGAAAAAGAAAAATATTGAAATTGAGGTGAAAAAAACATCAATTTTTCTCTATGTTTTACTCTGTAACTTTTCCCTGCAATGTCAGATTATGGAAAGCAATATACCGATACGTCTGCTGGACTCCTCTGGTTGCGGGGATATATAGGGCTTGTAGGTTCATCAAGAACCCGAGGAACCCAGAGCCAATAAATGAGCTGCACACTGCAGTGCGTTTTCATTCTATACCGGGTATACAGCAATTCATTTGCTGAAATATAAAGAGTAAAAAATTGCTATCAAGAAAACCTTTGCATTTCCAAAAAGGGCACAAGATAAGGTGCTGAGGAGCAGTGGTTATTTGCACATCTCTGAATTCCGGGGTGACCATACAAGCATGTGAATTATAGGGAATTTCTCAAATAGATGTCTTTTTTACACACTCTCCTATATTTGGAAGGAAAAAATGTAGAGAAAGACAAGGGGCAATAGCACTTGTTTTGCTAATCTATGTTCCCCCAAGTCTCCCGATAAAAATGATACCTCACTTGCGTGGGTAGGCCTAGCGCCGGCGACAGGAAACACCCCAAAGCGCAACGTGGACACATCCTAAATTTTGGAAAAAAACAGAGGTGTTTTTTGCGAAGTGCCTACCTGTAGATTTTGGCCTCTAGCTCAGCCGGCACCTAGGGAAACCTACCAAACCTGTGCATTTCTGAAAACTAGAGACCTAGGGGAATCCAAGGAGGGGTGACTTGCGGGGCTCGGACCAGGTTCTGTTACCCAGAATCCTTTGCAAACCTCAAAATTTGGCTAAAAAAACACATGTCCCTCACATTTCTGTGGCAGAAAGTTCTGGAACCTGAGAGGAGCTACAAATTTCCTTCCACCCAGCGTTCCCCCAAGTCTCCCGATAAAAATGATACCTCACTTGCGTGGGTAGGCCTAGCGCCGGCGACAGGAAACACCCCAAAGCGCAACGTGGACACATCCAAAATTTTGGAAAAAAACAGAGGTGTTTTTTGCGAAGTGCCTACCTGTAGATTTTGGCCTCTAGCTCAGCCGGCACCTAGGGAAACCTACCAAACCTGTGCATTTCTGAAAACTAGAGACCTAGGGGAATCCAAGGAGGGGTGACTTGCGGGGCTCGGACCAGGTTCTGTTACCCAGAATCCTTTGCAAACCTCAAAATTTGGCTAAAAAAACACATGTCCCTCACATTTCTGTGGCAGAAAGTTCTGGAATCTGAGAGGAGCTACAAATTTCCTTCCACCCAGCGTTCCCCCAAGTCTCCCGATAAAAATGATACCTCACTTGCGTGGGTAGGCCTAGCGCCGGCGACAGGAAACACCCCAAAGCGCAACTGGACACATCCTAAATTTTGGAAAAAAACAGAGGTGTTTTTTGCGAAGTGCCTACCTGTAGATTTTGGCCTCTAGCTCAGCCGGCACCTAGGGAAACCTACCAAACCTGTGCATTTCTGAAAACTAGAGACCTAGGGGAATCCAAGGAGGGGTGACTTGCGGGGCTCGGACCAGGTTCTGTTACCCAGAATCCTTTGCAAACCTCAAAATTTGGCTAAAAAAACACATGTCCCTCACATTTCTGTGGCAGAAAGTTCTGGAATCTGAGAGGAGCTACAAATTTCCTTCCACCCAGCGTTCCCCCAAGTCTCCCGATAAAAATGATACCTCACTTGCGTGGGTAGGCCTAGCGCCGGCGACAGGAAACACCCCAAAGCGCAACGTGGACACATCCTAAATTTTGGAAAAAAACAGAGGTGTTTTTTGCGAAGTGCCTACCTGTAGATTTTGGCCTCTAGCTCAGCCGGCACCTAGGGAAACCTACCACACCTGTGCATTTCTGAAAACTAGAGACCTAGGGGAATCCAAGGAGGGGTGACTTGCGGGGCTCGGACCAGGTTCTGTTACCCAGAATCCTTTGCAAACCTCAAAATTTGGCTAAAAAAACACATGTCCCTCACATTTCTGTGGCAGAAAGTTCTGGAATCTGAGAGGAGCTACAAATTTCCTTCCACCCAGCGTTCTCCCAAGTCTCCCGATAAAAATGATACCTCACTTGCGTGGGTAGGCCTAGCGCCGGGGACAGGAAACACCCCAAAGCGCAACGTGGACGCATCCTAAATTTTGGAAAAAAACAGAGGTGTTTTTTGCGAAGTGCCTACCTGTAGATTTTGGCCTCTAGCTCAGCCGGCACCTAGGGAAACCTACCAAACCTGTGCATTTCTGAAAACTAGAGACCTAGGGGAATCCAAGGAGGGGTGACTTGCGGGGCTCGGACCAGGTTCTGTTACCGAGAATCCTTTGCAAACCTCAAAATTTGGCTAAAAAAACACATGTCCCTCACATTTCTGTGGCAGAAAGTTCTGGAATCTGAGAGGAGCTACAAATTTCCTTCCACCCAGCGTTCCCCCAAGACTCCCGATAAAAATGATACCTCACTTGCGTGGGTAGGCCTAGCGCCGGCGACAGGAAACACCCCTAAGCGCAACGTGGACACATCCTAAATTTTGGAAAAAAACAGAGGTGTTTTTTGCGAAGTGCCTACCTGTAGATTTTGGCCTCTAGCTCAGCCGGCACCTAGGGAAACCTACCAAACCTGTGCATTTCTGAAAACTAGAGACCTAGGGGAATCCAAGGAGGGGTGACTTGCGGGGCTCGGACCAGGTTCTGTTACCCAGAATCCTTTGCAAACCTCAAAATTTGGCTAAAAAAACACATGTCCCTCACATTTCTGTGGCAGAAAGTTCTGGAATCTGAGAGGAGCTACAAATTTCCTTCCACCCAGCGTTCCCCCAAGTCTCCCGATAAAAATGATACCTCACTTGCGTGGGTAGGCCTAGCGCCGGCGACAGGAAACACCCCAAAGCGCAACTGGACACATCCTAAATTTTGGAAAAAAACAGAGGTGTTTTTTGCGAAGTGCCTACCTGTAGATTTTGGCCTCTAGCTCAGCCGGCACCTAGGGAAACCTACCAAACCTGTGCATTTCTGAAAACTAGAGACCTAGGGGAATCCAAGGAGGGGTGACTTGCGGGGCTCGGACCAGGTTCTGTTACCCAGAATCCTTTGCAAACCTCAAAATTTGGCTAAAAAAACACATGTCCCTCACATTTCTGTGGCAGAAAGTTCTGGAATCTGAGAGGAGCTACAAATTTCCTTCCACCCAGCGTTCCCCCAAGTCTCCCGATAAAAATGATACCTCACTTGCGTGGGTAGGCCTAGCGCCGGCGACAGGAAACACCCCAAAGCGCAACGTGGACACATCCTAAATTTTGGAAAAAAACAGAGGTGTTTTTTGCGAAGTGCCTACCTGTAGATTTTGGCCTCTAGCTCAGCCGGCACCTAGGGAAACCTACCACACCTGTGCATTTCTGAAAACTAGAGACCTAGGGGAATCCAAGGAGGGGTGACTTGCGGGGCTCGGACCAGGTTCTGTTACCCAGAATCCTTTGCAAACCTCAAAATTTGGCTAAAAAAACACATGTCCCTCACATTTCTGTGGCAGAAAGTTCTGGAATCTGAGAGGAGCTACAAATTTCCTTCCACCCAGCGTTCTCCCAAGTCTCCCGATAAAAATGATACCTCACTTGCGTGGGTAGGCCTAGCGCCGGGGACAGGAAACACCCCAAAGCGCAACGTGGACGCATCCTAAATTTTGGAAAAAAACAGAGGTGTTTTTTGCGAAGTGCCTACCTGTAGATTTTGGCCTCTAGCTCAGCCGGCACCTAGGGAAACCTACCAAACCTGTGCATTTCTGAAAACTAGAGACCTAGGGGAATCCAAGGAGGGGTGACTTGCGGGGCTCGGACCAGGTTCTGTTACCGAGAATCCTTTGCAAACCTCAAAATTTGGCTAAAAAAACACATGTCCCTCACATTTCTGTGGCAGAAAGTTCTGGAATCTGAGAGGAGCTACAAATTTCCTTCCACCCAGCGTTCCCCCAAGACTCCCGATAAAAATGATACCTCACTTGCGTGGGTAGGCCTAGCGCCGGCGACAGGAAACACCCCTAAGCGCAACGTGGACACATCCTAAATTTTGGAAAAAAACAGAGGTGTTTTTTGCGAAGTGCCTACCTGTAGATTTTGGCCTCTAGCTCAGCCGGCACCTAGGGAAACCTACCAAACCTGTGCATTTCTGAAAACTAGAGACCTAGGGGAATCCAAGGAGGGGTGACTTGCGGGGCTCGGACCAGGTTCTGTTACCCAGAATCCTTTGCAAACCTCATAATTTGGCTAAAAAAACACATGTCCCTCACATTTCTGTGGCAGAAAGTTCTGGAACCTGAGAGGAGCTACAAATTTCCTTCCACCCAGCGTTCCCCCAAGTCTCCCGATAAAAATGATACCTCACTTGCGTGGGTAGGCCTAGCGCCGGCGACAGGAAACACCCCAAAGCGCAACGTGGACACATCCTAAATTTTGGAAAAAAACAGAGGTGTTTTTTGCGAAGTGCCTACCTGTAGATTTTGGCCTCTAGCTCAGCCGGCACCTAGGGAAACCTACCAAACCTGTGCATTTCTGAAAACTAGAGACCTAGGGGAATCCAAGGAGGGGTGACTTGCGGGGCTCGGACCAGGTTCTGTTACCCAGAATCCTTTGCAAACCTCAAAATTTGGCTAAAAAAACACATGTCCCTCACATTTCTGTGGCAGAAAGTTCTGGAATCTGAGAGGAGCTACAAATTTCCTTCCACCCAGCGTTCCCCCAAGTCTCCCGATAAAAATGATACCTCACTTGCGTGGGTAGGCCTAGCGCCGGCGACAGGAAACACCCCAAAGCGCAACGTGGACACATCCTAAATTTTGGAAAAAAACAGAGGTGTTTTTTGCGAAGTGCCTACCTGTAGATTTTGGCCTCTAGCTCAGCCGGCACCTAGGGAAACCTACCAAACCTGTGCATTTCTGAAAACTAGAGACCTAGGGGAATCAAAGGAGGGGTGACTTGCGGGGCTCGGACCAGGTTCTGTTACCCAGAATCCTTTGCAAACCTCAAAATTTGGCTAAAAATACACATGTTACTCACATTTCTGTGGCAGAAAGTTCTGGAATCTGAGAGGAGCCACACATTTCCTTCTACCCAGCGTTCCCCCAAGTCTCCCGATAAAAATGATACCTCACTTGTGTGGGTAGGACTAGCGCCCACGAAAGGAAAGGGCCCAAAACACAACGTGGACACATCACATTTTTTTATAAAAAGCAGTGCCTACCTGTGGATTTTGGCCTGTAGCTCAGCCGACACCTGAGGAAACCTAGCAAACCAGTGCATTTTTGAAAACTAGAAAACCAGGGGAATCCAAGATGGGGTGACTTGCGGGGCTCTGACCAGGTTATGTTACCCAGAATCCTTTGCAAACATCAAAATTTGGCCCAAAAAACACTTTTTCCTCTCATTTCGGTGACAGAAAGTTCTGGAATCTGAGAGGAGACACAAATTTACTTCCACCCAGCATTCCCCTAAGTCTCTCGATAAAAATGGTACATCACTTCTGTGGGTAGGCCTAGCGCCCACAAAAGGAAATGGCCCAAAACACAACGTGGACACAACATATTTTTTCACAGAAAACAGAGGTGGTTTTTGCAAGGTGCCTACCTGTGGTGTTTGGCCTGTAGCTCAGCCGGCCCCAGGGGGGGGGCAGAATAAATAAATAAATTTGCCCCCCCAACCCCCACCCTCCCCCGCCGGGAGCGACCCTTGCCTACGGGGTCGCTCCCCCTGCGTGACATTGGCACCAAAAAACAAATCCCCGGTGCCTAGTGGTTTCTGCCCCCTTGGGGGCAGGTTGACCTAAACTCAGCCAATCTGCCCCCAAGGGGGGCAGAAATGGCCTAAATACAATTTGTCCCCCAGGGGAGCGACTTTTGCCTGATGGGTCGCTCCCCATCTCTAAAAAAAAAAAACAAAGAAAAAAAAGAAAAATTCCCCTGGCGCCTAGAGGTTTCTGCCCCCCCCCCCCGGGGGCAGATCGGCCTAATAATAGGCCGCTCTGCCCCCCGGGGGGGCAGAAATGGCCTAAAATAAATTTGCCCCCCCAACTCCCACCCCCCCCCCGGGAGCGACCCTTGCCTACGGGGTCGCTCCCCCTGCGTGACATTGGCGCCAAAAAACAAATCCCCGGTGCCTAGTGGTTTCTGCCCCCTTGGGGGCAGATTGACCTCAAATTGGCCAATCTGCCCCCCAGGGGGGCAGAAATGGTCTAAATACAATTTGCCCCCCCAGGGGAGCGACCCTTGCCTGATGGGTCGCTCCCCATCTCTAAAAAAAGAAACAACAACAAAAAAAAACACAAAAAAAAATTGCCCTGGCGCCTAGAGGTTTCTTCCCCCCCTGGGGGCAGATCGGCCTAATAATAGGCCGATCTGCCCCCAGGGGGGGCAGAAATGGCCTAAAATAAATTGCCCTCCCCCCCAGGGAGCGACCCTTGCCTAAGGGGTCGCTCCCTTTGCGTGAAATTCACGCAAAGAAAAAACTCCCTGGTGTCTAGTGGTTTCTACCCCCCTTGGGGGCAGATTGGCCTCATCAAAATAGGCCAATCTGCCCCCAAGGGGGGCAGAAATGGGCAAAATATAATTTTCCCCCAAGGGGAGCGACCCTTGCCTAAGGGGTCGCTCCCCACCAAAAAAAAAAAAAATGAAACATAAAAAAAAGAAAAAAAAAAAAAAGTCCCTGGTGCCTAGAGGTTTCTGCCCCCCCTGGGGGCAGATCGGCCTAATAGTAGGCCGAATGCCCCCCCTGGGAGCGACCCTTGCCCAAGGGGTCGCTCCCTTTTGTCAATAACAATAAAAAAAAAAAAAAATCCCTGGTGTCTAGTGGTTTCTACCCCCCTTGGGGGCAGATTGGCCTCATCAAAATAGGCCAATCTGCCCCCAAGGGGGGCAGAAATGGCCAAAATATAATTTTCCCCCAAGGGGAGCGACCCTTGCCTAAGGGGTCGCTCCCCACCAAAAAAATAAAAAATGAAACAAAAAAAAAAAAAATAGTCCCTGGTGCCTAGAGGTTTCTGCCCCCCTGGGGGCAGATCGGCCTAATAGTAGGCCGATCTGCCCCCAGGGGGTGCAGAAAATGCCTTCCCGAAAATATGCCCCCCCTGGGAGCGACCCTTGCCCAAGGGGTCGCTCCCTTTTGTCAATAACAATAAAAATAAAAAAAATCCCTGGTGTCTAGTGGTTTCTACCCCCCTTGGGGGCAGATTGGCCTCATCAAAATAGGCCAATCTGCCCCCAAGGGGGGCAGAAATGGCCAAAATATAATTTTCCCCCAAGGGGAGCGACCCTTGCCTAAGGGGTCGCTCCCCACCTCAATTAAAAAAAAAGAAAAAAAAAAAAGGTCCCTGGTGCCTAGAGGTTTCTGCCCCCCCTGGGGGCAGATCGGCCTAGGCCTTTTCAAAAAAATGCCCCCCCTGGGAGCGACCCTTGCCCAAGGGGTCGCTCCCTTTTGTCAATTTCAATGAAAAAAAAAAAAATCCCTGGTGTCTAGTGGGGTTTCAAAAGCCGGATTGCAAGCAATCCGGCTTTTGAAACCCTCGGAGGGACTTCAAAGGGAAGGAAATACTTTTCCTTCCCTTTGAAGCCCCTCCGGGCCTCCCAAGTGATTGAAAAAGAAATGCTTTTGCATTTCTTTTTCAATCGCGCTGGAAGCAGAGCTTCCAGCGCGACGAGGGAGGCCCCTGTGACACATCAGCGCGTGCGCGCGCGCTGACGTCACAGGGGGGGGAGTGGGGGGGGGTCGGGGGTGGAAGGGGAAGGTCTTCCCCTTCCATCCCCGACTTGGGGGGGAGGGGGGTGCACGGGGGGCGCGCTAGCGCGCCCCCAAGTTCCCCTGTGCCATGGACGAGATGATCTCGTCCAAGGCACAGGGGAACTGTAGCCTTGGACGAGATCATCTCGTCCAAGGCACAGAAGAGGTTAAAAAACATACACAGGCAGGAAAATTGGAATGTTTACAAACAGATATAAAAGCTTGGGCAGAATTACTATCCTAATAACAGCTAACCTATCTGTCAGTGACAGCGGTAATTCTGAATACAGGATAACCTGGTCCTCCAGTTCTAGACTAGATGGCCCTACCATATATAGCCCACAGCACCTCGTGAGGGTCTCTAAGACCTCAGACGCCAAGGTATCTAACCAGTTCTGTGTCCCACTTCAGCTGGTACTCCAGGGCGCCCTTGTACATGGCCGGTGTGAGTGGCAGAATAACAGATTTTGACCAGTTGATACTAAGGCCAGAGTAATGTTAAAGTTGAACATATTCTCTGATGTAATTGAAAAGATACATGGAAGGATCCTTAATATAAAGAACAATGTCATCTGCATACAGAGAAATACTTAAAGGCCGTAGATGAAATCTCAAAGCTGAGTCTGTATACTTCTGGCTGATAAGGCAAGCAAGGTGTTTCAGTGCAATCGCAAAATAATTATGGTGACAGGAGGCACCCCTGCTGCATTCCCCCTGCCAACAGAGAACATACTCAAAGTGTGCCCTTTTACCTGAACCCGGGCTGCCAGGGCTGTATACAGGATTTTTAAACAATGTATAAAGGGCTCTGGTAGTCCCATACTTGACAGGATGGTAAGCATGTATTCCTATGCTATAGAATCAAACACTTTAGCATCATCTAAGAAAACTGCTGCCGCCTGACCCTCAGGGTTTACTTGATGTCATAGAGCAAAGATGGTCCGTGAATTATGTGTGGTCGATTGAGAGAGAATGAAGCCAGACTGATCTGGTAAGACCAGGCCAGAAAGTAGAGGCTGGAGGCGCATCATCAGTATTTTAGCTAGTAGTTTGGTGTCAGTGTTAATTAAGGACAGTGGTCTGTGTGATTCACAGTGTTCAGGGGCTGTATCCGGCTTCAAGAGAGTAATTACAATGGTCTCACGCAGTGAGGGCGGCAGTTTTTTGTTAATAAGCTTCCTCATACATGGCATGTAAGTGCGGAGGAAGGAAATCTGCAAACTCCTTAAACAATTCTCTTGACAGCCCATCGAGACCCGAGGCCTTGCCAATGGGAAGAGTAGAAATAGCGTCTTTAACATCATTTATAGTTATTGGCTGTACTGTATAAAGTATTCCCTCTGTCCTGGGGATAACCACGCTAGTGCCACCTCCTCCAGCTGTGCCTCTATCTCAGCTCATGTGGCAGAGCCTCGGGCCTGTATAATTTAGCATAAAAGTATTTGAATGCCAAGACCACAAATTGGGTAGTATAGTGTGTATTTGCCTCTGTGTCTACTATTTTGGCGAATGGGTCAATGCATTTATGCATCTTTAATTTATTAGCAAGATCACAACCAGGTCTGCCCCTCTTACCATATGCTTGCACAATATGCAGTTTGGATAAATGATCAGTTCTTATGCTGCTAGGTCACTAAACTCTGTCAGATGTTCCTGAATGCACGCCAGAGTGGTCATACTCACGCTCTAGTAAATGCAGTGTATCTTCAGTTTTTTTGAGTTTAGTACAAATCGATTTTAGTACACTTGCCTCAGCATTAATGCAATGTCCCCCGATTGTGACTTTGAAAGCCTCCCAGAGCATGTCCCACCTTGCTACAGCCCCGATGTTTTATTCGAAAAATTCAATAATCAAATCAAAAAACGTGTTACGAAAAACCGCATTCAGTAGTGCTGTTGCATTAAATTGGCAAGTGAATTTAGCAGGTTATGTCTGGCAGTACTAGGTGTATTAACACCGGCGCATGGTCCGATAATGTTCTGACATGTGTAGCACCTCGTCTACCCACAGGCAGGTTTCAGTGGATAAGAGCCAATAATCCAATCTGGACCACGTGCCATGAACAGATGATACAAATGTGCCCTGTTGCAAAGCTGGACTGCAAAAACGCCATATATCAACTAGTCCATAGTCCTCCATTCCCTCCCGAATCACCCTTGCTGCCTGTTTCCCTTCCCGCAGACGTCACTGTGTCCAGCACAGGGTCGAGGTACGTATTCAAGTCCCCTTACCATATAATATTGTCAGACGCTAATGAGTGGATGTGATGTCAGGTGGATGTGAAAAAATCTGGATCGTCCACATTGGGGGCATATGTATTGACCAGTGTAATAGGATGGCCATATAGGAGACCTTGCTCAATAGCCAGAGTGCCCTGATCATTGACTAACACATTTGTGAGTGTAAAGGGGACTCCACACTTAATGAGGATTAACACCCCTCTGGCATGTGTAGAATACGTTGACGCTGAGACCTCAGGGAAATCTAGAGTGTAGTTCTGTTCCGATTATTGTGAATAAAGCCCATCTAGAGCTTTGTAAGGTCCTCCCTCCCAATACTACTCTTTGGATATCCCTCCTGACTGTACTCTGTATGTAGTAGTTCTGGTTGGCATGCCTCTGTTGAAAAGTACTGGTTAAGAAAACATTGGTGAATTAAGAAACAAACTGACACACTGGTTGAGGTCTAAAGGTAAGTTTGCAGCAAACATTTGTGAGCAAATCATTAGTTCTCCGAGCATTGGGTGGGGGGATCAGGGCACAAAAACCTTCCAAGGTGACTGTATTGTAGTTAATTTTGGAATTAGCCAGTTTGCAGGCAGAATCCTTGCATCTTGTCAGAAAAAGGCCATCCTGAATGAGTGCACCGGAATTCGACCACCTTGGTTTTTTTGTTTTACCAACCAGGTTCCCCCTTCACTTCATGTTTTTCAAAACTCTCCCAACCCCAGAGGGAGTAGGGTCAGCAGGGAGTCCCTCCGGGGTTTGTCTTCACAGCAGCAATATCTCTCCCGTTATAGCATAGATTCATCCCCCTTGTTTCTATGGAAAAAATGGACTGACTACTCCCCACTTGACCGCCCGAAAGATTTGATTTATGGCTACCGAAGGAGCAGGTCTTCTCTCAATGGAGGGGCTGGCACCCACAAACAGCTTAGCTTTCTGTCCTAGAACATAGTGGAGCCAGAGGAGAAAGTAAAGGACCAAAGTTGGCTGAATTTATTAAACAATACGGTATCTGGACTCTTCAAGAAACTTGGTCAAGTAGGACCACACCCTTTCTAGACGGTTTTGCACATTTCTTTTGTCCAGCCATTCCGTCACCCGCGGATCAAGCAAAGAGAGAGGTGTGTGCACCCTAACACCTCTATCGCTGAACTGCTCTATGTTTGCACTTACTACTAACTCCTCCACTTTAGGACCTGTTTTACTTACTTCTTCCAACAAATCAACTGCCTGGTTTTTGATATCTACAACTCAAATGGCTGTTTCTCACTTCTGAAATTATTACCTCTACTGGTATGGTCTTAGATACCTAGAGGTCATGGCCTGTGGAAACTGACTCAAGCCCCATTCTGTTCACAATAGTTATCATCATTCTTGTAAACAGTTATGCCCGTTTTCACAGGATGTTTTATGAGGAAGTATATTTTTAATGCCCATTTTAAACATTCTCCTAAAAACGAACAGGCTAATCTTTTAGTACATTCACTGAATATGCTCATACTGGGTATTTTGGAGGTTCCTACTTATGTAGGCAGGGGCAACAAGACAATAGTGGACTATATTCTAATTTTGTCCTCTTTGTGTTCCTCATTAATTGAGTATAGGGTAATAGAGTCTGGCTGGAGTGACCATAGCCCTTTAGTTTTATCTTTAAGAAGGTTATCCACCAAATGTCCTGCTTCCTCCCATATGGCTTTGAGGGATCGAGGAAGGTGATTAAAATGGTCCAAAATACTTCCAGACGAGTTTCTTAGTAACTTGTGTTGTTGGAGTCATCAAGAGTTGGAATGCTGTTTGAGTTCAGATTCTGACCCCAGTGAAGTTTTAGGGCGTTCACAGCTGTTTGTGCATATATCAGAGCTGCACTTACTGTTCTAAGTAGAGCACAGATTGATAAAAAAGGGTGAATGCTGGTTTGATGGGGCTTGCTCCAAAACTCATCAGGAGCTAAAGAAGGCCCTTGGACGTGCCTCAAGAGATGCAGTAGAGGTGATCTTTCAATGTAGACAGTGTAAGTTGGCCATTAAAAAAGGGGAGGCCATAAAGAACAAGGCTTGAGATAACCCAGTGAAAGCCTGTGATTCCCAGGACAGTATTACCTTTTTGCAGGGTGTCAACAGCTCTTTGTAGGGGCTGACACTGGTCCTTGTTTGATTTCTATGATTAGCGAAGACAAATGGTTGTCCATTTCTCAAACAATTATTTTTCAGGAGTCCGGCTTGGAGTCTCCATATTTGCCTTATGTAACAATGCCAAATCTTTATTTCTCTGTCACTGAGATAACAGGTGCTTTCTTGAGATTGGGAGGCAATAAGGCCCCAGGTCCTGAAGGCTTGCCCACCAATCTTTTTAGTACTGATCCCCTTATTTGGTCAACTCTGTTAACTAAGGTCTTAAATGTAAATGCTGCTGCAATACACAGCCCGCCTAGCCTGTGGTCACAATCTATTATTGTCCCTGTGTTTAACAAGGATGATCAAGGTGATCTGAAATGTTGCAGGCCCATTAACTTGATGGATACCACCATCAAGCATGCCGTGTGATCCAGGAAAGGCTTTCCTCATGGGACAAGGAGAACAGTATTATCTCGAAGCTGCAGTATGGGTTCAGACCTGGCCTTATTACAATTGATCAGTCCATGAACCTTTATCTTTTAACTCAGAAATATACTGTGGCTAGTAAGGGTACCTTGTTCCTTTGGTTTATGGATCAGTCCTCCAGATTTGATTGCATGAATCGTACCAAATTATGGGCTTTGATGTTGTCTCTAGGGTTTGTCTCTGGTGTCTTTTGTAGGCAATCTGCACAAGGACATGTCAGCCTCGGTTAGGTTTTGACTTGATGGCAGTGGCTCAAGATCCTGTCCTGGGACTCAGGGTGTCAGACAGGGTTGCATCCTGGTGCCTATTCTGTTTATCATATATATTAATTTAATCATTTGAAAAAAGTGCTAATGGAGTTGAATTGTGGCGTACGCGAGTAGGCCAGCGTGCAGTCCCACTTCTGCTCCATGCAGATGATGCCGTCCTCATGTCTAGGAGGGCAGTGGGGATGCAAGTCATGCTTGACTCCTTTTCTGAATTCATGGCACATTTGAATCTCTCTATAAATCAGTCAAAATCTTGTGTCATGGTTATTGGCTGAAAGCCTTCCAAACCTCAAACCTTTTACTGCAATAGGAGCAAAATAAAGTGAGTATCTTGTTTGACAACAAGAATACCTGGGGCCCCTTTCTCAGGTCTAAAAGATTATTGTTAGCCCTGTTAACGTGTCGGTCCTTAATAAGTAAACCTACAAGTGGATGCGTATAGGTCGATGAACCTTTTGATTCGTTTAAGGTGTTCTTATCATAGTTCCAGTAAAGAGACTATAATCAATGCACAATAATCAATAATCACTAATCAAATCATTAATCAATGGAGCCAGTAAAATTCACACACCATGACTCTACGGCCATGAATAACCACACCTTTAATTATAATGTTAGTAAGTTTTATTTCCCTTATATTAACACTACTAAAGTCATAAATCTAAATCATCCGCTCAAATCAAACTAATTTAATAATGCTTGTTAATCAACAAGTCGCAAGAAACATGAATTAATCAAAGCTTGAATCAAAAGACATTCCAGTGCATCAGCACAACTCATTAGTAAAACCACTTTCAGCAAGGCTATGATGTCCATAAAGTTCAGCAAAATAGTCTGTCAACCATTTGTCTCTGCAATCCGTCAGTCGTCATGTGAATAACCTCAACTAACCCAGATTAACATCAGCATATGGGGCTTCATGCAAAATAATTTAGAGCACAAATTTGGAAAACATCTACCTAAAGAAATTATTAATACAGCGCAGTTGGTACCTAGAAAGAAAAGGCATAAAAACGCAATTCCGTCACATTGTCATATCTACCTATCCAAGGTATGGGTCGGCAAGCTGAATCAGTCTTCGTCCTCAGGTCATCAATCGATCAGCAAAACATCAGGCTCTCTGTCAGAGAGTATGAGCCCAATGACAGAATCTCAAATCTCTTCTTCTCCCACCGTCGCCCTAAATCTCTAGTCTTGCAATCTCAATCCGTCCAAGCTCCCTCTGTTACGTTGTTATATCAAAGTTCCCCAAACCATCCCCCAATTTCCAATTGGTCAATTAATCGTACGTTATTACTCTGTCCAATAGTGTTCATATACCAAATCTATGAATTCTAATATTTCACAGTTCGCATGTCATTGATTGGTCTGCTTTACGATGTTTTAATCATTCGGCTCGTCAGGTATCAATTTTGTTGCATCTTCATCTCCAGTCAGTGTCTTCATTGTTCGCGTCCTGGGAAAGTACAATGCACATTACACACATTTGGATACATTACTAGAGACCTCATCTCCTGTCCGTCGGTTCCCATAGAAAGTTTCTGCTAAGCATTTTAATAAAACAATGAGCATTTCACAGTTAGTTCACTCTGTCAGGATTTTATATTAAACGCCAAGAAATACAGCTTCTGCATGAGGCCTGGCAAAACTAGGCCAAGACACTCACTAAGTTAAGGCCTACAATTAATAAGCAAGAACGTTATTCATAACCCTTTATATGACATATTACTAGATTAATCTAATATATTTTCAATATTTCGTATGTATTAATCATAAATTAGTAAATTTCATGAATACTGGTGGCCATTCTTCGAGGTCACTATTTTCAAACGTGCACATTATTTCTACGTTATTCATTTTTCGACAAAAGTCATTATTCAAAATACGTAAACATTTCATAAAAAATTCTAATTAAAACTTCTGCTTCAGCAATCGCTCCTCTCATGACTAAATGTGTCATCACACCAAATTTACCACCCACAATTTTACAACTGTATTTCTTCTACATTTTGTCTTCTCCTCGAGTTTTCTCTATAAATTCTTTCCCTATTTCTTTCTTCCCTCCTATGAT
The DNA here is from genome assembly GCF_031143425.1 of Pleurodeles waltl. Classification (NCBI taxonomy): domain Eukaryota; kingdom Metazoa; phylum Chordata; class Amphibia; order Caudata; family Salamandridae; genus Pleurodeles; species Pleurodeles waltl. Next base: position 679,700,302 of record NC_090443.1, read on the forward strand.
TGTTTTTAGTCCTTTTCAATTTAATTATTTTACATAATTGACATAACCCCCATATTCCTAATAGGCAACCTATAACAATTAATATTCCCTGTATGATTTTCAATAGTTCCCCATTCCAAATACTATTAAGCTGATTTCCCACTAAAGCAAACCCCTTAAGAACCTTTTCCCAAACACCTGGTTCATTCAATTCCTTTAAATCACTACTTGTGTTAGTCAGATTAGTATGTAAATCTCTTATCTCTTTACTATTGTTAGAAATGTAAGAGTAGCAATGCCTAGAGTTAATTATTTTACAGACTCTGCCATTTTTTGCTAAAAGAATGTCTAAAGCAAGACGATTTTGAAGAGTTATAGCTGTCTCCGCAGCCAATTCAGTATCTACCAGGAGTATAGCCCCTGAAAAATTTGTCAGCATGTTATCCACAATAGTAGACAACTTTCGAATCTTGACTGAATTCAGGATGACTCCCACTGAAGGAATTACCACACCAAATATATCTCCCACTATCGCAGAAGAGGTCTCCCTCCTCTGTCTCTTATGATGTAATTCTGTCATTTTCGGAAACTTTTTCAAATCCTCCATCTGGTAAATCTGTGGGAATACTATCCCCAAATAACATGTCCTATCATGCTCTTGGAAGAAGGTAATAAGCATTAAGTCCACAGATATGACATATCCCCGGAATCGCAGGGTCCTGCACATTCAACATAAACGTCCATTTACTCTGAAACAAAAACACACGCCTACATTCACTCGTACCCACAAATAAAGTGTCAGTGTGTGACTTAGGCCTATATAAACAAAGCTTCCCTATGTGTAATGCATCTAAAGCTAATTTCCCTTGTGTCTTAATTGCAGTGTAAGCATAATCATTCTTGCAAGTCCTTTTCTCTAAACCTTTTTCTAATTTCTCCTTCAGCGCCTTTCTCCTGTCATCAGTGTGATCTAAAAAGCTTTTCGTTAATGGTGTAAGCAAGCATGTAAGATTATTCTTGTGAGCATAAGCTGTCCCAAACATTAGTGTAGGTTCAAAGAATCCTCTAACTAATTCTATGTCATTATCCTTAGCTACTCTACTCAAGTATCTAATATTAGGAACAAACGAGAACACGAGGTCATAGTTAGAGTAGAAATACTGAATGTATTCCTGGTTAGTAACAGACTACAACTTATCCCATATGTTGATGGAAGACTATGATAGGTGGCTCCTTCCTCCACTGACGAAGGAATCTGCGTACACACAAGACAATCCTTTGCTTCCATTGTCAACATACTCACTCAATAAGTGATAGAAAACATTAGAAGAAAGTTCTCGTTGAACATTAGTAAAGACATGCAAATACTTCTCGTCTAACTTGAATCTTTCTAAGGCCGTTAATGTAGTAGTCTCAAAAACAGAAGTATGGTTTGCTCCTTACGCATCAAGAACAGACATACTCACAATCAACACTATTAACAAAATTCCACACATAATTGCCAAAACAATGCTCATATATTTACAGCGCCTAACATTCCTTGCTTATCTACATCAGCCATGATCTGTAAAGAATCAGAAAGCAGAAGCAACCTTGGAAACTTGTAGCAAAAATCAAAAATAGACAACTCTTCTTTCAGCAGATCAGTTTCACTTCCAGGAACCCTTCTCTCTGTCAAAAATCGGTTAGCAGCTTTGTCAAAATCAGGTTTCAAATGTCAAATCAGGTTATCAATGTCTTTTCCGGTTCCTTTCATCAGTCTCTTTCTCAAAAATGTTTCTCAGATTGTTCCAACAGTTCAGTTCATCAATCTTCTTCAGGTCACCTCAAAATATTGACTTGGAACATTCCTATCAAAACAAGAAGACATAAACTCTTGTTGCCATTCGTTTGTAGTTGCATATGCCCATTCAGGACCTGCATATCTTTGACTTGCTATTCTCCTTCTTTTCAACTTTTGATCACCATTCAACTCTCCTTTGCTTAAATCTTCCTTTCTCGTAGTATCTACTTCTTCCTCTATTGTTGGTTCAACTATCACCTCTTTTCTTTTCTCTACTTGCATATTCGGCCACTTATCTCCTTTTCATGTACCTCCTGTTAATATTCTCTTCAGGATTGAACTTGAATCCTTTTCTTTCTCTGTGGTGTTTTCTCTTGACGGACCTGCAACCGGTTCAGGAGGAGTCAGATCACAGTGATAGAACCGTCTTATATGAGCTCAGGTTCAGCTTCAGTTCTTCCTTGCTCCTTTTCCGGTGCTGTGATTTATCGCACAGTTATTGGTACTCTCAACAACGCTTCTTCATGATCCAGTGGACATGCCACTTTCTTCGTCTGACTTGCGTGAAGTCCAGTTTGGGAACCCAGCACACTTCACAGCAGTCGTAGTTGTTAAAATGACTTGATACGTCCCTTCCAGCGAGGTTCCAAACACGTCTTGCCCACATGTTTTTGGACAACAACCCAGTCACCAGCTCTCAGGTTGTGCCCTGGATCATGGATTGGTGGCAGTGTGGTGGCCTCCACCTGCTGAGAGAAAGAGCGGACTACATCAGCCAGACCCTTGCAGTAATCCAACACCATATCATCTGTAACGTTGACAAGTGCATTTGCTGGAACTGCTGGCAACCTCATTGCCCTGCCCCTGAGCATCTCATGGGGCGATAATCCTGTCTTCCTGTCAGGTGTGTTTCTCATTGATATCAACACCAAAGGTAATGCATCTGGCCATTTCAGATTCGTGGCTGCACACATCTTTGCAATTCGTGGCTGCAAGGTACCATTCATCTGTTCCACTAGTCCTGATGCTTCAGGGCGGTAACTACAATGCAACTTCTGCTCAATATTCAGTGCAGCACACAATAGCTTCATTATTGAAGTGTGTTCCCCTATCTGATTCTAAAGAGATCGGAAATCCGAAACTTGGTATCAGTTCCCCAAGCAGCAATTTTGCTACAGTGAGACTATCATTTCTCTGTGTAGGGTACGCTTCAATCCAATGACTAAAGATGCACACAATCACCAACACATATCTAAAACCTCCACACGCAGGCATCCCAATGAAATCCAATTGCATTCTGCTGAATGGACCTCATGCTCTTCCAATGTGGCTCAAAATTACCACTGTCCCTTTACTCGCATTTAATTGCTGACAAATGACACATCGATGACAGACTGCTTTAGCTGCTTGTCTAAACTTGGAGTTAAACCAGTCAATTTTGAATAAACGTACCATGGCATTCCTTCCAATGTGTGCCTGACCATGATAGTACCTTGGCATCAGAGACAACAGGCTATTTGACAAAACCATATGACTTTCCTCAGATACCCACAACTCATCCTGTTTTGAACAAATTTCATTTTGCTCCATGACTTTTTCTCTTCCGTGTCGATATTACTCTGCAAAGTTTTCAATTCTTCAAAAGTATCAACTACTTTTCATGCAAAACAAGTACATATTGCGTCCTCTTCAGGTAACAATTCTCACCTGTCTTTGAACGACATTCAGTTCAATGCACAAAACCTTGCGACTTGATCCGCATATCCATTCCCTAGTGACACGTAGTCCTGTGACTTTAGATGTACACTGCATTTCACCACAGCAATTTCTTCAGGCAGTTGAACTGCATTTAACAACTCCTTTATTCTCTCACCATTTCTCACTAGTGGTCCAGTAGAGGTCGGAAAACCTCTCTGCGACCACAATTGACCAAACTCATGAACTATTCCAAATCCAAATTGGCTATCTGTGTAGATGGTGACTCTCAATCGAGCAGAAACATGGCACGCCCTATTAAGAGCAACCAATTCTGCTACCTGAGCAGAATACACTCCTCGAAGCCAGGAAGCTTCTAAGGTACCTGTAATTGTGCACACCACATATCCTGCTCTTAGTGTCCCTGTGCTGTCTCTCAGACAAGAACCATCAACGAAAACAATGTGGTTATTTTCTTCCAATCGGGTATATCTAATGTCAGGTCTCAGTTTTGCGCACAATTCAGTTACTTCAAGACAATCATGTTCAACATCTTCCTCTTTCTAAATTTCAGTAGTATCACTTGGAAGTAAAGTTGCCGGGTTCAGCACTGTACATCTTTTCAGTGTCACGTTTGGAGCACCCAAGATGCTCGTCTCATATCTAGTCAGCCTAGTACCAGTCAAGTATTGGGTTTTCATCCTCATCAGTAAAATCTCAATTGAGTGAGGGACCACTACAGTCAGGGGATATTCCATCACTACTCCTTCACACTGTGAAAGACTCTGACCAGCTGTGGCAACTGCATGCAAACAACCTGGTAAGGCTGCTGCAACTGGGTCCAAAGTAGCTGAAAAATATGCTACTGGGCGATGAGCACCTGCATGGACCTGCGTCAAGACAGACAATGAACATACATCACGCTCATGACAAAACATTGTGAATGGCTTTGTGTAATCAGGCATACCTAACGCTGGGGCTCTGCACAAACTCTCTTTCAACTCAGTGAACGCTTTCATCTGATCCGAATCTAGCACTATGGGATTGGTGACATCACTATGAGTCAGCTTCTGCAATGGTTTTGAGATTTCTGACAAATTCAGAACCATTGATGACAATAGGCTACCTTTCCCATGAACATCCCAACATCTCTCTGTGAAGGCGGGGATTTATTTGCAGTATCCTCTAATCTTATCTGTAGCTTCTCTTCAAATGTTTTGTTTACTCAATTTCTAAGCCATGCTTCTGTGCCAAATATGCTAATCTCTGATGTACCTTGCTCACCTCTCTTGTAATTCTCGGGCATAAGTATCTTAACTCTGCCTCTGTGTAGGACTCTAGTCTATTCACCCCCATTGTTTCCTCAACCAGTTCACCTGCTTCCATGCTCAATCTGACACAATTGATCTGCTCCTCACTTTTGGAAGCATTCTTTGGGGTGTTCAGCTTGTCTAGCCATTCGGTCAGCTGCTGAGGTGTCAATCCCTGCAACAAAATGTTACTCGCATTTACCATTAGCATCTGTTGTACCACCCCATTTGATGTCTGCGGTGTCAATAATTTCAGGCTCTGACCTGCACTAGGTCCATTCATAGCATCTGGAAGTGCAATGAGTGGACTGAGATCTAACAATGATCTCGACCCATCAAAGGTCTGGCCCTTAGAAGAGACTACCTGAACTTGCTCATTTTTTCCCCTCCTCACTAGACTCTGGGACATCTCTCCTTGTTCACTCATGCCTGGTTTCTTGTGTGAAAATAATGGTACAGCTGGACCAACAGTAATCGGAAGTTATATTGCATCTGGGGCTCCTCTAGCACCTGAACATTGTGGGAGAGTAACTCCCATGCTCAGATTCATAAATAGTGTCAAGTCTGACTGTGTCTCTGTCATTGGCGTAAATCTCGGCATCCCCTGCGGCTGAACCTGGGGTAATAAAATCGGAGTCAGCTCAGTCTGAACCAACAGTGTCTTGGAACCACTTGCTCTGTAGTTACCACTAAGTTTCAAGTCGTCTCTAAGACAGGCACATTAGGATAGATTCTCTGTATGGGTGGCAGATGCATCTGTGCCTGAACTACTGGAGTAGTTAACACATTAGGTCCTTGCACCACACCCTGTATCTGGCTAGTATTAACCTGCACTATGCTCACTGTTTCTATTCCCTGTGCCAGGGCTGCTGCGTCAACACTAGTACTCGGACCATCGTCGTGCACCACATACGGTGGTGGTCTGTCTCTCAGTATCTGTGTAACAAGGTCTTCAGCATCAGAGTCCTCCTCCACTATGGAAGACTTTCTCACTTCCTAACTCTCAGACGGACTTTTATTAGACTTTCTAGTTGCTTTCTTTCCTTCCGCCTTATCTTCCTGCGTAATTGCTGGAAACAACTTAACTCCCTGCAATGTCTCTGCTCTCCACCTTTTCTGCCCCCAGTCCCATTTAGCTTCCGCTAAGGACTTCTCTTCTTTTCTTACTCTCCTCTCAAATTCCAATTGCTGTTGCTGTCTAGCTACCAGCTCCCAAACTGCTAATGCCTCAAACTGTGCTTGTCTCGGAAGGGGCTTCGATTCATACAGCGCCATCCGCAATTGCTCTAAAATTCTCAAATTGAATGTCCAATTCTCGGGGAACACTAAGCTCCCATTTTTCTCTGGCAACTTACACCACTGTTTCAACCAAAGACATGGCACGACACCTCGGTCCTCCATTACATTGTAACCGGTGTATTTTCTGGTGGTGTAGGCTCTCCTACATTTGCTCTAATGTATGTATCTCTCCTTAGGGCACTCTTCAATGCCTTGAAAAACTTAGGGGGTCATTTTGACCCTGGCGGCCGGCGGTAAGGTGGCAGGAACACCGCCAACAGGCTGGCGGTGTCCCACCAGCTATTATGACTGTGGCGCAAAAGCCACGGCCATACCGCCGGCCCCTCCACTTTACAGCCAGGTCTCCGGCTGGCGGTCATAATCCCCAGGGCAGCAGTGCAAGCACCGCTGCCCTGGGGATTATGAGTCCCCGACCGTCAGCCTGTCCGTGGCGGTAAACACCGCCATGGAAAGGCTGGCAGTAAGGTGACTTGGGTTGCCCCTGGGGGCCCCTGCACTGCCCATGCACTTGGCATGGGCAGTGCAGGGGCCCCCAGGCATAGCCCCGTCGCACATTTCACTGCCCGAATTTCGGGCAGTGAAATGTGTGACGGGTGCTACTGCACCCGCTGCACATCAGCATTGCCGCTGGCTCCATTACGAGCCGGCAGCAATGTTGATGTGACATTTCCACTGGGCCAGCGGACGGTAACACTGTTACCGTCCGCTGGCCCAGTGGAAATGTCATAATAGGGAGGCAGGAATACCGCCGGCAATGGCGGTATTCTGTCTCCCGCTGCCTCGGCGGTCTTCTATGAAGACCGCCGAGGTCGTAATGACCCCCTTAATCTTTTCAACTTTTTATTTATTCAAAATCAAATCGGGAAATGACTTTTACTCCCAAGATTCCCTTCCCCCACGTTCTCAACCAATTGCTTCTCATGGACGGCTGCCAATCTGTGCACGACTCTTGTTACTGACTGACCTATCCCAGCGTGGCTTCCAATGATGTCACACTCACACACACTGTGGCTGACAAAGTCTTGCTGCTCGTCCTCCAAAACTTCAATTCACACAAACCTAATGCTAAATATTGTGAGCACTAATCAAAAAACAATAATACAAAAACGAATTTGCTGATTTACTACGGGAAGGTAACACAATTGCTTCAGAACCTTACGGATTTTCACTGATGGCCCTTTCGCTCATGCAGATATTCCCTGTCTCGGTCTCCCAGATTCGCAAGCAAAATTCGACCGGCAAATGTAACTCTCAACTGATCAACGGGTCTGTCCTGATGCACATAGAACTCGCCAAATCTCCGTCAAAATTTTCCTCTCGCCCACTTAACACACACACTGACTCGTTGACCATGCCTGATCAACCTACTAAACCAGACAGATTACAACATATAAACAAGTGTCTCATACACTTTTCAATATACTCAGGAGTCTTAGACCACGCAGGGTCCGTACATCAACAACCACGTGGACAATTTGTTAGCACAAAGAGCTACACACATATCTAGTTCGACGACTTCCCTACTCTCATACTACGGAGTATGCACACTCCTACTAAAACTTCATTTTGGAGTGCACAAATCCCTAAATCCTCCCATATGTCACAATTCACCTGTGATTTTCATAAGCTGTGCAAGAGCAACCTATCTCTCCCACTCTATCACTGGTATGCCGAGAACATACCCAACACTACTAGCAGGATCCAGGATCTGGAAAAATCATTTCTGGGCTCAAGGGAACATCATTTTCTCTTGAAAAAAACTAAATCCAAATTTCAATAATACTGAATTCTCGAACGTATAAATATTTAAACTATTACCATAACTAGGGGCACCTGTCCATCAGTCTCCTAGCACAACTTCTAATGCCTGTCACTCAGTTCTGTACACTCTTAAGGAGACTATCCATTGGTCTCCCCACCATAACTGTTAACACCTATCACTCTGTACCAAACACCTATGGCAAGCCCCTAAAGAAACTAACCATCAGTCTGCTATGATAACTGTTAACACGTCGGTCCTTAATAAGTAAACTTACAAGGGGATGCGTATAGGTCTATGAACCTTCTGAATAGTTTAAGGTGTTCTTACCATAGTTCCAGTACAGAGACGATAATCAATGCACAATAATCAGTAATCACTAATTGAGTCATTAATCAATGGAGTCAGTAAAATTCACACACCATGACTCTTCGCCCATGAATAACCACACCTTTAATTATAAGTTTAGTAAGTTTTATTTCCCTTATATTAACAATACTAAAGTCATGAATCTTTATCATCAACTCAAATCAATCTAATTTAATAATGCTTGTTAATCAACAAGTCGCAAGAAACATGATCTAATCAAGCTTGAATCAAAAGACATTCCAATGCATCAGCACAAATCACTAGTACAACCCCTTTCAGCAAGGCTATGATGTCCATAAAGTTCAGCAAAATAGTCAGTCAGCCATTTGCCTCTGCAATCCGTCAGTCATCATGTGAAGTGAATAACCTCAACGAATCCAGATTAGCATCAGCATGTGGGGCTTCATTCAAAATAATTTAGAACACAAATATGGAAAACATCTACCTAAAGAAAGTATTAAGACTGTGCAGTTGGTACCTAGAAAGTAAAGGCATAAAAACGCAATTCCGTCACATTGTCATATCTACCTATCCAAGGTATGGGTCGGCAAGCTGAATCAGTCTTCGTCCTCAGGTCATCAATCGATCAGCAAAACATCAGGCTCTCTGTCAGAGAGTATGAGCCCAATGACAGAATCTCAAATCTCTTCTTCTCCCACCGTCACTCTAAATCTCTAGTCTTGCAATCTCAATCCGTCCAAGCTCCCTCTGTTACGTTGTTATATCAAAGTTCCCCAAACCATCCCCCAATTTCCAATTGGTCAATTAATCGTACGTTATTACTCTGTCCAATAGTGTTCATATACCAAATCTATGAATTCTAATATTTCACAGTTCGCATGTCATTGATTGGTCTGCTTTACGATGTTTTAATCATTCGGCTCGTCAGGTATCAATTTTGTTGCATCTTCATCTCCAGTCAGTGTCTTCATTGTTCGCGTCCTGGGAAAGTACAATGCACATTACACACATTTGGATACATTACTAGAGACCTCATCTCCTGTCCGTCGGTTCCCATAGAAAGAAATACACCTTCTGCATGAAGCCTGGCAAAACCAAGACAAGACACTTGCTAAGTTAAGGCCTACAATAAAAAAAGCAAGAACATAATTCATAACTCTTAATATGACATATTACTACATGAATCTAATACATTTTCAATATTTTGTACGTATTATGAATAAATTAGTACATTTTATGAACACTGGTGGCACATTCTTCGAGGTCACATTTTCAAACGTGCACATTATTTTTCTACATTATTAATTTTTCTACATAAGTCATTATTCAAAATACGTAAACATTTCATTAACAATTCTAATTAAAACATCTGCTTCAGCAGCCCGAATGTGTGGGGGTGGAGGGTCATTGGATTTTGGTGCCAGTTTGGGCAGAAAACTGATCAAGGCCCTTCTTCAAATTTATGATGTTAAATGCGTGTCAGCCACAATCCATGACAGTGATATTTGGGGATACAAGGATTGCAATTTGATTCAGACTGAGGAGAACAGGTTTGAATAGTCTGTTAGGGGTTCTGCAGAGCACTTCCACGTTTCCTGTCCATGAAGAATTGGACCTTAAACATAAATCAGACACCATAGCTCTAAGAGCATTGTTACCGTAAATCTCTGTGTGGTACAGGTGTTTGAACTGACTTGTTGTCTAGGATTGCTTATCTGTAGACAGTGTGAAAGACTTTCCTTGTTTTGGTTTCGTCAAATCAAAGTTCACTAGTCTAAGTCACCCTGATTTAATTTCTGCCCCGGATAAAATGATCAAAGCATTCTACGAATGGGTCAAACACTCTTTTTATACCAGTGCCGAGGCATCTAAGAAAAATGACGAATTGCGGAAACCTTCTGTCCGTGCCCATTGTCTGATAAAAACAGTACCTTCCACAGAATGCTATCTAACATGGGGAACTAATGTCTATCATCGGCAGCTGTTAACTAGATTTCGGTTCAATGTTTTAGTCCACCTTATTGGTTTTCCGAAGGGCTGGTCCACTTTGGGCACATTGGGTCCTTGCACATGTGATAATATGTCAGCACAAACTCTTGAGCACTTCTTTTTATTCTGTCCCCTTTGTTCTCTACTGAGAAAATGTTTTTCATTACCCCGTTTCAAAATTTTTAATCTTACACAAGTAAGACCCTCTATGTTACATCTTATGATGCTTAGGGATATTTATACTTGTGGAAGTGTTGCTAAATTTGTTAAGCTGTCTAATCAATTGGCAAGAGGCCTGGGGTTAGCTCTCAGGGTTGGCCTGCCTCTCTGTGGGTCTGTATTTGCACCTTTTAAATGTGTGTTTTTTATAATGACTGTTACTCTGTAATATTGGGATTTGTACAATGGAAGCTTGTAAGTATCATGCTTATTGACTCCGACTGGATGCTATGGTTCTTGTATGATTTATTGTTCATTTATCAGCTCTTTTTAAGTGCATTTCGACATGGTTTAAACGTTTTTGCGTTTTGTACATTTATGTTTTTTAACTGAATAACGATTTAATGCAAACGATGAGTCCTCTATCGCCTAAGGCAAATGGCATCATCAAACATTTCATGGCAACTTTGTGAAAGGCCATGTAGGTCACTGAACTCAAGAAAAATACACTACCAGGAACTCCATATAGCACTACAATGAAGCCACATGCTAAACTGCTGTTCCGAAAAAATATGAAATAGGCTTTTCCAACCAGAACAACTAACGCCTGTGTTTGAAAGATCTTGTAACGAAAGAACAGATAAATCTGAATCTTACTGAAAGAGGAGATCCCAAGATTAGTGCCAATTAGATCAGGAGCTGGCCAAGATTGAAGGTTCTCAGAAAACGGGCTTACCTTTGACAGGGATTCTTGTATCTAAGCCTTTGAGCATAATCATTACATAACCCCCACCATTGGTCATAAGGACCTTTGTTGTTTGACAAGGAGAATTGAAAAGTAGCAAACATTTACATCAAACACCATGAACTGTGAAGTTCATTTCGGGCTTCACATGAATCAATGGAAATGTTTTGTGTGAGTTAAAGGGTTTTAGTAACAATTAATTTAGATAAATGTATTCATTCAGTAAGTATTAATATCTAGTCACCATCATAATAGATTCAAATAATCTATTAGTTTTTATCTCAAAACAAGATAGAACACAACATTAGTAAGGATTACAAATACAATGGAGAAAATACAGTGTGTGTTCAATAAATGAATTCCCTAATATAAATTAATAGTTTATTAATTTGAAATCAGTTTCTTTAATGAACAAGGTAAGGTGTCAATTCCAGAAACCCAAATGAAGGATTTTGATGAGAGAAGTAAAAATGTCTACAGCCTAAAGCAGTCATACTTAAGTAGGAGGAAAATGGGAAAATTTGGAAAAGCTGGAAGGTATTCTCAGCTATAGATCAGCAAGTTCATCTAGTCTCTGAGTGAGAAAGGGATGGGCTCAGATTGGTCTCCCCTATCCAGTCTTGCTCTGCTCAAAACTAAGTAACACACTCTGGGGGTCATTACGACCCTGGCGGAACAAGTCCGCCAGGGCCGTGGGACGCGGTGGCACCGCCGACAGGCCGGCGGTGCCCCGCGGGGCATTCTGACCGCGGCGGCTCAGCCGCGGTCAGAGAAGGGAAACCGGCGGTCTCCCGCCGGTTTCCCGCTGCCCCAAAGGAATCCTCCAAGCCGGCGCAGCATGCTGCGCCGGCATGGGGATTCCGACTCCCCCTCCCGCCATCCAGTTCCTGGCGGTTCTCCCGCCGGGAACCGGATGGCGGGAGGGGGAGTCGCGGGGCCCCCGTAAGAGGGCCCCTAAAAGTATTTCAGTGTCTGCAAAGCAGACACTGAAATACGCGACGGGTGCAACTGCACCCGTCGCACCTTCCCACTCCGCCGGCTCTATTACGAGCCGGCGTCATCGTGGGAAGGGAGTTTTCCCCTGGGCTGGCGGGCGGTCTTGTGAAGACCGCCCGCCAGCCCAGGGGAAAACTCGGAATACCCTCCGCGGTCTTACGACCGCGGAGCGGTATTTCGGAGGGGGGAAGCCTGGCGGGCGGCCTCCGCCGCCCGCCAGGCTCGGAATGAGGGCCTCTATGTCTTCACAATAGGCTACAAAATTGCATCCTCGAAACAATACATCATTCACATCTTGTGGCTCAGACAGTTCTTCCAACGAGTCACGTTTCCTGCCATCTTCTCTCCTCCCGGTGAGAACCTCACTATCAGTTGTCTAATGCATAACAAACACCTATTCACTAGCTGGCAGATGGTTTCTGGAAAGTTACAGCATCTGCAGCAGGAAATGAAGAGAAAAACATCCTGTGCAACATAACAGTTTAATGTGAAGACACGCATTTTAACCCTAGCATTGGAAATCAATTTTTAATATGGCAGTAGCGCCATGAACCAGAATTCCTCAGTCTTCCATTTTCTCAAAGGAGATCCCTCCCAATTGTTTACAGCAGGCAACAACACAAATTATAAAGGTCTTTCGAAAGAAAACTCAGCTCTAGATTATTTTGCCTTTTCTTGATCCTTGTAGCTCCCTTAGAGGTTCATCCCACTGAATCTTGTGTCTCTCATCCCAACCACAATGTCAGGCCTGTTGATAGATGCAACACTGCAATGGAATAAGTGCAACCTCCAAGGTATTTTCTATGTCTAGATGTGGGGAGCATGTAGTTTTTTTTCACTTTGATATGTATATTTGAAAGTCACATGCACGTAAGAGGCAGACACTTGCTGGACTCAAAGAAAAGCGAACATGCTTAGGCCTTGCTTTGCTTCTCCTGACTAGACAATGTACGGCAATGATCTTACGTACATACACACGCCACCACTCCTGTTGTAAGCAGGAGACGTCAGATTTTTTTTCAGTAAAAATAATTACATTTTACTTTCTCGGATCCAACTTTTCCTTGACTCCAATACAATTGACAGAGACAGTGTATTTCTCTCAATGATTTTCCAGAACTCTTTCTGGAATTATAGCAAATGTTTGCCGAATAAATCAGGATATTGTTAAAATATATTTGAGTCAGTGTGATAATCCATTCTCATATGTGAGGAGTGTGGATGAGGGAAGAATGTAATTTCCTGGACTTCTGAACTTAATGAATGCCAAATGCCCATCAGTTTTTCATTTTCAATTAATTTTGAAGCCTTTCACAAACTTATTGGGGAGAAATCTGGGAACTGATTTCCTGCCTGTGAGAGCATCTAGGACAGTGTTGGAATGACCACCTAGAATCAGGTTACAGTTACAGTCAAACCATGGTCTTCCAAAAATTAATGTCACCAGATGCTGAAGAATATATAAAGATCAAAGAGAATGCACATTTTCCACTTCTTTAGAGGCGGAGTCCCTAGTTTAGAAGTGTGTGTAACTTGTATAATTCAGTGTAGCATAATCGGTCAAAATTACCTAGAAATTCTGTAAGATTACACAAAAATAAAAATTCTGCATTCAGTGCCACTTCTTAGCACAAAAAGGACTCCTTGCATCCAAAATGGGTGCAAGAATGCATTTTGCTCTAAGAAATAGCACTAAAACAAAACACGAAATTCTAAATGTGATCTTGGGGTAGGAATTTCCCCAAACTTACTCCTGGCATTTAGCTCTGTTTTCTTAGCACAAAATGCACCCTTACATCCAAAGCAGATGCGAGAATGCATTTTGCATGAAGAAATAGTGCTAAATGCAGCAGACCACTGTTAGCAATGGGGTCTCTAACTTGGCAGTGGTTTCCCCCTGTCCAAGTAGGGATCCTCATACTAGTCAGGATAAGGGAGCCACACAGCTAAGATAACCCCTGCTCACCACCTTGGTAGCTTGGCACGAGCAGCTAGGCTCATCTCAGAGGCAATGTGTAAAGTGTTTGTGCCCACAAACAGTAGCACAGTGAAAACACCACAACAGTACTCCACACCAGTTTAGAAACATAGCCAATATTTTTCTGAGTAAAAAAAGACAAAAACGACAAACATCCAACATACACAAGCAAAGATATCACTTTTAAAAGATAAAATGTAATTGTAGTTCCTTGAAATCAATGAAGCGTTGGGATAAGGCAAAGTACCTGAGATGCGCCAAAAACAAAGACGATGTGGGCCGCAGGGGAGGTGATGCATGAAAAGAGCTGGAGATGCATTGGTTCCTTACTGTTACAGGGTAGGTGATGTGTTGGTTCCTTACTGCTAGGCAGGGGAGGTGATGTTTCGGTTCCATACTGCCACAGGGAGATGATGTGTTGTTTGTGGCATGAAGGGTCAGTTCCTTACTGCGGTGCATTGTCGATGAACAAAATGGCACCCAGGGATGATGCATCAATGATGCGTCGGATGTCAAGCCACAATGTGTAGATCTGACAGCAATGAAGCAGGCACTGCGTCGGAGTCCAGGCAGTGCGTCACGGACTTCAATGATGCAGTGCTTGAAAGCCACGCAGCACTGGTTTTTCTGATACGCTGCGACAGAAGGCTGCGGCCTGCGTGGAAAACGTGGTCATTGCGTCAAGTGGGTACCTGGCTCCAGTGTGGGCAGTGGAGATGCGGCGAATCCTTACAATGATGCGTCAGTTCAGAATGACGCAGTGAGTCGATGCATAGATTTTCTCCTTGTAGCACCAAAAACCTCCTTCAAGGGCCCAGACTGGATTTGGTACCATTTGACAGAACAGGGCTCTCAGCAGAGGATCCCAGGTGCTGGCAGATGAAGTTGTTGATGTCCCTGAGACTTCTTAACAGGAGGCAAGCTCAACTCAAGCCCTTGGAGAACCTTGGAAAGCAGGATGTAGGAAGCAAAGTCCAGTTCTTTCACTCCCAGGATAGAAGCAGCAAGTAACAGCCCAGTACAAAAAAGCAACAGGAAGAGTGGCAGCCCCTCCTAAAGCATCCAGTTCTTTCTTGAAGAATGTTCTCAGTCCAGAAATGTTCCAACTTTGGGGTGACAGAGGTGCAGTGCTTATACGCCTTTCTGTTTTTGAAGAAGGCAGACTTTAAAGAGAAGTCTTTATAATCCACAAGACCCTGCCTTTCCCTGGACCCAGACACACTTCAGGGGATTGGAGAATGCTTTGTGTAATGACAGAGACAGCCCTATACAGGTGCAATTGTCAGCTCCTCCCATCATTCTAGTTTAGGAACACCCATCAGTATACGGAGGGCACACCTTAGCTCCCTTTTTGTGACAGTCTAGTGTGAAGTCATAAACAGCCTAACTGTCATCCTGACCCAGACAAGTAACCCAAGCCAGGCAGAGAACCAGCATGGTTAAGTAAGAAAATGCCCACTGTATAAAAGTAGCATTTTCAAACTTACAATTTAAAAACCAACTTCCGCAAAAGATGTATTTTTAAATTGTGAGTTCAGAGTACCCAAACTAAATATCTCTAGCTGCTCCCAATGGGAAAATTACATGTACAAGTTATTTCAAGGCAATGCCCATGTTACTGTATGGGAGAGATAATCCTTGTAATAGTGAAAAACGAATTTAGCAGTATTTCACTATCAAGACATGTAAAACAAACCAGTACGTGTCCTACCTTTTAATAAAATACTGCACCCTGACCATAAAGCTGCCTTGAGCCTACCTTAGCGGTGACTTACATGTAGTAAAATGTAAGGCTTGGGACTGACAAGTGGGTGAATTTGCCAGGTTGAGATGTCAGTTGAAAAATGCAAACACAGAGACTGCAGTGGCATGTCTGAGACATGTTTACAGGGCTACTCATGTGGGTGGTGCAATCAGTGCTGCAGGACCACTAGGAGCATTTGATTTACAGGCCCTGGGCACACATAGTGCACTTTACTAGGGACTTACTAGTAAATCAACTATGCCAATCATGGAGAAACCAATCACTAATATAATTTAGACATAGAGCACTTGCACTTTAGCACTGGTCAGCAGTGGTAAAGTGCAGAGAGTCCTAAAACCAGCAAAAACGAAATTCAGCACAGGATCAAAAACAGGATGTCAGAAGACAAATGACATTGGAAAACACGCCAAGAGCTGACAGGTTAACAACCACAAATAGTGAGTGTGATGTGCAATCAGGGTGGGATTTTTTCCCCAGAATTACTCTTCATTATGTAAGCAGGAATAATTTCATTTTTATCAGTAATTCTGTGTCGAACACTAATGCAGAATTAACAAAATTACTCTGATTACTCTGGCATAACTCAGATTCCGCCCAGGCATACCACTGTTGTCATACTTAGTGGCGATGATTTTGAGTTTAATTTGAATGTCGAAGAGAACATCTATGATATTTGTCTTCCCTCCCCTTCAGAGAATACAATTTCTCCTTTAAGTTTGAGTGATTCTCCCTTATTGAGGCACATTTCTTGTCAGATGGAGATCTTTGCATTTAGCTGGCATAAATGGGTTACAATTTTCAGAGTGGACTGCAAGGTCTAGCTGGCACATCCTGTTAAGCTCCAGGAACACAACAGCTGCAAAAACCCTGCATCAAAGAACAGCTCAGCTGACTAGTTCCAATTGGATTTGCCCTTGACCCTGCTGGTGGCCTCTATGGGATTGAGTCCTAATTCACCAAGTGCTGCCCCAAGGGTCCTGGGCCTTTAGTTGATTTTAAAGTGTACTATCTCCCACTCACAATGGCATAAAGTGGACACCTAGAAATCTTTTGGGGAACTTTTCCAAAAACCAGAGGCTACCACTGGACCACCAACGAACTGCAGATGCTAATGGCGCATCGCCAGTTAGACTCTGCTTGCTGGGTTGCTCGGCTGAAAGCAGCTTGACTTTGAGAAATGTTTGTAAGTCCTAATGTCGAGGATTTCACCGAGACCAACGCTGAGCAGCACTCCACTGATGCTGAGGCCTCTATTGGAACAATTCAAAAGAAAAAAAAGACTGAGGGGGGAAATTATTTCTTGGTGGTATGGATACTCTGTCACAAAGTACTATCTGTACCACCACGATAATGGTTTGTGCACCAGATTTAGATGTGGGTGGAACAAATGTTTAATCACAGAGGAGACTACTCTGTCTTGGTTGCGATTAAACCACTCTGACAGCCCTGCGTAGTAAGGGCCATCAGAGGTAGACCTGTAATTCCACCCTCCTAATTTAGATGGTCGGAATTACAGGTAATTTTTCACTGCCTGTCACTGCCAGGACAACCCTGACGGTAAGGGGCAGTGAAAACGGCTAAATGCAACCCTCACCATGGATGGGATTCCCATGGGGGTAGGTATTTTTAAAGTTACATTTAGTAATCAATTATTTCTACCCAAACAAACCCTTTTTAGCAAAATGAGGTTAATCAAGGACTGTGAAAACAAAAGCTTTCTTGCCTGTACCATGCAGTTTGCATGGAACTCTTTGATGGCAGTGTTTAGCTCACTGTGCTAGATTATGATTGTAACTTATGAACTGCATAGTAACAAAAGAATCTCTATGACAAAAGCAGTATCCCATTGAGCTATGCTCATAAAATACTGTTCTGTAATCTGCATAGTACACGTTCTTTGCAGAAGGCATATTAACCCTCTGTGATACCTGAGTCAAAACTGCAACTAAACAAAACTCTGATCTCTCTTCCAGAACGTATATTACTCACCTGAGTTATCTTGCCAATGGTATTGTTGTCTGAAAACTGTTGGATATACGAGGAGCTCTTCAGTCTTTTTAAAACTGCTGCACTGCTGTAAAACCGTCTCCTCAGAAACAAAAGTGTCCCTTCCCCCACCCTTACAGCCTCCTGGGAAAAGCCCAATGCCCAGTCTGGGTAGTCCGGACTTGTTTACCATTGTTTCTCTCACAATCTCTGTGACACTGTTTTCCCTTTTTCTCATTCTCGTATCCTGCGATCTTTGTGCCTCTGTTTTACCCCTTTTCTCACACTCTCTCACTCTCTCTCTCTTGCTTCCATTAATCTTTCTGCCACTACTTTTTGTGTTTTGTGCCTTTCCCCACTTTTACTTCTGTTTGACCCTCATTCTACCCGATCCCCTCGCTTCTTGCATCTTCATGTGCCCTTTTGCCCTGCAAATACCTTTCTGCCTTTTTGCCAGATTCTCCTGTTCTCCCTGCTCCTGTGCATACAACACTCTGCCACACCCACTGCTCCTGGCTTTTCCCCTCTCCCCCTGGACCTATTTAATAGCAGCTGCAGCACAGACCAGCCATTAAGTAGGCGCTGCCTGGTCCAAACTGAGGCCTTAGCTACGCCTGGTCCTCTGAACAGGCCGGCGCTTGAAGACCCAGCTCCTGTGTGGTGGAGGCTCCCAGCCTCATCTTCCTGCTGCCTCGCTCCACTCTCACCCCTATTCTCATCTTTCACCGTCTCTCCGATTCTCTGCTTTGCAGTCAAGCGCTCTGTCATATCTGCTTGTCTTCTGCCCCTGTTTCTTTCTTTGGCTACTGCTTCTTTTTCTGCGCTATTTGCATTCTTTTTACAACTGTTTTTCTTATCACACTCTCTCTGTTGCTTCGCTTCAATTTTGTGCCATTGTTTTGCCCTTTTTCTTACTCTCTCTCTTGCATCATTTAATCTTTGTGCCTCAGGTTTTGCCTCTTTTTTGCACTCTCTCTCTTGCTTCCATTGATCTTTGGGGCTCTGTGCTTCCTCTTTTTTTACACAATTTCCCTCATGCTCCCATTGACCTTTGTGCCACTGCTTTTTGTCCTTTGCTCCTTTTTTCAGAGCTTTGTGCCCGTTTGGCCCTTTTTTGCTCCCCCCTCGCTTCTTTTCTCTTTTGCACCCTTTTCCCTGCAACTGCTTTGCCACCTTTTTTGCCATCCTGTCCTGCACTCCCACTTTCATGCCTCTTAACCAACGAAACCCAGCCCACCCGCCACTCTCCCCCTCATAAACCTACTCAATGACAGCCATAGTGCAGACCACCCATTGCGTAGGTGCTGCCCCGGCCTATATGTGGACTTACCTGCGGCTGGTCTTCCAATTACGCCCGGCCCACATGGTCCAGGTTCCTGTGCAGTGGAGACTCTTACCCTCAGCCTCCCGTTGCTTCTCTTCACAGTCACTTTCTTGTTTTCACTTGTGTATCACCCTCTCTCTGATTTGTGGCTTCACGCTCACACTCTCTGTCACATCTGTTTCACATTTGCCTGTGTTTCATTCTTTTGTCACCATTCCTGCCACTTTCTTTTGCCACCATTTCTTTTTTGAGCTGTTTCCATTTTTGTGACCACTGTTTCTCTTCTCACAACCTCTCTTTTGCTTCCTTCGATCTCTGTGCCACTTTTTTTTACCTTATTCCCAATCTCTTTTTGGCATCCTTCAATCTTTGTGCCTCTGTTTTTACTCACTTTTCACACTCTCTTCTTTGCTTCCATTGATCTTTGTGTCTCTGTTTTTGCCCCTTTCACACACACTCGTTCTCCTGCTTGCATTGAGCTTTGTGCCACTAACTTTTGCTTTTGCACCTTTTCATGCTTTTTGTGCTCTTTGACCCTTTTCTCCTCCCTTCCCCCTCGCTCTGTACTTCTTGTTTCACTCTTTTGCCTCACTGCTGCCTTTCTGACTTTTTTGCCACTGTAGGAAACTGGGTTTTGGATTGAGGGGGATGAAAACCCTTCTCAAACAACAACCACAACCCTTGTTTGGGGAACAAACGTCACTAAAATAATGTGCTTAACTCTCTGCTAGATTGGCATAAAAACAGCCAGGCTTAACTTAGATACAATGTGCAGCCCATAAGCAGTAACTAAGTGAAAACAGAACACAAAAAAATCCCACACCAATTTACATAACTAACAAACATTACTAAGTTGACACCAAAACGAAGTAAATACAAACAGTGCAACAAGAGTTAAGTATGTTTAAAGTGGTTAGTGAAAAATAGTGCATATAACTGCAGGCATCTAGTTGCATGAGAACAGGGTAAAGTTAAATGTTATGCCCAGCCACAATGGAGCATGGTACGGATACACAAGGTGGATTGGGCCTGGTCTCAGCTTACCTTTGAAAGTAGAAGAAATTTCAAAGAACAATGGCCCTCATTATGACATTGGCGGTAAATCCTGTTTACCGCCACACTGACGGCCGCCAACTTACTGCTGCCGCTGCGGATATCCGTTCACCATATTATGACACACACACACCAATCCGACAGAATTCAGCCACAGACACAAATCCGCCAGACCAACGGTCGGTGATAAAGTGGTGGTATCAAAACCCACACTGTTACGCCAACAGAACAACGCACACCACATTATGACCCTCGAATCACCATGGCGGACATTCAACAGTGGTAAACCATTGGTAGTACATACTACCGCACTCACAATGGACACCCACTGACAAAACAAAACCACATTGGATAATTTAAACAACACATACCTGACACCCATACACACATCACACCCACCTACACACACCACTATAAAACACACACCCACATAACCCACAACCCTTTATGATTACAATTCATTGGCACAAGACTGACACGAAGACCACTGACACAACAACATACACACACCACATACACCCATACATCCCTCACGCACCCCACTTCGTACACCCCAACACATTACCCAACACACCCTCACCAACACATATCACATAACACCCATGGCACCACAAAGGCACCACTCTTTCACAGAGGAGGAGTTAAGGGTCATGGTGGAGGAAATTATCAGGGTAGAGCCACAGCTATTTGGAGCACAGGTGCAGCAGATATCCATTTCAAGGAAGATTGAGCTATGGCGGAGAATCGTGGACAGGGTCAATGCCGTGGGACAGCACCCCAGAACAAGGAACGACATCAGGAAGAGGTGGAATGACCCACGGGGAAGGTATGTTCCATAGCAGCAAGACACCAGCTCGCTATCCAATGGACTGGCGGTGGACCCCCACCTCCTCCCCCACAACTCACAGCATGGGAGGAGCAAGTCTTAGCAATACTGCATCCTGAGGGCCTGGCCGGAGGACGACTGGACTCTGGTAAGTCAACTTTCAACAATTATCACCCCCATACCTTCATGACATCACACACCCCACCCTCACTCCCATCACTCCACTCCATCCCACACACTCCACCAATCTACTTGGCCCATCAGGGACCACTGGAAAGCTGTTACCCAAGCCAAGTCACAGACCACCACAGAGCCTCCCCCATCAGTATCCAACACCACAGCGCCCACCCAGCGTCCCCAAATGTCTGTCCCCAGGACATGTCAATCAGCAGTGTGCCCACCTGTACAGGGACCCCAGGCTACACCTCGCACCCAAGACAATCAGGGACCTGGGGTCAGTGGCAGTGTGCACACAGTTCAGGGCAAAGGCCACCAGGGACACTGGGAGGACTGCTATGCGCCAGGGGGAGGTCAGGCCCAGGAAACCAACTCTCCAGGATGCACTCTCCAAGATCCTGGGAGCCTACCAACATTCCCAGGACATGATGGTCCAGATCCTGGACAACGTGCAGGAGAATAGGCGGCTGCAGGAGGGACAGTACCAGGGGATCAGGGAGGACTTTCAAGCCATCAACAACACCCTGATCTCCATAGCAGGGGTGCTGGCAGACATGGCCAACATTATAAGGGAGGCAGTCTCACACCAGCGGGCCCCTGCCACTAGCCAGTCATCTGAACAGCCTTTGATAAAAATCAATGTTGTGTATGTCATGTATTTCAAATATGTATTGATTGAAACAGGTACAACCAGTGCAGAACAACCGTACATAAAATGAAAGTAATGACCTGTAGCTGGCTGTTGTGATCATACCAGAAGTATTTGTCAAATCACCAACATTTGGAAAATGAATAGCCAGAGGCAACAGTAAGTGGGCATAGAAGTGGGAAAAACCAGCATGCCACTGCCACACAGAATACAACCAAAGTCACTGAAATGTAAAGTTACACTTTCTCACCCGTGTGTCATTGGAAATACTGACAGATTACAGTTGTTCTGTTGTCCTCATCCTCATTCTCTGCCTCCTCATCCTCACTGTCCACAGGGTCAACTGCTGTCACAGGGGCATCTCTAGTCTCCTCCTCCTGCAGAAAAAGGACATGGTGTCTGAGGGCCAGGTTGTGCAACATGCACCATGCCACTACTATCTGGCAGACCTTCTTGGGTGAGTAGTACACGAATCCACCTGTTAGATGGAGGCACTGGAACCTGGCCTTCAGGAGGCCAAAGGTTCTCTCAATTATCCTTCTAGTTTGCCCATGTGCCTCATTATAACGTTAATATGCCCTTGTCCTGGCATTCCTCACAGGGGTCAGCAGCCATGATAGCTTTGGGTAACCAGAGGGTAACCATACCCATAGACCAACATATACTGGGTGGGAACCAGGGCTCACCTATTAGCCACACACTGTGCCTCTGAAGTTGGCCCATCACATTTGGGATGCGGCTATTCCTCAGGACAAAGGCATCATGCACTGACCTAGGGTACTTAGCATTGATGTGGGAGATGTACTGGTCAATCAAGTACACCAGCTGCACATTTATAGAGTGGAAACTCTTATGATTCCTGAACACCTGTTTATTCTGGCGGGGAGGGGACGAATGCAATATGGGTTCCGTCAATCGTCCCAATTATATTGGGGATATGTCCAATTACATAAAACTCGGCCTTCACAGTGGTCAAATCCTAAACCTGGGATAATGCAATATAGCTGCACCTGTGTTTTATCAGGGCAGACAATACTTTTGTCAGCACTATTGAGAACATTGGCTGTGACATTCCTGCTGCCAAGCCCACTGTCACTTAATAAGAACAAGTTGCCAGGAAATGGAGCACTGATGGAACTTGCACAAGAGGGGGATCCCAGTGGAATGATGGATAGCAGATATCAGGTCAGGCTCCAATTGGGCACACAGCTCTGTGATTGTGGGCCTGTCCAGTCTATAGGTGAGTATTGTGTGCCTGTCCTCCAGTGTAGCCATGTCCACCAGGGGTCTGTACACTGGGGTATGTATCCATCTCCTATCCATCTGCAGCGGTAGGAATCTAAGGGACAAAAGAGTGAGTAGCCTGTCACAAACTGAACAATGGAGCCGCAACAGTAGTTTGTAATCTGTATACATGAAATAGATCAGTGTGATCTGTCCAGTATGTGCCTATTCCTCCTGTGACGCAGCATTGTTCTATAGACCTGTCCCCCCCACCCCCGAAATGGTGTCCGCCTGTCCTGTGTGGCGGGACAGGTGAAAGTGAGGTAATGCCACTGACTTTGTGCGCTGTGGCAGGAGGTGGCTGTGAACCACAGTGCAATTACTCATTGGTTAATAAGGGGTCCTATGGGGTACAGTGGCCAATGGTGATCTACGTCGGGTTTGCACCGCTGTGGACGTGACCGTCATTTTCTAACTGATTCCTCACTTGTTTACTGACCTTCCATAGGAAAGGACCTACACTTCATGTGCTAGTGTGACCTGTGTCTGGAACCTACCATGGCCAGTGTGACAGAGGAAAGGGCCCCAGCCTTCACTTCTGAGGAGTTGGAGAGACTAGTGGATGGGGTCCTACCCCAGTACGGACTGCTGTTCGGGCCTCCAGACCAACAGGTGAGTACACTGTTGCCACGATGCATGTGGCATGCATGTATGGAGGTGTGTGTGAAGGCATCGTGTAAGGGGGGCGGGATGTCCTCCTGGCTGGGTACACATTGAGTGCTGGGCTATGTGTGTGCCAATAGTGCTGTAAACAGGTATGGTGGGCCATTTGTGTAACTGGCTGGACTGTTTGTCTTATGGTGTTCTCCTGTCTGTATTGCCTCTGCAGGTCAGCGCCCATCAAAAGAAGGGTATATGGCGTTACATCGCCAAGGAGGTGCGGACCCTGGGGTTCTATTGTAGGCGGAGCACCCACTGTCGCAAACGGTGGGAGGACCTGAGACTCTGGGCATGGAAGACCTTGGGGGCCCAGCTGGGGATGGCCTCCCAAAGAGGAAGGGGTGCCCGTCGAACCCTGACCCCCCTCAAGGCCTGCATACTGGCGGTGGCCTATCCAGAGCACTTAAGGACATCACAGCAGCCACAAGGGGGTGAGTACAGTGGCCATATTTGAAAGAAATGTCTGGAGGGGTGGTATCCGGGTGGTGGGTGTGTGTCAGTGGGTGTCCCTAGGCCAATCCAGACATAGCAGTGTGGGCTAGGTGCTTGGCTGGGTTCTTGATACTCTGGCCATACATGCAGGACCTGGGGAGGGGTAGGGAAGAGGTCAAGGGTGGAAAGGGAAAGCTTTTTAGGGGCATTGGGGCGGGAAGAGAGTGAAGAAATGGGAGTGGAGGATGAGGGAATGGTTGTTGGAGGTGTTTGTCTGCTGGATTTGGGTGCAGGTGCATGGGTTGTATGCTGTTGTGAGGTGAATGGCTGTTGGGTGTCTGAGTGCTTGCATTTGTGTACTTTAGGAGGGGGGAGGACAGACACAGTGGGAGAGGACATCCAGCTGAGGTGCCTCTCCCTCCCTCTGAGGTGCCTGCCTATTTGCCAACTGATGCCCCTGCAGTATTCTTTCCGTATTGGTGCAGGGAACGAGTGAGCCTTGGACTTTGCCCTGTGGCCATGTGGCCTCTGTGAACTGAGGACTGTGCAGTGTCCCTTTTTGTACATTTGTACATATCTGTTGCATTGCCAAATCAAATTATAAATTTTGTGTTGACCTTATTTCAACCACTTTATTTAATTCCTGTTGTCATTGCATTATTCAGCCGATTTACTGGGATAAGTTGTTTTCTTGTGCAGCTGATTGCATGTATGGTGTGTGTGTATGGTGTGTGTGTGGTGCATGTGTGTGTCACTCTTGTTTTCCTCCCCCCTCCCTTGTGTGCTAGACGGCATTGGTGTTCGTGGTGGAGCATAACATAGAAGATCATCGGGAATACTTACAGTTCTGGTTCCATGGTGGCGTGGTTCTTCCCTGTGTCTCCAATGGTGAGTCCTTTTACTTCTGTGATGTGTTTCCACCAGGCTTTTGATGGCTTTGGTACCACCCCAGAAATGTAGCCGAGTGTGTTGTCCTAAAATGGTAGGCTGAACTTTGTCTTCTGCCTGGCTGTAGGGGGCTACCACCGTGGTGACTGTTGTTTCCGCCCTGACGGTTGGTGTGATACATTGGCTGTCTTTTGGAGATCTAACTGCCACGGTCATAATTTTATGGTAGTTACCGCCAGCCTGTTGGCGGTATTACCGCCACTTTATCCCCGACTGCCAGAGTCGTAATGAGGGCCAATGTCTGAGAAGGTGAAGTTTAGTTTCTGTGTTTGGGTGTTTGTGTACCTGTAGCACCACTTCCAATGGTCCAGGACTGGGTGGCACCACTTGGGGGGGTAGGACCCACAGCAGACAGAGTCCAGGTGCTGGGTTCTAGGTGGTTGGAGCTTTTTCTATACCTGAGGCTCAGATCAGGATGCCAAACTGCTAGTCTTGGAGCCACTCTGGTAGTCCTGGGATCAAGCAACAAGGCAGGCCTTAAGCAGCAGTGCAGTCCTCTGAGGCCACAATGTATGCTTCAAGCAGCAGGGCAGTCCTCTGATAGCTGCAGATCAATCCTCTGAAGTACAAGCAGGACAGTCCTTCTTGAGGTCCTCCACAGGTCCTGGATTGGATTGAAGGAAGGATTAGTCTGAGGGTCAACTATTGATGCCTAGTGCCAGTCTTTGACGTGGGAGAAACTTCTAGACCCTTCTACATCTGGATTCTGAAAATTTCCCATTTTCCCTTGCCTCTGGCTCCAAGAGATCTAGGGTACCAAAATACTGGTGTGGAGTTCTTTGTGAGTGTACTCGCTGGAGGAAGCCCTTTTGAAATGTAATTAGGGCAGGGAACAGCTCAGGCTGAACCATCCACTCCATCTTTGTCGCACTGTCTGGGAGATGTACACAAAGGCCAACTATTCACTGTCATGTGAACCAGGATACAGACCGTAGACACCAAATGGTTAGATCAAGCTTTTAAAATACAATGCACCCTGCCCTATGGACTGTTTTAAGGCCTACCTTAGGCGTGACACATACATTAAAAATTGAGGTTTTGGCTTAGCAAAAGGTTTATTTTGCCAGGTCGAATTGGGAATTTCAAACTGCACACAAGCTGGAATGGCAGAACAGAGACAGGTTTTAATGGGCTACTTAAGTGGTTTGCAATATGTCCTGCACTTTACTAGGGACTTACAAGTAAGCTAAATGGGCCAATTGCATGCAAGACAACTTTACCATGTTTAAAGGAGTGAACACAAGCACTTTAGCATTGGTTAACAGTGGTAAAGTGCACAGAGTCCTAAAGTCAACAAAAATGAATTTCAGCAAACAGGAGGGGAGAAGGCAAATAAATTGGAGGAAGACCACACCAGAGGCTGTCAGATTGAACAGCTCTCCTGTGCTGACCACACTCAGCCCCACCTACCCATTCCCCTCCCGGACTTACTTATTGCAAGCACAGCACGGATGTGCCGCTGGTGAACTGAAGGAACATCATGAGTAAGGCGGACTGAACCCTCAGTGCCCCACTGGAGCCCAGCTCTAGGATCCACATCCTTCACCCTCCTGCCACAACCCCAAGTGCTACTCTGCCTCTGACCTCTGCTCCCAGGGAATGAATTTGCGTGTCTGCACCTACACCGCCCCTGCCTGCTCCAGTACCTCTGCAAGCTCTGACAGCCACTTTGAACACCTGGCCTTTAAACAACACATCTACAACAACATCACAGTGCTCATTGGCACCTTGGTTCTTAAATCCTTCATCCTCCTTGAAAACCTCAACTTTCATCTAGAAGACCACAGAGATCCAAACACCTCCAGCCTCCTGGATGACCTCAACTCTCTACGACTCACCCAAAGTGTCAAAGGCCCCACCAGCACTG
Organism: Pleurodeles waltl; assembly: GCF_031143425.1. Classification (NCBI taxonomy): domain Eukaryota; kingdom Metazoa; phylum Chordata; class Amphibia; order Caudata; family Salamandridae; genus Pleurodeles; species Pleurodeles waltl. The sequence continues at coordinate 679,727,295 of NC_090443.1, forward strand.
CGAGACATTTTCTCAACCCTATCTTCACAAACTCTGATAGCATCACGGTAGACCAACTCTCTGCACTCACCCGGGCAGATCACTCCTTGGTCAATTTCAACATGCACATCCCTTTGGCCCCCCAATGCTGACCCGGACCCTACAGCACTACATGGAGACATTGGAGCTAAATCTCAGAAGATGTCTGGATCATAGAACAAAGAACATACGCGTCGCTCACAACCCCAGGGTGATTTCCCACCCAAAATCACTCAATTCAAAGCTTGGATAACCTCCTTCACAGACTCCCTGGCCTCTCTCAAAGTCACAACTTCCAGAACAAGACCACATGCAAATCAGTATACTGAACTACAAACACAACTGAAAGCAGCTGGAGTACCTCAGGAGACACACACATGAACATGAAATTAGAAGAATCTTCAAATCAGCCCTCCCACTACCACAAGCAAATCAAAGATACAATAGCTCAGCCCTAACAGGTTGAATCACAAACAGCTCCAATAATACTAATGGAATCTTTGCAATTGTAAAAGACTTCACCTCCCCTACTGTATCCTCCATCACCATCACGCCGTTAGAGGACCTACGCAGCCAGCTCTCTCACTTATTCCACAACAAAATCAGTAAAATCTGCAACAACTCCAACAGCCAAAGGGACACATTCTCCCTCAACACCTTCCAACCCGACAACAGAATCCACCCAGGAACTGCCATGATATTTGGGCCCATGATAACAATGATGACAACAGCCTTGAGCATGCAATCTATCCCCTCTGGTGCCCTTTCATTGCTCACCTCTGCCACCTTCCCAGAAGCTACGAAGCACGCCACCATTTTTCCCTTCCTGAACAAACCTTCAGCAGTCCTGTGGATATTGACTAACTACTGACCTATCTCCTTGCTTCCCTACCCAGCAAAAATCGTTGAAATATTCATTGAGAGACTGTCGGACCACCTCAATGAAGAAAACCTCTTTGTCCCCTCTCAATCGGGCTTCAAGGTCAACCAAACATTGATTACACCCTGATCGCTGCTACCAACAATATGTGTATGATCATGGAAAGAGGAGACACAGTGGTACTCATCCTGCTCGACCTCTCCACCGCTTTTTACACCGTCCCACACTCCACCCTATCCTCATCCAAAGCCTTGCTCCAATTGATTTTTTCCTCCCTCACAGGGTGCACACAGTCGGACATCCTGGCAATTTATAACTCCTTGGCCACCAGCCTGATCCTTGGAGTCCCCTCAATAGATCCTCTCCCAGTCCTACTCTCTCCAACATATATATGACTACTTCTCAGCATCATCAGATCCCATGTTATCAACATCATCTCCTATATGGATGATACCCAACTCATCCTTTCTCTCACAACACACCCCTCGCCCAGACCACCTTCATCGCATGTCTGAACTAGCTAACTGGATAAAGGTAAACTGTCTCAAGTTCAACTTCAACAAAACAGAAGTAGTACACTTTGGAAAGGATGCTGCTTTCTGGACTCAACCCTGGTGGCCAGTCCAACTTGGTCAAATACCCAAGTCCCACCAAACAAGCTAGGAACCTCAGTATCATGGTATATGCACCATGGTGTATAACAGCTCATGATGACTAGCAAAGTTAACATTCTGGCATCCTCCTGCTTCCACACCTTCAAGCTCATCAAGAGGATCTTCAAGTGGCTCCCCCTTGATACCCATTGAACAGTCACCCAGGCCCTGATAACCAGCAAACTGAACTGCTGCAACACTCTTTATGAGCTATCTCCACTCATCTTACCAAACAGCTCTGGGTCATAAAAAACACAGAAGCCAGACTTACAATCCATCTTCCTCTCGCCCCCTTGCACTCACATCACTAGCCACCTCAAAAAGCTTTTCTGGGTCCCTACTGACAAACATGCACCCTTTAAACTTCTCACTCACAAGAGACTTACTACTCTGGGGTCCTCTTACTGGAGCAACCACGTCAGCTTCCACTTACTGACCAGAACACTTTGCTCAGTCGGCATTGGGTAAGCTCATACCTCCTGCATCTGCAGAGCTGGAGCTGCTATGTATTCTTTTCTGTACCTCGCTCCTAAAGCCTGGAATGACCTTCTACTGCACATTAGAGCTTCTAGCTCTGTCTATGAGATTCGCAATAAACTGAAAACCTGCCTCTCAACTAGACCCCACCCATGACCCATCACATCTACAAGCACCAGGATATTTCCCAGGGTGAGATGAGCCCTACAAATATTTATAACATATCATAACATTTCAAAATTACATAAATGAAATAAATAACAGGAAGCTTTGTCTAAATTGGGAATGTTTAAATTAACTTTGGGCATATTTAAATGGGCTTTGGGTCTCTCTCTCGATGCTGCTTCAGTTGTTGTGTCTTCTTCGGTCCTGCTGGGACCTGCTCCATTCTCCAAATGATGGTAGGCATCGTCACAGGCACAGTTCTCTCCCACTAAACTACAGTTCATGCCACTCCTTGCATAAGCGCAGCTACACCAACTGAACTGCGGCGGTCATACATGCACAGTACTAATCCCCTTCACACATGGGCCACACCACATTCACACACTTATCTACCCGTACACTATCAAAATGTAATCATGTGTCCTATCTCTTACCCCTACCACTTCATTTCACACCGCTCTCAGGATAGAATCACTTCTCACTTAATCTATATAACAAAACAACACTGGTGTCAGGAATATACATTACGTATGCATATATGTGACGTTTCTAAGCTTGCACTGTGCTGCCGTGCGACAGTTACAGGTCTCATGTGACAAAGATTGATGGTCTGTCATCAGCAACTAATCAATCAAACCTGTGCAATGCAGAAATTTCTTAACTTCTTTTATTCTTTGAAATGAGGTACCTGAAACTCAGGGTTTATGCTGTAAATATGACTGGAATCAGTCATATACATCATTGGTCCGACTACCGCATCTGTGTACGAACACCATACTAACAATAGCCAGCGCCAGCTTTAACACTGATGGCGCCTTTTGAGACAATCTTTTTTGATGTGCTCTCCCCCTCCATAACCACTTCTTTGGATTCCCTATTACCATCTCCCAAAGATGCTCCTCATCTCTCCATAGCCTCTTTCTCACATGCATTTAATTTGTTTTAAAGCACTGGTATAAGCTGGCTTTACTAATCCACCCAGCTATCCAAATAAACTGCATATCTGTTCTTTGCAGCAGGCGTATTAACCTTCTGCGCTATGTTATGGCGAGTCAAAACTACCACCATACAAAACTCTGATCTCTCCCTCTAGCAGGAGAATTACAAGTTATCTTGACATTTCTGTTGCTGCCTGAAAGCTGGACGCACAACTAATTCTGCAGCAGATATTTTAAAATTGTAAATTATTGCTAAATACAGGGTACGCACAGCCCCACACCCCCCCCACCAAGAGATCAGTGCCCATTGCATTCCCGCCGGTTGCACTGCCCTAAAGCCGGCCCTGGTAATGGCGGAGTGCCTGCTTTAGAAGTGCCAAATCAGTAACAACGAAAATTACAGACAGACACTAATCTGAGGTACAGCTCAAAACTCCCCTTTCAGAGTGTAGCACCGTAGCGCTAACTTTCCTCAGCGACCCGAGCAGGCATCTCATCAGGGAGGCCAGAATTTAATGGCCTTGGAGTGAAAGTGATCATCTCACTGAAGGTGGCCACTGACACTCAATTTAATGTTCATGCAATGTAGTGTGCTTTTATGCAATTCAGTTCTACCCATATAAGTGACCCACACATCACTTGTCACTAGTGTACATAGTGCTTGTGTGCAATATGGGGCTGGATTTGCCTTTTTTCTCAGAAAAATTACATCCGTTTGTGCATGTTTTGGAGTTCTTACGGGGCTGAATTACAATTTTGTGTAAAATACTCTGCGTTCTTTTTTAAACACAGCAATAATTCTCATGGGCGCAGCTTGGTCCATTAGAAAAAGGGGGTGGGGTGAGCTTCAGATTTCACAGCAATCGTGTTAGCATATTGAGAGCGCATTTTCTCTTCTGGGCCAGGATTCAAAAATGCCTCCTCCAAGGTCGATGGCATCTTTGGACCCAGTGAAGAGTGTGGTTAACCAAATACAATCATCCCAATCTCAATAAATACAACAACCAATTTAAACACCATAACTAATTTGGTCATCGAAACAAAACTCCAATCAATGAAAAGTTTCAGAGCTTTATTATAACCACAAATCTAAAGTTACGTAAATAGTGCGCAAGACTAAGGCCCGAATTATGAGTCACGGTATGACCGCTGCCAAAGCGGTGGTCTGACCACTGTGGTGGCAGTCAGACCTCCACATTATGACTGTGGCGGTTCAGCCACGGTCGGACTGCCAGCAATGCCAGTTTCCCTCCACTGGAGGGACTGGCGGTGCTGGTGATCCTAATCCACCAGTGCAGCACAGCATGCACCGCCGCTCTTGTGATTGTGAGCCCCCTCTCTGCCAGCTTTTATATGGTGGTTGTACCACCATGTAAAAGCTGGGAGGAGACAGGGTGCAGGGGTCCCAATGGGGGCCTCTGCACTGCCCATGCAATTGGTATGGGTAGTACAGGGACCCCCGTCGGCAGCCCCGTCGTGCTTTTCACTTTCTGCTCTGTAGAAAGTGAAAAGCACGATGGGTGCTGTTGCACCCTACACACCGCAACATTGCTGCCAGCTCAATTATGAGCCGGCATCAATGTTGTAGGCTGTTCCCCGCCGGGTCAGCAGGGAACTTGTAATGGGGCCCAAGGGAAGGCAGCTGCACTGGTGGCACCTGACTGTGGGAGTTCGCCAAACTCAAAATGACCCCCTAAGTTATATGAGTAAATGAAAAACATAGGCTGGCCAAATCTGCAAAACAAACCTAATCTACTCAATATCAATACCATTAAACATCCCAAAAGAATTATACATACAAGTAAAGATATAATGTGTGCAACAGAAATAGAGTTCAAATCACTAGATGGTGAAATCAGTCAAATCCAAATTCACAAATCAATACATACATTTTATGGACAGGGTTTTCCCTACTGCTATCACAAATTTGGATAAGCATGTGTGGGAACGGACTAACACATGGGGGCATAAGCAAAAAGAAAAAGAAGACCACACAAAATTTGGAAAAATCACCTATCTCTGGTTAGATCAGACTAACTAAAAGATCAAAATAAACAGGTGTCAGCATACTACACTAATTACAATAAGGCAAGGGAACAAATAACATTGCAATTGATTATATCTCTCCTGGAATCAGCATACAATTCAGGTTCGTCAGCATAACATTTCAGATTCAGGAACATACCCTTCCACATGTCATCCATTACAGTATGATACAAATCTGACCACAGAGGGAGTGAGAACACTAACTAACTGACATGAATGTGTGGAGTACCTGTGGTACAGAGGTCCATTGGTGTAGCAAGTGAAGCAATCGCAATGTTCATGTAACATGCCTGTCAGCATAACATTTCAGATTCAGTGGAATTCACCAGGGGATGTGCAGAACACAAGCTTCACATCAGGAACATGCATGGGACAAATTAACAATTAAATTCAAAGGGGAAAGCTAACAATGAAAAATCAAGAATGGACTTAAAAGAGTGAGGGTCAAGAAAAGACAAAGTTAAGGCTGAGTAAAGACCAAGTGAAGACTGACTAAAAGTTGCAAGAGCCTCTGCCTAACTCAAAATGTCCAATATGCACTGATTGGTTGATTAAATAGGACCACATCTCGTAAAATAACAATATCCCATGAAAATTAGAATGCCCATTGCGTTTGCAAAGTTTCCAAATTCTCTCAGAGTAGGTGTGAAGTCACCTCTCTTTCTGTGTGACATCGGTAATAACTAGCAACTCTGTACATTAGTTGATACATCCTGAAATCTTCCCATGGTTCACAACAGCTCCAACGATTCACATGAGAGCAAAATGATTGAACAGTGGGGTCTGCCTCAATGTTAAAATCTCCAGCTCTCGCAAAAGCTTACTAATAATACAATAGAACTCTTTACTAAACATATGAGATGACCTCATGAAAAAGTCAGGTTAAAGGGAAAGAAATTATTCAGCATTTTCATTACTGCTGCAAATATAAAACTTCAGGACTAGTTATAGTAACACAATACATTCAATAAATTTATATTTCCATTAATAAAACACACACAATATAAAAACTCAGGAAAATATATCTCATCAATAATATATAATAAAATATGCAAAGCATTTCAATATTAATTGCAATCTTTGTTAACGAATTACATTACATATGACTGAGATGTGCATTTATTTTTCTGCACACATTAATAATTCTCAAACATTGTTATAAATCAGGTTAGCATTTTGTTAAACACGGTTTGGGTACAACGTCTGCCATGGTAAGCACAATGTTCACCAATGATAGGCACAATGTCCATCATAAGACAAAACTTGTACACTTTAAAATACATATTAGTACATCTTGGTTACGTTTCCAGTGTGAATATAAAGTCACCTAATACTGACTTCTGTGCCACTAAAGCATTGCTACAATTTTCGCCCTAACAATGCCTCTTCTAATGGTAATTTATGCCATCACAAAAAGGACACTCTCATTTACAAAGAGACAACTCAAAGCCTGATGTTTGATAACGTAAGGGCCTTGGTCTACTGAAATTCTCAATTCTCTTTAGGTTCTTATAATAACTGCTCCTCATTTTCTCCTTTTCAATTTCTTCCCTCCTCTGTTTATTCATAGCTTTTTTGTTTCTTCCAAAAACTGTACAGTCTGTATAGTTCAGTCTGTATAGTTCAAGTGCAACAATGATGCACACAGTCACAATTAATAAAGGTTTCAGGATCATTCTCACAATTCTCTTTCCTAGATCTCCTAACCATGATCCAACATTTGAAAATCCTTTACCTATTGATTCTCTGACATTTGTCTCCTTCAGATCTTTTAGGTAATTTATCAGGTTTGTGATGTTTGATATGAATCTCCTTATCCCCTTACTATTATCAGGGATAAAGGTACAACAATGTTGGACCTGTAAAACTTTGCAGACTCCACCTTCCTTTGCCAATAAGATGTCTAACGCAAGACAATTTTGCAAAACCATTGATCTCATATCAACCATTTCTGAGTCCACTAAAAGCATAGCACCTGCATAATCAGTTGACATCTTATCTACAATAGTGGACAACTTTCTTATCTTGATGTCATTCAGAATCACACCAACAGATAAAATCACTGCACCAAAAATGTTACTTGGAATCTCTGCTGTATTAGCCCCTCTCTTTGTCCTGTAATTAGATTTACCTTTCCAGATCAGATTGTCAAATTTCTCCAGATGGTACATTTTCAGAAAAACTACCCCTAAACAGCATGTACCATACAAGCCTTTTCACAGTTTGTAATAGGCATTTCTTCCACTAAGGAAATAAATACCTGGATTGGCTGTGTCTTGTCTGTTTAGCATAAAAGTCCAGGTACGTTTAAACAAATTCACATGTCTACATTCACTAGTTCCTACAAACATATTAGCAGTATTTGACTGCAGCCTACTTAGCTTCCCTACATGTTGCCAATCTAAAGCTAAGCCCATTGTGTATCACCACCTGGAAGATGTGTAGCATCTTTCTGCCAATCCCATAACGCTACCCCTTTTTCTATTTTGGTTTTCATTGCCTTTCTCCTGTCATCCTCTTGAATAATGAAATCATTTTCTACTTATTTGAGAATGCATATCAGATTATTCTTGTGAGCATAGCAGTGCCAAAGGTTAGTGTTGGTTCAAAGAAACCTCCCACTATGTCAATATTATTTGCCTTAGCAATACTACTCAAATGCTGGTTAACAGGCGCACAAGAAATGACAACATCATAATTAGAATAGAAATACTGAATATACTCTCAATTATACAAACATGTTAGTAACAGGCTACAGCTAATACTATAAGTCAAAGGCAGACTATGGTATGTGATTTCTTCCTGCATAGATGAAGGAATCTGTGTACACATATAACAATCACACATGTCCTTAGTTTCAATGTAGTCATACAGAAATCTGTAGTATACATTAGAAAACAGATCTCCCTTTGAGTTGTCAAGTTGAAGCAATCTTTCATCCTCATACAATTAGTCTTGCTTTGTATGTGTCTCTCCATGCACTGGTGTAACTGTGCTCTCTAAACTGTCATTCATTGACACACTCAATTTAGCAATTACTAATATACTTACAGACACACATACTATTGCTAAGACAATACACACATCACTTTTGTTTTATAACTCTGTTTTTATTGAGTTTAATATGCATAACCAACAAACAGAAAATAAACATTACAGTGTATATCATTGCGAGATATCACAATATCTGTTTATCTCGTATTTGGATGACAAAAGACATATACAGACAGAAATATGAATCAACACCAAGCATTTCAGCAGTAGGTACCCCTGGCCTCCCTTACCCACGAACATCCTCATGCAACCAATCCACTTATATACCATGGTTACCAGCATTGCAACATCACCATAGTTGGTTGTCACCTTTATGTTCAACATAATCTTCCATTAGGCAGCCATCATCATCAGTGCTCCAGTCAGAACTGGACTCTTCAACACGAGTGGAGCATTCCAATAGTGTTCCCCAGGCAATCAAGTCCGTCAGTGCCCCCTCCTCCCTGTGTGATATGCTCATGTACTGCCCTTCAGCAGCGCCCTATTCCAGTAAATCACAGATCCAGTAAGGAATGAATGGGCTCCGGGTACTCATCTAGCCCATGGCCACTCTGCGCTTAGCCAACACCAGAGCGAGTTGTGTAAATCTATATGGGATGCGCCTACCCTGTGGTCTTCGCACTATACCTAGAAGGCAGGTCAAAGGTTTCACTTTGAGCCACAAACCTGTGACCCTTTCTACCCTCCAAACCACCTCCCACCAAAATCGCTGCGCCTGCCTACAGGACCAAGCAAAGTGGAGAAAGGAGGTGCCTATCACCCCACAACTAGGACACCCAGCCTCTCTTATCAGGTCAATTTTATTAAGACAAGGAGGTGTTAGATATGTATGGTGTACAAAATTAAAATGCAATAGCTTAAACCTGTTGTTATAGGAAACCGTGCGCATCAGCGACAGTGCCACAGCCCAGTCCGCGTCCTCTGTAGGATCCTCCAGTTCTTGGTCCCAGGCCCTGCGCGCTACACATATTGCACCTGGTTGATCCCCCCAAAGTGCTTTATAAATCAGGGTAATTAAATGAGACTCTTCACCCCAACTTATTAGCTCATTCAACAGCTTCAATGCCGGGGGGGCACTGGGAATCCACACCAGATTTCTCGAACCACACTCTCCATTTTGGCGTACTGCAAGAACCAAATCCAACCGTATTCTGTGCCTCCTGAAAGGGTATAAGTCTCACGCCACTAGGCAGCCTCCCACTCTCCAACCATCCATGGACATTAGGGTGTCCATATCCGTAAAGGGGACTAAGGGCCTGATTCTGAACGAGGCGGGCGGCGGTAGCCGCCCGCCTTGCGGGAACCGCCATATGGCCGCTCCGCGGTCGAAAGACCGCGGAGGCCATTCTGGCTTTCCCGCTGGGCTGGCGGGCGACCGCCAGGAGGCCGCCCGCCAGCCCAGCGGGAAACCCCTCCCCACGAGGAAGCCGGCTCCGAATGGAGCCAGCGGAGTGGGTACGTGCGACGGGTGCAGTTTGCACCCGTCGCGTATTTCAGTGTCTGCATTGCAGACACTGAAATACACAGTGGGGCCCTCGAAAGGGGGCCCCTGCAGTGCCCATGCCATTGGCATGGGCACTGCAGGGGCCCCCAGGGGCCCGTGGCACCCCCTACCGCCATCCTGTTCCTGGCGGGCGAACCGCCAGGAACAGGATGGCGGTAGGGGGTGTCAGAATCCCCCATGGCGGCGCAGCAAGCTGCGCCGCCATGGGGGATTCCAAGGGCAGCGGAAAACCGGCGGGAGACCGCCGGTTTTCCTTGTCTGACCGCGGCCGAATGGAGCCGGCGGAGTGGGTATGTGCGACGGGTGCAGTTTGCACCCGTCGCGTATTTCAGTGTCTGCATTGCAGACACTGAAATACACAGTGGGGCCCTCTTACGGGGGCCCCGTGGCACCCCCTACCGCCATCCTGTTCCTGGCGGGCGAACCGCCAGGAACAGGATGGCGGTAGGGGGTGTCAGAATCCCCCATGGGGGATTCCAAGGGCAGCGGAAAACCGGCGGGAGACCGCCGGTTTTCCTTGTCTGACCGCGGCCGAACCGCCGCGGTCAGAATGCCATGCGGGGCACCGCCGGTCTGTCGGCGGTGCTCCCGCCGACCCTGGCCGAATGACCCCCTAAGTCCCAGATCTTCAATTCCCTAACAAATGGGGCATGTCAAATCACTTTCTTAACGGCTTGCTCCTAAATCTATGAAGTACTTTTGAGCAGATAAGGAACAATAGTCTCCGACCGACTGCCCGTCATCAATACATGCACCAACGCCTCTCCACCCAGCATGCCTGCAAATAGTCGCTTCTCCCAGTTGTCCGACTCAGTCATCCACTTTGCAGCATGTTGTAAGTGTGCTGCATAATAATAGTGTCTAATATTAGGGATAGCCAAACACTCCGTCATCCACATCCCTCTGCAGTGTGGACAATGCCACGCTACTACGATGTCCAGCCCATACAATGAAATCAACAAACTGTCTAGACGATTAAAGAGCTGAGCAGTTAACCATGTAAAAACACTGCAGCAAGAACACCATTTTGGCCACAGCCGCCCTCCCCATCACCGAAAGAGGCAGCTTGTTCCAAAATGAAACCGAGCGCTCCAGGCCAGTCACCACCCGTTCTACATTATGTATCACATGTGCTGCCACAGTATGAGCTCCCACCTCAGCCCACCACCGGCAAATCCTCCAACGGGGCACCAGATTATGACCCTAAAGGAAACAGAAGCAACTTCTTCCTATTTACCTGGAGACCAGATAAAGCCCCAAATTCCTCCAGCAACCGTAACAACAAAGGCACTGAAACACTCGGCTCTCAAAGGTATAGCAACGCATCATCAGCATATAGAGAGACAATGTGGGTAACCTGTCCCACCTGAATGCCCCAGGACACCAATTCCTCACGAAGTCAGACCGCAAGTGGTTCCACCGCCAAGGCAAAAAGAAGCGGAGACAATGAGCACCCCTGCCTGGTTCCCCTGCCAATCACCCAGGATTCCGAAAGCTCCCCACCCACCTCAACACGTGTGGTGGATGCAGTATACAGCAAACGAACCTAAGCACAGAAGTGGGGGCCAAATCCCATTCCCCGCAGCACTGCCAGTAAATAGCCCCACTCCACTGTATCAAAGGCCTTCTCCAGGTGACACTAGCACCAATTCGTCTTCTGCCCCCATGATTTCTTGCAGAACATGCCCCAAACGACGTAAGTTATAAGTCATACTACGACCAGGTATAAATCCGCATTGATCATCATGCACCAAACCCTGAATCACTCCACGTAGCCGAGTAGCCAATACATTACACAGAATCGTAACATCACTATTCAGCATTGTGAGTGGGCGATCAGAGGAGGGGTCACCGGGATCCCTCCCAGGCTTGACCATTAAGCAGACGACACCCTAGGACATGGTCTCTGGCAGGATACCCCGCTCCTGGACCTCCTCAAACACCACCAACAGCCCATCTTGCAAATGAAGGTAAAATGTTTGATACAGCTCGTTCGGGAATCCCTCCCCACCCGGAGATTTAATTTTCGACAATTCCTCCACTGCCGCACTCACTTCCTCCACGGTTCTCTCAGCCTCCAGACTCTCCATACTCTCCAGCTCCAGCCGCGGAAGTGGCATCCGTTGCATAAACTCTCCTAAGTCAGCATGTAGGACTGATGTGCCAGTGCGTGACACAGCCTGCAAATGCTCCACTAAGACCAGAAAGATATCCCTGCGATTAGTATTCTGCACACCATCAACATTCCTAATGCGTAAAATGGGGAGATATTCGACTTCCCGTTGAGGATCCACGCCAGTAATTTACCAGATTTGTCCCCCTCCCTGTGGATGCGCTATCTATACCATCTAAGTGTGACCTTCTCTAGCTTTTCCCAGCAGCTACCAACCTTCTTATACAGCCGGAGCAGCTCTTGTTCTACTTCCCTAGTTATTGGCATCTGGTGCTGCAACACCGCTAGCTCACCCTCCCAATCAGTAAGTTCGTGTTCCAGTTGTTTGCGCACCCCTCAAGCAGTGGCTATATATACTCCTCTCAGTACGGCCTTCATGGCCTCCCACTCCACTCCCCTAGAGGTGGTCGTGCCCCAATTCAAGGCCATGTAGTCCTAAAGGGCAACCGCCATTTTATCACGACAACCTGCATCTGCCAGAAAATTCATTGGCATGCGCCAACTGTGTGTCATCCTGGCATCGTAACCCTACTGCAAGTGCATCAATACCGGTGCATAATCAGACAAAAACCTCCCCAGATGCTTGACATCCAACATCTGTGAACAATTCAGTCCACCCAGGAGGAAACGGTCCAGCCGACTATACGCATTATGGGGGTCATTACAACATTGGCGGTAAAAGCCGCTTACCGCCGTGCAGAAGACTGCCAAAACACCGCCGCGGCCGCAGAATCCCGCCACAGCTATTATGACCCACATCTCGAAATCCGCCGAAATTCAGTCACCCACACAAGTCCGCCACACCAAAGGTCAGTGTTAAACTGGTGAAAACAAAACCTCCACCTCCACGCCAACAGAAACACGCCCATGCTATTACGACCCACGAATCCACGCCGCAGTCTTTCAACCGCGGTATTCCATTGGCGGTACACACCGCCGCGCTCAAAATACACACACATCTCCAAAACACCACCACATTGGACAATTCAAAATACACACACCTGATACACATACAAACAACACTCCCACACACCCAACACAATATAAAACACACACCCACATCACCCACAAACCCCTATGACCAAAAATTAGTCACGAAGGCGACAGAGAGATAGCACAGAATAGACAATCCCACCACACAGAGGCACACAACACCATCACCCACACAACATCCACGCACAAAACACCACACACCACTACACATCACCACACACATCAACACTCACACCGCCCCACACATCACACACACCACCCCATGTCACGCCAAAGACACCCCCGCTTTTCCGAGGAGGAGCTCCGGGTCATGGTGGAGGAAATCCTACGGGTAGAGCCACAGCTATTTGGCTCACAGGTGCAGCACACATCCATAGCCAGGAAGATGGAGCTATGGCGCAGAATAGTCGACAGGGTCAACGCAGTGGGACAGCATCCAAGAAATCGTGAGGACATCAGGAAGAGGTGGAACGACCTACGGGGGAAGGTGTGTTCAGCGGTCTCTAGGCACAACATCGCGATTCAGCGGACTGGCGGCGGACTCCCACCTCCTCCCCGACAACTAACAACATGGGAGGAGCAAGTCTTGACCATCATGCATCCTGAGGGCCTCGGAGGAGTCGGTGGAGGAATGGACACTGGTAAGTCTAATCTTAACTATCATATCCCCACCCTACCTGCATGCTATCACACACCCTCACCCTCACCCCCTCCCCTATCACGCAAACTCCTCACTAATGTACTAAGAACACAAACCACACATCCCAACAACAAGCCCTGCATGACACAACTAAGCATGGACACCCATCACGAAAGCATGCTCACTGCACATACCCATGACAACCCCTAACCATCATCACACAAGCCCCCACACAGGAATGCTTGCACTGCGGTACACGCACACCCACCCATTGCACACCATGACACACACACATGCAATAATCATGCTCTTATGCCCCTGCAGGATCACGAAGGACCGTCACCACACCGGAGGGTCCAGACAACTCCACTCCACCCACAGAAGAGGCCCACAGTGACGATAGCAGCTCTGCCCTACTGGATCCAGATGACAAGCCCGGACCATCGTGGGCCTCGGGACAGTCGGTTCCCCTTGCACAGGCACAGCCCAACACTGACCTTCCACCCTCTGGTAACACCAGCACAGCACCCACCCAGCGGGCCCAAACTTCCGTACCCAGGACAGGTCAATCAGCTGTGTGTCCACCACTACAGGGAACCCAGGATAACCCACCACCCCAACAACAACAGGGACCTGGGGGCAGTGGTAGTGGGCACACGGTCCAGGGGACGGAGGCACAGGAACACAGGGGAACTGGGAGGGCTGCTGTGCGACAGGGGGCAGACAGGCCAAGGGAACCCACTCTCCACGAGGCCCTCTCCTACATCATGGGAGACTACCACCACTCCCAGGAGACGATGGAGACGGTACTGGTCAAGTTTCAGGAGACCCAGCGCCTGCAGGAGGACCAGTATTTGGGGTTCAGGGAGGAGCTCAGGACCATCAGCTCCACCCTGGGCACCATCGTAGGGGTGCTGAAGGACATACAGCAGACTATGAGGGACACCGTGGCACTCCAAGGGGCCCCTGACACTAGCCAGGACGATGAACTACCCACCACCTCCGCTAGTGGACAGGACGCAACGCCACAGGACCATCACACCAGCACCCCACCCCCTGCAGACGGACAACCACCACCCAAGCAGTTCCTGAGATCCAGGAACAGGACAGAGCAAGATGGCAAGACCCCCGCCAGGAAATGAGACCACCCTGATTGTCACCCCACTGTCCCACTTTGTTACCCTGTCCATACTTAAACTGGACAGGGCTCCAATTCCTATGCCCATATGGGCAGTGCACCTGTGAGACTAATAGACTGGACTCTGCCATGGACATTCCTCCACCATCACCCATCACCATTTTGCCACCCCCCTCCATTTTTGAGCACTTAAATAAACACCCTTGAACCACAAAACTATGTTGAGTCAGTCTATGATTTGGTAAAATGTATAATCAATGCGTTTCTAGTTGTAAAGGCAACATACCTATGTCACACATCAAAAGTCCTTGAAGGATGCATGCAGATGACACACGTTGGTAAGCACACCTGTGAAACCGTAATGTAAGGGAACAACTCAATTACCAAATAATGCTATGAAATGACGTGTGACAAGAGTGAAAGGAACACGTGTGACAGTGAATGTAATGGTAAAAATGAAAATGTTCTCACCTGTGTGTCACTGGAAATATTGCTGTATGACTGACTCCCTGTTGTCGTTGTCTTCTTCCTCAGCTTCCTCCTCATCACAGTCCACAGGCTCCACAGGCTCCACAGGCTCCACAGGTGCCATAACACCGTCATCTGGACCATCCTCCTGCAGAAAAGGCACCTGGCATCGCAAAGCAAGATTGTGAAGCATCGAGCAGGCGATGATGATCTGGCACACCTTCGTCGGTGAGTAGAATAGGGAACCACCTGTCATATAGAGGCACCTGAACCTGGCCTTCAGGAGGCCGAAGGTGCGTTCGATCACCCTCCTAGTCCGCCCAAGGGCCTCATTGTTGGGGTAACCAGAGTCTCCTAATAGCCACACACAGTGCCTCTGGAGTTGACCCATCATATCAGGGATGCTGCTATTACGCAGGATGTAGGCGTCATGCACTGAGCCAGGGAACATAGCATTAACCTGGGAGATGGCATGATAACTCTTCCGGTTCCTGTACACCTGTTCACTCCTGTGGGGGGGGGGCAGAGCTACATGGGTCCCATCAATAGCACCTATGATGTTGAGGATATGTCCAAGGGCATAGAAGTCACCTTTCACTGTAGCCAAATCCTCAGGGAAAATGATGTATCTCCTTACGTGTTTCAGCAGGGCAGACAACACTCTGGACAGCATGTTGGAAAACATGATGCCATGGCTACTGTTGTCTGAAAAGATCCACATGCAAGGAAATGGAGCACTGACAGCACCTGCATGTCAGGGGGGATTCCAGTGGGATGGCGGATTGCTGACATCAGGTCTGGCTCCAACTGGGTACATAGTTCCTGGATAGTGGCACGGTCAAACCTGTAGGTGACGATTACATGTCATTCCTCCATTGTCAACAGGTCCACCAGCGGTCGGTACACCAACAGCGGCCACAGAGTCAACTTTTTTCCAGGTATGTACCCACAGTTACACAGAACACGACACCAAACACAAAAACCATCCTGTATGTGTGTTGAGTGTAGGCCTAGCTATGTGTGACGCAGAAGTAAATGAAGCCATGTGGGCCCCTGAAATGGCGGCTGCCTGACCTCTAAACTGGGACAATGGGATTGTGGGGTAACTGCATTGCCGTTGCACACTGTCGCGGTCGTACACCGCGGCGCAATGCTGCATTGGTTAACATTGAACATTGAACCTTATGGGTCCCAGGAGCCAATGAGGAAGTGCACCGGCGGTGATGATACGCACCGCCGCGGACGTCACCACCATTTTCTATCAGTTCAATCACTAGATACCTGATCTTCGACAGGAGAGGACCTACACTGCAAGTGCTGCTGTGACCTCGGTCTGGAAGCGACGATGGCTGCTGCGTCTGGGGAAAGGGCCCCTGCCTTCACTGATCAGGAGTTGGAGAAACTAGTAGACAGGGTCCTCCCCCAGTACACGCTACTCTACGGTCCTCCAGACCAACAGGTTAGTACACAGGGAGCAAGTTGTATGGGCTAGGCCTGGGTGGAGAGGGCTGGTTGTAAAAGGGAAGGGGGCAGAGTTCAGGGAACATTAATGCTTGTGAACGAATGTGCCACATGGCTAGGGTAGGGAGGGGGGACACTCAGATCGACGGTGCAGTTGGTAATGACTCCTCTTCGCATGTCATGTAGGTCAGCGCCCACCAGAAGAAGGACATTTGGCGTTCCATCGCCAAGGAAGTCCGGACCCTGGGGGTCCACCAGTGACGGTGCACCCACTGCCGTAAAAGATGGGAGGACATTTGCCGCTGGAGCAAGAAGACGGCGGAGGCTCAGCTGGGGATGGCCTCCCAACGTGGGAGGGGTGCCCGTCGCACCATGACCCCCCTGATGTTCCGGATCCTGGCGGTGGCCTACCCTGAGTTGGATGGGCGCTTGAGGGCATCACAGCAGACACAAGGGGGTGAGTACACTCTCATTCTGCGGACTTTGCGCGCAGTGGAGGGGTCTGGGTGGGGAGGAGGCCTGTGGGTGTACCTAGGCCAGCCAGAAATACGTAGGCTAGGCCCCTCCGTAATGCAGGCCATGTGGCTTTCTACCCCACCGCAGTAGAGTGCCAAGTACAGGTATACATGCCCCTGTGGCATCCATGTGTGCAGAAGTCCTTCACAGCCATGTAGGCCAGATCCCAGGAATAGCATCTGTAGAGGCCAGGAGCACGGCGTAGTGCAGGGGGCTGCTGTGTCTGTATTGTCCGCCAACGGTAGCAGTATGCCATGCACTCAACCTGTCTTTCTTCTGTCTTCCCCCACCCCTTTTTGTGCTCTCCCTGTTCTTTTGTGCATCAGCATCATCAGGCGGAGGTACAGTGGCACCGGAGCACGAGGGAGCTGCATCCCACATGGCCATGGAGGGCCACACCACGGACTCAGAATGCACCAGTGGGACGGAGGGCGAGGGGAGCTTCACGTCGGCCACCGGATCACCAACCAGCAACACGGACTTGTCCGCCAATGGGAGCTCCCTTGTGGTGGCGGCACCATCTGTGCACCCCACTTCTACAGGTACAGCCGCCCCCTCCCCTACCAGCACCGCCCTCCCAGCAGACCCTCAGTGTTCGCCCCGTGCCCGCTCACCCAGGAGGGTGGGCATCACCTTCGCCCCAGGCACCTCAGGCCCTGCCCCAGTCACCCCTGCTGCACTCAGTGAGGAGGCCATCGACCTCCTCAGGTCACTCACTGTTGGGCAGTCTACAATTGTGAATGCCATCCAGGGTGTAGAAAGGGAGTTGCAACACGGTAATTCATTCCTGGAGGGCATTCATTCTGGTCAGGCTGTCCTTCAGCGAACCCTGCAATCTCTGGCCTCAGCACTGATGGCAGCCATTGTCCCTGTCTCTAGCCTCCCCCCTCCAACCTCCTCCACCCAGACCCAATCCCCTGTACCCCAGCCTATCCCAAGCACACCATCAGACCAGCATGCACACACCTCAACACTCAAAAGTAGCTCAGGCAAACATAGGCACCACACAACCCACAGGCACACACACAAGCATCACCCACGTGCAGACACAGCAATATCCACTGCCTCCACTGTGTCCCCCTCCTCGTTGTCTCCCTCCTCCCTCCCCGTCTCGTCTACACTCTCACCTGCATGCACTACATCTACAGGCACCAGGACTAGCACCAGAACACCCAGCACCACACCCGCTCACCTGCACTCACCACCTCCACTCTCATTTACACTTCCCCTGTGCCCTCTCCCAGTGTGTCTGTGACGCCCCCTCCCAAAGTACACAAACGCGGGCACCCACACACCCAACATCCACCCACCTCATGACAGCCTCCAGTACCTGCACCTGCACCCAAAACACCTAAAGTGACACCTCCTACAACCACCTCCTCTTCCTCCATTCCCAGACCTCCTCCAACTACCCATCCCAGTGTTCGTCAGAAACTGTCCCTCTGCAAAGTTGACCTTTTTGCCCCCACCCCCCCTCCAATTCATCAGTCCCGTCGTAGCGCCTCAGCCAAAAAGCCTCCAGTACCAGTGGTGCCTGTTCAAAGTGTGTGGAGTGCACCGGCCACCAGGGCAGGCAGTGTGACACAGAGCCAAGGCACTGCCAGTCCACCCCCTGTAAAGGCTCTGAAGTTGGAAAGTGGCGGACGGGACCGTGTGAAGACTCCTGGAGGCAAAACAACTCACAGGGGTCCCAGGGGGATTGCAGAGTCAGCTGTGACTCCTCCAAAGGTGGGGAAGAGCTAGAAGAAGTCTGCACAGCCTGGTGTGAGCATCACGGCGGAGAAGGGCGGCATCCTTCCCGGCGGCCGGGACGCCACCGCCAGCACCGTCGTCACTGGTCAGGAGACCACCGCCAGAGTCATTGCCCAGGAGGGCACAAGTATCGTCACTGGTCAGGAGACCACCGCCGGAGTCAGTGCCCAGGAGGGCGCAAGTATCGTCACTGGTCAGGAGACCACAGCCGGAGTCAGTGCCCAGGAGGGCCCAAGTATCGTCACTGGTCAGGAGACCACCGCCAGAGTCAGTGCCCAGGAGGGCACAAGTATCGTCACTGGTCAGGAGACCACTGCCGGAGTCATTGCCCAGGAGGGCGCAAGTATCGTCACTGGTCAGGAGACCACCGCCGGAGTCAGTGCCCAGGAGGGCCCAAGTATCGTCACTGGTCAGGAGACCATAACCAGAGTCAGTGCCCAGGAGGGCCCAAGTATCATCACTGGGCAGGAGACCAACGCCAGAGTCAGTGCCCAGGAGGGCCCAAGTATCGTCACTGGTCAGGAGACCACCGCCAGAGTCATTGCCCAGGAGGGTCCCGGCAGCCACAGCCCCGCTGGGCAATGAGGGACCGTGATGCCACACACCAATGCCCAGTCCAGAAACCGCCATGGCAAAGCACCGCTGAACAGTCCAGAGACCGCCATGGCAAAGCACCGCTGAACAGTCCAGAGAACGCCATGGCAAAGCACAGCTGAACAGTCCAGAGACCGCCATGGCAAAGCACCGCTGAACAGTCCAGAGATCGCCATGGCAAAGCACCGCTGAACAGTCCAGAGACCGCCATGGCAAAGCACCGCTGAACAGTCCAGAGCCCGCCATGGCAAAGCACCGCTAAACAGTCCAGAGACCGCCATGGCTAAGCACCGCTGAACAGTCCAGAGCCCGCCATGGCAAAGCACCGCTGAAGAGTCCAGAGACCGCCATGGCTAAGCAACGCTGAACAGGGCATGCACAGCTGAAGAAGGAAAAGACCGCCACATCAAGCATCATTATCCCATGTGCAGCTGGGACAGTAACGGGACAGGAACTGTCACGGGGAGACTAATCCAGTTGGGGCACCAGTCCCCCTCCAGAACCAGTGGTGGCTGTTATCTACTTGAGAGACTGTGGCTTTGCACTCCCCAGGATGGTACAGTGGACAAACCACCCACTGTAGAGACTTGAGAGACTGTGGCTTTGCACTCCCCAGGATAATGCAGTGGGCAAACCACCCACTGTAGAGACTTGAGAGACTGTGGCTTTGCACTCCCCAGGATGGTACAGTGGGCAACCCACCCATTGTAGAGACTTGAGAGACTGTGGCTTTGCACTCCCCAGGTTACATCAATGGGCATGGAGCCCCGTCGTAGATCTGGCTTTGCACTCATCCGGCTGAGGTGCCCCCCCTTCCCTTCCCCCTGAGGTGCCTGTTGTATTTCTCTCTGATGCCCCGGCAGTGTTCTCTCCGTTTGTGGACAGGTATCTTGTGTGGGCCTCGCCCATGCATTTTTGGACTAGTGGTGCACGGACACTGATATGTGCTTATCTGCAGTACTCCTCGTAATGTGTATACTTTTGACTGATTTTATAATATATCTGTATATATTTGAGACATGTATATTGAAACATTACAATGTTTGAACTGATTTTGTTTTGTCTTTGCATTCTTCCGGGGGGGGTTGTGGGTTGTTACTGTGATATTTGTGAATGCATTGGTGTGTGTGTTGTAATGTGCGAGGATGAGGGTGGGGGTGGGGGTGTTGCGTGTGTGTCCCCCTGACTTTTGCCTCCCCTATGTCGTAGGTGCAGTACTCACCGTTGTCTTCGCTGGCGCTGGCGTTGCTCTTCATAGATGAGTAGGAATACAAGGGCCGGTAGGATTTGTAATTCCGGATCCATAGAGTCCTCCTTCCTCGTGGGATGTGTTCAGGTGAGTGTTTTCCCATTGCAGAAACTGTTTCCGCCGTGTTTTTATCCATGGTGAATCCACCCCGGAAAAGGTGGCGGATCGGCGGGTTGTGATACTATGGGCGGTACATTGTCTCCCGCCTGTCTGTTGGCGGTGACCGCCGCACTGCTTGTCTGTACCGCCGTGGCGGTCGGAGTGTTAAAGTGGCTGTCTATCTTGGCGGTTTCCGCCACGGCCATAATTCCCTTTTTTTGTCCGCCGGCCTGTTTGCGGTATTACCGCAGCTTTAACACCGTCCGCCAGGGTTGTAATGACCACCTATGTGTCTTAGAATGACAGGTATATTCCCTACTCTCCAGGTGTAGTTCCCTCCACCCATCCCACAGCCCTAAATTGCGCAAAACCTCTGTGAGGGATCTCGCCATCAACAGTTTAGTGCCCAATAACAATCCTTCTCACCATCCAATATGCAATTGTAATCTCCAGCCCATATAATAGGAGCATCCAGCCCGTCCCCCAGCACCTCGGGTATATTATCATAAGAGTGATCATCTGTGTTGGGTGCATAAGTGTTAAGAATAGTAAGGGGCACCCCATCTAATGTGCACTGCAGGAGTACATATCTCCCCTCCACATCCACTTCACTATAAACGTCTGTAAATGGGACCCCAGGCACAATCCATATCATCACACCTCTTGCATAAGAGGAAAAATACAAGGAGAACACCTGACCCCGCCATTTCTTAGCAAGTTTTTGGGATTCCTTCTCTGTCATGTGCGTTTCCTGGAGACAGGCTATATCTACCTTATGTCGCCTCAGGAAGGAGTGCACCCTATAACGTGCAGTATAGCTCTTCAGCCCCCTGACATTCAACATCAATGTATTAATCTGTAGACCCATGTTAAGGCTTTATATCTTCCTTCTCCTCTGCAGCTCCTCCCTTCACCTCCCTTCCACCAAGAGAAGGCAAGACGAGTTCTTACTTCACATCCCACACACAAACTTGCACTGCTGCCGTAAACATCAAACATGCAAACCTGCACAAACTAGGTAACCCCAAACCCTTATGCCCACCCCGGATAAACAGTAAAACAAACACATAAAAACAGACTTGAGATCCATATGTTTAAATACTGCCAGGACACCAGCCTAATCCCCAACATCCCAGGTACAGAACCCTATCACCACAGTGGAGGTAACCACCCCCCACCCCGAATACAGTATATACTGTGCCTCTGAATCTAACCAATCATAATCCAATAAGAACACTGCCCCCCCATCATACAATGCAGATTCAAGAAGTGCCCATTCTGGTTCATATCCATTGTAATCCCGAGACCCGTTACTATACAAGGCAGGCGCCTCAGACCCCAGCACAGGCCCCCCAGTGACAATTGTAACAGCACCATCCACTGAAGGCAAATAAAATCAAGTGTCAACAGAGATCATATGCACTCCCTGATCAGGTGCCACAGTAAGTTCAGGAACCACCACAGCTATAGTACTATCCTGTTGAATTTCAGTTCTGCTGTCTAAGCTGACACCCCTTGCACGGAAGCCTGCATCTGGCTCTCTCCACGGTTCCGCCAATCTGAGCCATCCATACCAGAGGCACGAGTAGCCACCAAACCAGACCACCCAGATCAGCCCAGGGCAACTTTGTACCACATCTCCAACCATCTCCAGACCTCTTCGGGACATTCAAAGAAGTGGGACTTGCCCCAGAGAGTACCTTCAAGCGCACCGGATACCATAACATATATCTGATGTTCATAGCACGAAGCTTGGCCTTCACCTCCAGAAACCTCTTTCTAGAGGTCTGAACCTTGTTCGTATAGTCAGGATAAATGGAGATTTTGCAATTCTCAAAAACAGCCTTGTCGGTTTCACGGTCAGCCCATAGCACACAGTCCCTATCTTTATAGTTCAAAAGATGTACAATGATAGCCCTCGGAGGGGCACTGAGCCTAGGAGTTGCAAACAAAGCCCTTTGTGCACGCTCTACCACAAACATCTTGGATAACCCATCAGGTTTTAATACATCTGTAATCCAGTGCTCCACAAAGCCCTCCACTGCGGAACCCTCTGCACATTCCGGAAACCCAACAAGGCGCACATTGTTCCATCGGGACATGCCCTCTGAGCCCTCCAATCTCGCCTCCAGCATCCCAACTGTGGAAGTGACCTGTGCCATTTCTTTTCGTAAAGCACCCACCTCCATCTGCAAATCTACAATGGACCTCTCTGCCACTTTGACCTTATCAGAGACTTTTTGGAGGTCCACTCGGAAAAGATTCACCTCCACAGTCACTGTCTCTATTTTCCCCTCAAGAGCCACCCTAGAGCCATGTATAGCAGCCAGAGGTTCAGCACGCAATGGTTCCTCTACAGTAGCTGGCGTGCCCAGGTCCTCTCCAGGCCCTCCCACACAGGTTTGGTGGTGTGGCAACAGGGCAGGCTCAGTGTATTTCCCCATAGTGTTCCCCTGCGACGAGGCAGCTTGCCGATGCCACCCCATCTCACCATCAACTAGAAATAATAGGATGTATCACTGCTGTACCTGATTCAGAGGGGCAGGGTTGAAGTGCCGTTGAGCTGAGACACCCTTTAAATAATTCAAGGCAAGTACCTGGCCCCGTATGCCCTCAACCACGGGCTACTATGATGCACATTTATCCTGACTGCCGGCCTCAACCTCATATGATTTAGGTGTGCTAGATATGTCTGCGTCGTATGTCCCAAACTCCTCCATACAATGACGCAACACTTGGACTGCATAAAATGCGCTACTGGTTCAAAACTCATACAAGCCAATTCTCCAAGGGGCGAGCCTTGGTCTGCCCCCTTCCAGATAGCGCCACAATCCTCTGGGCCACTCCCCAGCCACTCCGCTGCAGCCCAGGAAATGTAGGTCACTGCCGTTCACCTGGGCCCCCACTCCTCACCGTCGTCTGATGCTGTCCCCAGGCCATGATCCCGGTCCGACCCCCGAGACAGGGGCACGCAAGTCAGATACCCTCCACCAAATGCAACAGGGTGCTCCGGAGCTCCACTGCCGTCCCGACCCCCGGCAGGAGGGTCGTACACATCAGGGAGGCCAAAGGACCCGCAAATCCACCGCCAGGGCAGTCTAGGCACCAACTCAGGGTCCGAACAGAGCAGATAGCCGCAGGAGATGGCCAAGCAAGGCCCACCCCTCACTGCGCCCAGTCGCATTCCACACGGTTCAGATCAGGCCTCCCCGAGCTACCAACAACAGGGCCCCCCACCACCCAAAGCTGAGCATGGGGATACCACAGGGGTCAGGGCACTTCCTCTAGCCGATGGTGGGGGGCATCTAACATCCCAGGCACCCCAGGATTTTTGCTGGATCAGGCCGGGATGGCAGGAGCTCACTGGAAACATATCCTGCCGGCCATCTTGCTTGCCCATGGCCCCAATACACACATAATTACATTTACTCCATTTACCTTGATCCGGATTCATGACTTATCTAAAATCAAACAAAAATACCACATTCAAAAAGCAAAGCTAAATCAAAGAATGTAAAACGTCTTTTAAAATGTGCCTTTTTCTTAATGTGAGCAAAGCAAAATCAAACATTAAAAATACCTAAAAGTCTTTTCGCACCTATTTACAGCAATTCTTGATCTTCTAGAAAGTTCATCAAGTTTTTCCTAACAAGTTCTCAAAGAGTTCCAAAGGAAATGTCCCTAATAAATTACCGTTTGCTAGTCACTGATTAGCACTTCCAGCAACTAGTGTCTCGGTTCTTCAATTGGTAAGGTTATTTCAAATATCAGCTCTAGTGCAATTTCAAGTTCCAGAATGTTTAGCTGAATACGCACGGTCAAAACAAAAGGCAATACATTTGTTCACCCAATCATTTGCAGCGAAGTAAGTCAATTTGAGTGCAGAGAACCTGCAGATTGGCACTTTATTTTCTCTTTGATCTTCTTTCTGCACTTGTTTCACTGTCACTTTGACTCATTCTTCCGCTTCTCCAGCAATTGTTGAAAGCACATCTGGAACTGGGTCTGGATTATTTGAGGGCCACTGGTCTCCTCTCACATTTTGTGTTTCATGCATTACTGGTACTGCAACATTTGCTGAGCTAGCAGGAGCTGGCTGACTTTGACTTGGCTCTCCTCAACAGTCTTTGATTTGCTCAGATTCTCACCAGTTTTTGCAGGATCTGCAGCAGCCACTTGTCCAATCCTCACAGTTTGGCTAACCTGGACACCTTCACTCACCGATTCTGACCCTAAAGGAACAAGCACTGTATCCTCAAGAGGACATGGAACTCTGCATGTGTGACTCACATGAACCCAGTTTGGAAGATCAGCTCACTTTACAGCTGTCAAAGTCACTAGGACAATCTGATACAACCCTTTCCAACCCAGCTCTAAGCATGACTTTATGATGTGTGTTTTTATGAGGACCCATTCGCCTGGACTCAGGTCATCACACTGTTCCTGTGGTGGTTGAACTGCTGCTTCCTCCACGTGATAAGACAAAGAGAGAACCATATAAGCTAGTCCTGTGCAATAATCCAGCACTAAGTCATTTTTAATGTTCACAAGTGCATTTGCAGGCATGGCTGGTAGTCTCATAGCACGTCCCATAAGAATCACATGTGGCGATAATCCTGTTTGCCTGTCAGGAGTGTTACACGTGCTCATCAGAACAAGTGGCAATACATCAGGTCATTTCAATGTTGTAGAAGCACACACCTTTGCCAATCAACTTTAAAGTTCCATTCATCTGCTCCAGATGCCTCTGGTCTGTAACTGCAGTGCAATCTTTACACAATTTGTAATGCCACACACAATTTGATAATCTCATTATTAAAATGAAATCCTCAGTCTGATTCCAAAGAAGTCGGGAATCCAAACCTTGGAATTAACTCTCTCAACAACAGCTTTGCAACAGCGTGTTGGATACGCTTCTATGCAATGTGAGAAGACACACACTATCACCAATATATACTTCAGTCAATTGCATTCAGACATCTCAATGAAATCTAGTTGCATTCTGTTGAATGGTCCACCTTATCTGCCTATGTGAATCAAATTAACCATAGTGCATTTTCCAACATTCATCTGCTTATATGTTACACATCTGTGACACACTGCTTCTGCAATAAGTTTGAAACTGAGGTTGCACCATGTCCCTTTGAATGTCCGGATCATTGCATCTCTGCCAAGATGCATCTACCCTTTTATAGAATCTCACCATTGAAGGCAGTAAACTATTTGGCAACACTGCTTCTCCTTCATTTGAAACACAAACATCCTCCTCATCTCTCTGAACACAACCTGCTCTGCTCTAACCTCTGCATTCCTCTTCAGAAACTTCCTCCTGTAATCTCTTAACTCTTCCCAGGTGTCAATTGCTGTCAACAGAAAACTTTGGTTTTCTCATCACTCCATTCCTGAATCCATCACTCCATTCCTGAATAAAGGGCGTGCAATGGAGCGCACAGTATCTGGCTACTTGGTCAGCATAGGCATTGCCAATGAGATATAATCACTTGACCTCTGATGTGCTGCACATTTCACAACTGCAATTTTTGCTGGTAACCGTAATGCTTTCAACAACTAATAGATTATTTCCCCATTTTGGACTAGCGATCCTGAAGAGGTCATAAAACCTCTCTGGGACCACAACTGTCTAAAATTGTGAACCACACCAAACCCATTTTGACTATCAGTGAAAATGGTCCCTTTGAGCTGTTCAGAAGCACAGCATGCTCTAGAAAGAGCCACCAATTTGGCTACTTGGGCTGAAATGACTTATTGAAGCCATGAAACTTCTATCACTCCTGAGATTGTACAAACTACGTAACCATCCCTCAGAGTTTCTTCATTATCTCTCAAACAGGAGCCATCGACAAACATGACATAGTCATTTTTGTCTAATGGGGTATCTTGAATATTGGGTCTAGGTTTGGTGCATAGTTCAGGCACATCGAGACAGCTATGTTCTACTTCATTTTCATCATCACATTATCATTGACACAGGTAAAAGTATTGTGGGGCTCAGAGCTGTACACCTTTTAATGTTCACATTCAGTGATCCCAATATCAGAGTGTCATAATAGGTTAGGCGTGCATTGGTCAGATGTTGGGATTTGGTTCCGGTCAAAAGAACCTCTACAGAGTGGGTAACGAAAACAGTCAGAGGATGACTCATGACAATACCTTTGCATTGTCCACTGCTGACGCCATCTACTACAACTGCTTTTAAACAGCCAGGCAAAGCAGCAACTAAGGGATCCAGTGTGGCAGAAAAAAAGCCACTGGTCTTTTGACCCATCTATGTAACTGCCTCAAACCAGAAAGTGCAAAATTATCACATTCATGGCAAAACAATGAAAAACATGTATTTTTTATTGTAATCTGGCATTCCCAGAGCTGGGGTTCGGTACGGGCTTTCTCTTAGCTCAGTGAAGTCTTTCAAACATGTCATCAAACGGTGCTGTATCAGAAATCTCTTTGTGTGTCAATTTTTGTAAGGGCTTGGAAATCATTGAAAAATTTGGAATCCATTGGTAGGAGCAGCTGACCACTCCCAGAAACAATATGACATCTCTCTGTGTCACTGATGGATTCATTTGCATGATTGCTGCAACTCTCTCTTGGGACACCTTCCTTGCTCCCTTCTCTATATAGCGACCCAAATATTTCACTTCTTTCTGGCAATACTGTAATTTAGCGGGAGAAACTTTAAGCCCATTTTCAACCAAATGGTTCAATAAGGTAATGATACCTCTCCTACAGGTTTCACGTGTGTTTAATGCAACCATCAAGTCATCAATATATTGAACTAAAACTGAATGAAATGGCATGTTCAGGGACTCTAAAAAAAAATCATAATCTGATTGAAAACTGATGAGGACTCAGTATACTCATGAGGCCTACAACACCAAGAATATACACGGCTTCCAAATTTAAATTAAAATAAGAATTGACTTTCCTCGTGGGATGGAATGGAAAAGAATGCCTGACACAAATCAATGACGGAGAAGCATTCCGCTTCACAAAGGATCTGAAACAAAATCACAGCAGGATTTGGTACCACAGGACAACAATAAACGGCAATCTTGCTACTTATCTCAAATCTTAAACTATGCAGTATTTTCCATTGGGCTTCTGCAGACCCATCATTGGAGAATTACATGGACTTCCCAAGACTTTTTTCAAAACTCCCTGCTCAACAACATTTTCAATTATAGGAGTAATTACTGCAATTACATCTGGGGCCATATTATACTAAGGGATCTTGGGAAACACTGCATTTGGCTTTACTGTTATTTTAACTGGTTCAACACCTCTGATGAGTCCAATATCTTTTCCTGAAAAATCCCAAACCTTCACCATCACTGTTCCTGTAATTTCTGGGCAAATCATTAACTGTCATCACTGGAAATAATTGAATGAGAGGATACTTCACATCAATTTTGCTGTACATCACATCCTCACTATTTATCTGAATTGCTATTCCATTGTGACTACAACTGATTGAACAGTTTCATTTGCACAATAGGTCACATCCTAACAGACTCAAAGGACTAGAATCGCAAACCACAAATTGGTGCAAATCTTCAAAGCACCATATTTTAACTGGAATATGATCTGTAATTGTTTGTCAAATGCTGATTTGCTGGTCCTACCTCCTGTCCTTTTCTCCTTGACAAAGACACGTCTGGAACTTTTGCTTTTCCACCAGTGGAACTTGTTGCTCCAGTGTCAACCAGGAATGAAACATCATTGCATTTACACATGGACCATGCTGATCCACCTCTAAGGATGCAGCCAGTACACATTCTTTCTCATCTGAGATATCACTATCATATGTTTGGGGGACTTCATCGTCACTGAAATCAGTTAACGGATATTGTGTGATTAATTGATTCACATTTCCATTTTCTCTCTGATTCATGTTTTGCTGAGGAACCATCACTTGTTGCTGTTGCATCGGGCTTGTGGAACCTGCATTTTCTGAGGGACTTGAATTGGTTGGGGCACCTGTATCTGTTGCAGGACTTGCAATTGTGGCTCTCTGGTAGGTACAGCCACAAATTAATTAGGGATATTTGGACTCTCTGAATATGAACTTTACAACTGTCCACCATTTGTGCAACACCACCATTTTGAACCAAATTATTCACATTACTGTACAGGTTCTCGCATCTCCATTGTCAGACATTTCCACACGCATGACATGGAAGGATTTTCTCCATTGACTGCATGTCAACCACATTACCACTCTCATCTATTCAAACGCCCCGTCCTCTACCACTGAACTGAGGCACATTGTTACCCTGCAGTTGCATCCCACTAGTGTTCACCATTCCTTGTGGACTCCGTGTTCCTACTTGGGCAGATTTAATTTGCATCACCATCGCTTTCTCCTTTAACTTTTTCTGCTTCAATTCAATTTCATCACTAAGGTACCTAGCACACTGCAGTACTTCATCAATCGGTTTATTCTGCTGGCAAATCAAATTAATCTGAATCATACTGCTAATTTCAGGTATCCAATCCTTGCACTAATCCGAACATAAAATGACTTATGTCTTTACGCTCGATAACCTTAGAACCACTGTGCTGTTTAAATGCTTGCAACAGTCTCTCATAGTAAGCATGAAGGAACTCCTTTGTTTCCTGTGTTGTCCTGTCAATCATTTGCCAATCAACATCTTTAGGGGAAACTCTATTCTTCAGAAATTCAATCACTTTGTAATACCCTTTTATCACCTCTTCAGACAGCGCCCCTGTTACTGGATCTCCCCGCTGTTCATGAGTTGGCTAATCAACACTCCGCTTGCACACAACTCACAAATCAACTGGAACCACAATGTTAAACAAGGCATTCAAATCTTCCCACTGGCCTTTTGAAAGTTTCACAAACATCTCTGTTTGCTTGTATCATTCTACTGGCTTCTCCCTCAATCTGGAGGTAATCAATTGTGAATGAAAATATATCACTTCAGTTCCAAGGGACATGGACCTAAACTCCACCTTGTGTCTCTCTCATTTGTAGCAGCTTTACACTCTCCTCAGCTTGACTTGCTCAAACTGGAGGCAATTTCTGTTTGGTTTTCTTCTACTCTCTTTCCTTTGCCCCTTCTGCCTTCCCATTTGTCTAGTGCTCCCCATGTTTGAATATTTGTGATTAATTCTTTAATGTGCATTCTCATGCCACGTGACCTCATGTTTGCAATGTCCTTTGAACTGAATTCTAATCTGCAACACCTCTTTAAAGGTTTTGACTTTTCCAATTCAATCTCATATTTCTCTGCTCACTCAACCAATTTCTCATAAGACTGTCCTGCTCGGTGTGTGATATTCTTGCACAAAAAGTGCACTTCATCCTCATTGTAAGTATCTAATCTTTCCAATTAAAGTGTTCCGTCAATCAATTAACTTCATTCTAATTTCAATCTGGGGACATTCACTGTCCTATCTCTCTTTGGGATCTCTTCTGTTCTGACCCTATTGTTTGTTACACGTGTTGCTCCACTCAGACTGACCAACCACTTAGTTAGTTGCTGTGCTGAAAATCTCTAAAGACTATTATTGATTCCTTGTGTCAGGTTCTGTGGGGTATTGCATGGTACACTCATAATCTGTTCTGGGCATGTGTGAAACTGGAGGTCCAGGAGGACATCTCAAATCTAATATTGAACTTGTCCCATCTAACATCTTGTAATTTGAATGGGTGTCAGAACTGGAACAGTTGGAGCTAATCTTTCCATTTCTGAATTAGTTGAGTATGGTAAAATTACTGGAGACACTGGATTTGGGGTCTGGAGGCTAAGCGCAGTATCTCCTGAAGCATACAGTGGGAGAACTGGACCTATTGTTTTGGGAACTGTCAATGTTTCTGGTCCAATCAAATTTGTCTGTTTTTGCAGAATCATCATCCCTGCACTTTGTCCCATTACTACTGTACCAAAAGTCTGTCCTGCTTGATTCTGGACCATATTTGGGTTTGTCAAAACTGGAGAATACATGGACATGGCCTGTCTCTGGTTGAGAGTCTGTGCAGATGCTGCCACATTAAGTGTAAATTCCATTTGAATCATCCCTGCGTCCTATCTGGCTAACAACTGAGGCTGTGCTGTGCTAACAACTGGAACTGCTGGGTACATTGCAGGCACTTGTGTTACTGAAATAGGAGGTAAACTTGGGACTACCTACACCAGACTTTGTGAAACTGGAACTGTAGGAACACTGGCGGCTCCATTTTGTGCTGTCCTTTCAACTACATGATATGGCGGGAGGATGATTCATCAAAAGCTGACTTATATACTTGTCTTATGAGTCACTCTCTTGTGCAGCTGTCTTTCTATTCTAATCTGCTTTCTGCTCTGTTTTGTTAGTCTGCTTCTTTTTTGTTTTAGGTATTTTATTCCCATCGCCGCCTTCTGTCATAGCTGGAAACATTTGTACTCCATCTAGCATGTCTGATCTCCAGATTTTCTGTTCTTCATCCCATCTAGCTTCTGCCAATGTTAAGAGGCAGGGTTAAGGTAGAGGAGTGTGGATTGTTAGAGGTATTTAAAAAACAACAATAAATAATAATTTTAAGACGTTCAGAACAGAGAGGAAAGGATGTGCATGTGTGTGTTTTTGTCTGAAATCTTCTGTACCCAACTGCTTACTAGATAACACAGTTATTAGGGGGCTGTAACACCCCCCGAAGCTACGTCCTTGTTTGTTTTTTATGAACAGTTACGAACAGTTTGTACAACACTAACATTAATTTTCTCATCTGTTTTTGTCTTTCATTTACTGCTTTCAGTTTATATTTCAAAGAGAAAAGGATACCACATTTGTTGATTTTTCTGCTATTTTTAATGAAAAGCATGACAAGACTACTGAAATATTGATTGGTTGCAAGCACACACACACACAGAGCTATGATGCCTTAAAGAGGTGTGCAAGTGTTTATTGTAGTAAGACTTGAGGATGAAGCAGAAAGCAGTAGTGAAATTAAATGGAGCTTCCGGGCCTCAACAGATTATGCCATCATGGAAGTACCAATGGCACACTGACCTGTTCAGTTTGATGTAGCAGAAACTTTAGTACTGTCCCTCATGTCACAGAAGTCTATATGTGACAGTTTATGCATTATGTGAAACAAAGTAGTAATGGTTTGGCTGTAGAAAGATACACTGAAAAGTTATTTTAGATGTGCATTCATTTAGTCTCATGTTAGACCCCTTTGTGGTATTGAAGTTTTACTAAATGTCTGAAGGTTTAAATTGATACTAGGATGTAATTTAGGGCCAGATGTAGGAAAATTGCAAATTGCGACTCGCAATTTGCGAGTCGGAGCGACTCGCAAATTGCAAGTCACAATTTGCAATGCAGAACGGTGTCTCAGACACCGTCTGCGAGTCGCTATGGGGTCGCAGAGACCCACCTCATTAATATTAATGAGGTGGGTCGCAGATTGCGGCCCCATAGCGACTATAGGCACTCGCAAACATGGAGGCCTGCTGTAGTCAGCAGACCTCCATGTTCGTGACTGCTTTTAAATAAAGCATTTTTTTTTTTTTTTAAGTGTAGCCCGTTTTCCTTAAAGGAAAACGAGCTGCACTTAAAAAAAAAAACGAAACCTTTAGTTTCGGTATTTTTTCAGGGCAGGTAGTGGTCCCTTGGACCACTACCTGCCCTGAAAAAATAGTTTTGGGTCCATTCACAAAGGGGAAGGGGTCCCATGGGGACCCCTTCCAATTTGCGAGTGGGTTACCATCCACTTCAAGTGGATGGTAACTGCGACACCATTTGCGACCGCATATGCGGTCGCAAATGGTATTGCATACCACTAGGAATCGCAAATAGGAAGGGAACACCCCTTCCTATTTGCGATTCTGAAATGCATTTTGCGAGTCGGTCCCGAATCGCAAAATGCATTTCTGCATTGGAAACACGCATTTGCGAGTGGCAAACGGCAGATTTTGCCGTTTGCGAGTCGCAAAGTGTTTCCTGCATCTGGCCCATAGACTCTAGACTAGTCGTATACATTGAAACGATATTGAATGTCTAATGATTTATGATTTAAATTTGTGTGCAAAAATTTAGAAATGCAGTTCTACGTTATACTGACTGAAATGTGTCAATAGAGTCATTTTGTTTAAAGCAGTGGTTCCCAACCTGTGGTCTGGGGACCCTTGGGGGTCCGCAAACACATTTCAGGGGGTCCGCGAGAGCATAGAAAATTAAAAAGTATTAACAAATATTGACAAATTAGGTCCCCAACTTCCAGTAATGACTCAGGTGGGGGTCCCCGGATTCCCATGATGATTCAGTGGGGGTCCCTGGGTTTCATTAATGTTAAAGTGGGGGTCCACAGAAATCAAAAGGTTGGGAAGGTTGGGTTTAAAGTATTTTAATCTAAATGCTAATGAAGAACTATTAACAGAGAATTACCAGTCTGTGTATTAAAATGTGTTTTATTTGATGTATTAATGTGCAGTATTAATTCACTTGCCTAAGCCTAAGTGAGGCCTGATAGGCCCTGTTTTTGTGAATGTGCAGAAAATGTAGTCATTTTCATAACAAGAACGTTCCTTCAAACTTCGTTCCAATAAGAAGACTTGCTTTGGTAATAGATCTCTATTGTTTTTATACATATAGAGTTGTGTAGAGTTGACTTTGGATGAGAAACACTGTGGACTGTGGACTAGCAGTTTAAACATTTGCTTCAAACTCATGTGGAGCTACATGGATGGATGTTGTTTCGGTGACAGACCTGGGAAGAAACGCAAATGTTGCAGCTTGGAGCCGTGTGTTCTATTTCTATTGGATGATGCCCCTTCAACGTAAAATGAACTGTTGTTTTGAATGAATCAGATTGTAGTATGAACTTTGATATGTCATTGACCAGTTGGATTTTGGTCAGAATTTTTCCCTTTGGTCAGACCCCTGCAGACCTCTCTGAGTCTGATCTGTCAGATTCCCTTTGGTAAGATCAAGATTTCCAAGTGTTCTGCCTGAAGATGAGAAGCAGAGCCCACTTTCCTGTACCCTGAATGCTGAGCCACTTGGAGAGGTATCTTCTTCTCTGCCATTGCCCCTTAGAGATGTATTTTTGAGACTCAGAGATTTTCTTCCTAATGTCTGGAGAAGGTTCTTGATTGGACTTCTGACACGCTGATGCTTTCCCTTTATACCTATCTTTTGCCCACCATAGTTAGCAGCTTGTTATCTGAGATTATCTTTTTCCAAATCTTTTTGCCCTTTGTGTTCTTTTTGTTTTTACCCACATGAGTTCTGCCCCACACATGCATTTCCCTGATTTGGAATGTGCAGGATTTCCTTCTGCCCAGCTAAATTTAATTCTGCTGATGTGAAATTGACTTAATGCTTATCAAAGCTAAGGAATGCCTGATTTCTGTATCTCAGATAATCTTGTTGATGTTTTGCATTATCCTACTTGAATGTCTAATATTATTATTAGTTCGCCTGAACGTATTTTATCGCCTTGGGCAACCCGTGGTGATTTTGCATCTTCATAACTTTGTCTTGCGAGTTGGTTAAATGACTTTGAGGTTAAACTTGTGAGAAATCCCTTTACTTTATTTCTGATTGGAGTTTTCCTTGTATGGCTACATTGGTCATATACTATGTAGGTTAATTAGTTTGTGTTGATGGTTCTACCATATCCTATGCAGGGTCAAACGATTCATTAACCTTGATGAGCATTGATTCCTTCCAAGGATGAAAATACTCCAGCAGATTGTACCTCTGTTTTGAGGGTCTCCAACCGAGCATTATTTTTCTCAAAATCAAATATTTAATTTTCAGTGTGATGAAATTCCATTCCAATGCCCTCACCTATACAGTGTGAAGCAATAATTGCTTCACTTACTTCACTTTAACTTTGTACTAGTGATTTTACAATGACGCCAGATTAAAGACTCCTTTCAACGTGGTCTAGGAGACCTCTGAAGCTGCTGCTCATAGTCTGTGCTTAGACAATAGCTCACAGCAAGGCATGGGTGTCAATTCACCAAAAAGCCATTGATAGCAGAAGTGGCACCCATCACCCTTTTATGTCACTGACATCATAGGAAGTGACAATATATGACCCTTGGCCCAGATTGTTTCCAAGAAGGTATGTCACATCACACTCATACTCTATTACACCGCCTTACACCCATTAATATTCAGTCTCACTCACTTGCATTTGCTCTTAATCTCATTCATACGCACTCGTACTTACTGATACTAAGACCCAGGTTTACTAACTCTTTGCACCGTGTTTGCATCACTTTTGCGACGCAAACTCAGTGCCAATTGTTAGGGTGGAATTTACCATACAATGCAAATCATGATTTGCATTGGATAGTATCCTAAATGAACACAAAATTGTCCTATGCACTGCTTTGTGTTATTTTGCATAAAGTAGGCATTCCATGGATGGGGCATGGTCCTTCCTATGCACCCACAATAGGTATTGATTCAAATCCATAGGTACGCACACTGGTGGAGAGGAATTTGCACCAAAATCTTATGAATCCTCGAAGCAGGCATAAAAAGGAGAAATGTTTTCATTTCTCCTCATTGTTCCTACTTTGCATCTGTGCTGCATTGTACAGCACACATACAAAGTACAAAACGTCCTAAAGCATAGACTTTATAAAGGAAATCCAACCAGTAAAAAAGCCATGCTCCAGAGAATGCACACACTCTTGCACTATGGCTCAAGGGAGTGTGCATTGGCATATGACATATGGAGATAAACAATGCACCATATCTTATTAGATATGGTGCATTTTTTCTCTTTGATGCAAGACAGCACAGCATCTGTGGTGCAGAGTTGCCTTGCGTTGAATAATAGAAAATTTGGGCCTCAATTTAACACAATCTTACTCACTACCTGTCACTGACTCTCATTCACTTACACACATGCTTACACATACAGATACATGCTCACACATGCACACGCTCTTATCTCATCTAAACATACTCTCACCCGCAATTATCCACACAACATGCATTTAAAAATATGATTACTTTCTACAGTTGCCACCAATGGTTCTGTGCCAGCTAAGTGTGCTCCATATTTAATTACACTAATAGAGAATAACTGTTAGAAATGGGGTCACTAGCTGGCAGTAGCTTTGCACCCTGTCTATGTAGGGACCCTCACTCTAGTCAGGATAAGGGAGGTACCCATTCAGATAACCCCTGCTCACCCCCTTGGTAGCTTGGCAACGGGCAGTCAGGCTTGTCTCGGAAGCATTGTGTAAAGCATTTGCACATAGCACACAGTAATACAGTGAAACCACTACAAAAGGACACCACACCAGTTTTAGAGACATAGCCAATATTTATCTGTGTAAAACAAGACTAAAATGAGAAAAATCCAACATACACTAACAAAGATGTCAATTTTGCATGAATTAACTTAAAAATACAGTTCCTTGAAGTTGATAGCTCCACCCGGGGCTGTCACGTCGTTGTGATCAACAAAACCAACAGTTCAGGCCGGGCGCGGCATCACGGGCCAGCTACGGTGTCGGGAAGATCCGCATACAGTACCTTGGAAATGCGAGGTGTCGGGATCCTCACGATGCGATCTGGAGAGTGGCATCGCTGGCATTGCAGGAGTCGGTTCTTGAGGTCGGTGCGGAAGTCCTTGGACCCTTGAAGTTACATGCATTGTAGATCGAGCTCCGGGCTGATGAAGTCAGGAGCGCTGGCGTGGATGGCGTCGGGCTGTGGTGCGAAGTAGGACGATGTGACGTGCAGTACCCATAGGTCACGATGCAGGCAGGGGCTCAGTGACGGCTTTCAGCGATGTCAGTGAGACCAGGGCTGCGGTGTGAAGTGGGGCAGTGCGATGTGCGGTGTCACCAGGTCATGGTGCAGGCAGCGTCATTGTCGTTGCTGAAGTTCTGTCGAAAGAAGGCCCAAGTTGGCGGTGTGGCACGGAAGAAGCTCTGTGCGGCCTCCACAGGTCGCGGTGCAGATAGGAACGTCTGTTGATTACACTGAAGTTGATGGTGCTGCCGTCAGTGGGCTAGGGTTGCGATGCGGGATGGTGCTTTGTGTATCTCACAAGCGGTGTCCACAGGCAACGGTGCAGGCAGCGGCACTGGTGTCTGCAGAAGTGGTGTCGTCGGGATGTCAAGGCTGCGGTGTGAGTGAGGCGATGCCAGAGTACGGAGCCCACACGTCACGTGCAAGCAGCAGCACGGTGGTGGCGTCAGTGAGACCAGGGTTGCGGTGTGAAGCGGGGCGGTGGAGCTACATGCGGCGTCGGCAGGTCATGGTGCATGCCAACGGCGTTGTTGGTGGCTTCATGGTGGTTTTTCTTTCTGAACAGCACAAAACACACAGTTCTCAGTGCTGTAGACAGAAAAAAGTTAAGTCTTTGGTGTACCTGAGACTTCCAATAGGAGGCAAGCTCTACTCCAAACCTTTGGAGAACTCTCTCAGGCAGGATACACAGCAAAGTTCACCCTTTGCTCTCTTTTAGGACAGAAGCAGCAACTGCAGGCCAACCCAGCAAAGCAACACAGCAATGGGGCAGTATTCCTCCTCCAGCTCTTCAGCCTTTCTCCTTGGCAGAGGTTCCTCTTGATCCAGAAAGATTCTAATTGTCTGAGGTTTTGGGTCCACTACTTATACCCCTTTCTGCCTTTGATGTTGCCTAACTTCAAAGGAAAGTCTCTGTTGTTGATAAGACCCTGCCTTGTCCAGGCCAGGCCCCAGACAAACACAAGGGGGCTGAAGATTGTATTGTGTGAGGGCAAGCACAGTCCTTTTAGGTGTAAGTGACCAATCCTCCCTCCACTCTAGCTCAGATGGCGCATCAGGATTTGTGTCACTGTCTAGAGGGAATTAACAACAGCCAACAGCCCAACTTAGTCTGAACCAGACGTGGAATACACAAGCAGGCAAAGGCACAGGATGGTATAAGCAAGAAAATACCTACTTTCTAAAAGTGCCATTTTCAAACTAACAATCTAAAAACCAAATTCATTAATTTTTAAATTGTGAGTTCAGAGACCCCGAACTCCATATTCTGATCTGCTCTCAAAGGGAAAGTACACTTTAAGGTTATTTAAAGGCAGTCCCTATGTTAACCTATGAGAGAGTTAGGCCTTGCAACAGTGAAAACCAAACTTGGAAGTATTTTACTGTTAGGACATGTAAAACACACAGTACATGTCCTAATTTCTAAATACACTGCACCCTGCCCATGGGGCTACCAAGGGCCTACCTTAGGGGTGCCTTACATATAGTAAAAGGGAAGGTACACTTGCGAGGTCAAATTGGCAGCTTAAAACTACACACACAGACACCGCAGTGGCAGGTCTGAGGCACAATCAATGCTGCAGGGCCACTAGTAGCATTTGATATACAGGCCCTGGGCGCCCCTGATGCACTTTATTAGGGACTTACCAGTAAATCAAATACGCCAATCATGGATAGCCTAATCACCAATACCATTTACATAGGGAGCACTTGCACTTTAGCACTGATTAGCAGTGGTAAAGTGGTAAAGTGCGCAGAGACAATAAACCAGCAAAAACAGAGTCCAGTATATCATAAAAACAGAAGGTCAGAAGACAAAAAGACAAGGGAGACATGCCAAAAAGCTGCCAGGTCTAACAATAACAAAATATTATTCACTGTTAGTATAAAATAAAACATGCTGAAAGTATGGAATGAGGAGCTGTCCATATGTTCGTGGCACTGATTTCGCCACCTCTGAGGCCATGGGTTGCAAAGCCAGTGTAAGGGATCACACGGGACAAGCCAGGAGTCACATCTGCAACCCCTATAGGCCCCTAAATGACGTCCACGAAGCCAGGATGGCATGACTCAGCAGCACCTCATGTCTTAGTCACAAAGCACACTGATGGGTGAGACCTATTACCATAGTACTCCCGTCATCAGAGACTCAATGACCTGGGCCAAGAGCTCCACAACCCCAAAAACATTGAACTTGCTGTCATTTAGGAGACCTGATTTTCGTGACCATGCAGAGATGTGAGGATTCCTTTAAATTTCAAATGTCAATGTGTTCGGCTGGACTGTTCCCATGAGGGGTCCAAACTGAGGTGGCATGGTGTGCAAAACAATGATGGATTGGGATGTGGCCCCCCGTGATCCCCACTGGCTGAGATTAATTCAAGCATGCTTACTTCAGTTATCAACATTACATTTCTGCAATTCTGCATCTTCAGCCCACCACCCCGATGATTCCCAGAATCATCACACTTCACAAATATGTTATCAGATTTCCTTCATCTTGTCATATATGTCACTTACGATGTCCTCTAATTTAAGCTCCACTCTCTTGCTTCTGCTCATTGCTGACACCTACCTTATCCCACGCAACCCTTTTGTTGATTAAATTTTTTATAGCTTTGAGAAAGAGAAGCACATATGCTGCTCTGATTAGCAGGACTTTAGTGCAGTGGGATTTTTAGCCCCAAATAACGCTTAATTTCTCAAGCTGGCGTAATTGCATAATATTGGTAATTTTGCATCTCAGGAGAAATGCATAATTACTGATATTACTCTGATTACTCCTGCATAATGTTTTGTTAACAGCATCATTTTTGGATTTTTGTGCAGTTACAGAAAAAAGTTAATAAAATATAATTTTGTTTAAACATGTCACTTGCCAATCATTCTCCCAGCATCCTGTAGATCCCATAGAATCATTGTATGAAACATGTACATCGTACTAAGCACGTATACCAGGTCAGGAGACCAATGTATTTTTACCACAGGTATTACAGCTCCTGGAGTCCGGATCCCCACTCAGCAGTGAACCTGGACTCATCAAAACCTCCCCTTCCTCAGGGAGTCAACATCAAAAATAGTTTTGCTGTTCCCATAGTCTTGGAATGAATTTAGTACCCCCACCCATGTTGCAATATCATCTTGGGCCTTGTCATCTTTCCTGGATTGCCTGATATGCTGCTCTTCAGCCACTGCCCATTCCAGGACATCTTTAGTCCAGAGATCCACTGATGGAGTGCAAGAGCCCATCCAACCTTTGGTCACCCTCCTTCACCCAGTAGTAATGCGAGTTGCAGGGATTTGTAGGACTTTTTATTGCCTCTGGGTTGCTTCATTATTCCCAACAGACAGGCCGGCAGTATTGTCAGGATCAGGAATCACACCTTGGCTATAACCCACAATATAATCGTCTCCCACAGCCTTATCTCCTTGCAGCCCCATGCCATGTGTAGGAATGAGGTGGTTTCTTCTCCAAATCTGGGCCACTGGGCCACCCTTGTCAGATAAATCTTGCTCAGGACAGAATGTGTTATATATGTCCGATGGAGGTAATCGAAGTGTATAAGTTTTAACCTGTTGTTGCTGGAGACCTACCAGTCCATCGAGCACACCAGCTACAATCCTCACCTGAGAAGGACTCAGCAGACTCCCCCTCCCAGGCTTTGTCTGGCCGTGCAGCAGGGGTTGGGTACAGTCACCCCTGATTGCCTTATAGATGCCTCCCTCCCTCCAATGGAGTAGCCCTACAGCACCTGCGATGGCTTGGGTGAGGCTGGGAATGTGCTCCACAACCCCCATGCAGTGTTCTCAAGTTTTGCATGTTGTAGGCATTGGCCCTCTCCAAGTTGAAAGATGTCCCGGGCCTCCTGCAGCAAAATAAACATTTCCCCAGGGGATAGGTCTCCAGCCAAATGGCAATCCCCAGCCTACCACCTTTCCAAAAACATATCTGCATCTATTGTATTGAACGGAGCACAGCCCCATATTCACAACTCCCGGTCAAAAAGGGCTCTAAAGAGTACTTTATTGACTACATCTTCCCAGATGGCTCCTGTTTGCCTTACGGTTAGAGCACCAGGCTTCCATGTGTCTCCCCTCATGAGGAGTTGGGCGAGCATCTCACCACCCAGCGTACCTCTCAGTAAGTGTTTTTCACAATTATCTGTGTCAGTGAGCCACTGGGCCGTGTACTGCAAGTGAGCTCCATAAAAGTAATGTTTCTTTCCCGGGAGTGCCAGGTCCCTGTCTTCAATATCTCTCTTCAGCATGAACAGGGCCACCCTGCTACGGTGGCCCAACCACACCAAGTACACCAATAGACTGTCTAGCTTTTGGAAGACACTCTGGTCGATAGGGCATAGCAAATTCTGTACAGCATGTAAGCATCTAGCCTGGCTGAGTACAGAAGCATGCAGTTAAGCCCCATCTCTTTCAACTTTTTCTTTATCTTCAGGTAGGATTTCCTGTCCCCCTGAACCCTTTGTGTGTAATACATGTAGATGGAGACTTTGTGGTTGTCAAAGTGGGCTTTGTCACTCTTGTGAGCTGTACACAAGATACTGTCTCTGTCTTGGTAATTGAGGACACAAGTGTTAAATTGCCTGGGATGGAGCCCCAGACTGGGGTGCAGTTAGTGCCCTGTGTGCTCGTTCAATAACAAAGAAACTTGAAAGGTCTTTTGGCTGTAGCAAATCTTGCACCCGTTGATCAACAAAGCGCTCGATTGATCTACTCTCCACACATTGCAGAAAACCCAGAAGTTGATTGTTGTTCTGTCTGGATCTCCTTTCTGCATCTTCAACTCAGGCTTCCAGTATGCCAGTCCTGGATAGGATTTCTGTCATCTGCTTTTTCAACAAGCCCACTTCCAGTTTGAGTCTGGCTATGGACTCCTCAGCCTCATGTACCTTTTCCATCACATTGTTTAAGTCTGTGCGGAGCACATTGACCTCAATTGATACTGACTCAATTTTTTCTTCCAGAGCAAACCTGGAGCCCTAGATTACTGCCAGGAATTCTGCTCTTGATGGTTCATCTGTTTCTGATTCTGGGCTAAGATCATGGCAGGGGCCTTTCTGTTGCGTCTGTCTGGCCCCACCCTTACCTATGTAAAAGGACGCGATCGTCCGTCTGGCCCTGAAAGCCCCCCTGGAGGAGGGGGTGGGGGATAAGGATCGATCAGTAGGCACTCGCCAGGACTCAACTATCATCTCATGAGTCTGGGTCCAGCAGGGGCAGTCAGCTTTCAACACATCCAGGCTGCTAGCACCCCTCCCATACCTTCAAATTCTACTACTGTTCACATCTCAGGGAGTCTGGCACAATAGGCCATGTAGTGGATTGTTGTAGATGTGGGTGGTGAATTGAGAGGTCCAGGGACACATTCTGCTGGGTGCCGGCAAGCCAGTGACTCCTTCTACTTGCCTAGTCTGTCTCCTTCCAGGGCATCCCAATCAGCCCTCATCAAATTCAATGCCTGTGCACCATCACGGCTACCCAGCAAGTCCTTCCACTCTCCCAAGGCTCACCAGCACATGCCCCACAGCTGGTACATCTTCCAGTGCCCCACTGGGCTGATCTGTGACTCTACCCCAGCTCCTTTCTCCTCTCCACTGACTCTGTGGTTCACCCCCATCTCCTCAGGGCCTCCACTGCTGTGGATGTATGTTCTTCAGGCTCCAGGAGGCATGCAACCCCAG
The DNA here is from genome assembly GCF_031143425.1 of Pleurodeles waltl. Classification (NCBI taxonomy): domain Eukaryota; kingdom Metazoa; phylum Chordata; class Amphibia; order Caudata; family Salamandridae; genus Pleurodeles; species Pleurodeles waltl. Next base: position 679,769,565 of record NC_090443.1, read on the forward strand.
GTGAGAGAGGTCACCGGGCTCACCAGGCCCTACCGCTGACACCAGGTCCCTGTCTGCAGGCCCTGCCCCATCATTGCAGGGACAACCCTGCCAAGCGTCAGAGCCGGGGTCTTCCTCACCACTCCACCGTGAGTTCTTGCAGCTGTCAGCTCCCCGTTTTAATCACCACCAGGGGCGATCCTGGTACCAGGCACTTTCTACGGGCTGTATGGGGCTTGTGGGGAGAGAACAACTCAGGGCTGTTATGGGGGCGCTACGGGCCAGATTCTCAGCAAGTTGATTGTCAATGGCACCACCAGGGGGTAGGATAGGTAATCCTCAAACAACTACTGCTGAGCAGAAGGGCAGATCAGGGCTTTCATGGCAGGATTTCGGAGGATGTTCACGAGGGTCTGAGGGAGCCCCTCAGGAATGCGTTCTGTCGGCTAACTTGTGTGGCCATGCCCCTCCTACTCTGGCCATAAATAAAGTTTTTCTCAGGCCTAGGTGTTTAGCATAGGGTAGAGTATTTGGAGAATCTGAAGTGAGCATTGGAGGCATGTATTGCGTGCGTAGCAAAGCAGCATGCTTTCAGTTGTCGCACAAGCTATTATGCAGCTTTAGTTTTTCACAGATATATTGCACAAATTATTTGAGTGGGAAATTTGACCAGTACCTAAGGAGGAATAAGGGGAGGTTAGGACAGATCCTAAGTAATATTTTCAGTGCATTCATTTCCTCAGTAGGCTTGGCATTGAAGGATGTGAAGAGTAGAAAACTGTTGACCTTAGTAGATAAATTAGTGACAAAAATCACAGGCACTTTAGCCATTATTAACAAGCAACTGCATACAATGAGAGCCATTGTAATTCAAAATCGTCTCGCATTAGGCATGCTTCTTGCAAAGGAAGGCAGAGTTTACAAGGTAATATGCTCTAGAGAGTGCTGCACTTATATACCTAAGGTATATAACCAGGTTAACAGCTATATTTTGAACATATGTAATATCACCCACAAACAAACTAAATTAGAAGAAACAGGTGTTAAGGAAGGAATAGGAAATGCATTTGGTTAAATTGGAAAGGGATTTGCCAAACTGGATGAATGGTTAGGAATTGTATGCAAAGAAATACTGATAAAATAAAGAAATCTAACATCAACACAGCTACGGACACTGCTATGGCATCTACCAAACCTAGTAGGACATTACAGCTTTTAAGCTCCATGTTAATCTTGCTTCAAATCAAGAGCAAGAGTTTTCTTTTTATGACTTCCAATGTCAGTCCTCTATTTCTACCCTACTACTAGTCTACTATAGTCTAGTCCAGTCTCTAGTCTACTACTAATCTATTTTGACAATCAGCTACGTCACCGGGGTGCCCAGGGCTCTAAGGCCCTCTGACCATCACCCTAATCTTGCTTGTTCACTTTTGACTTTTCAAGTTTTTAGTTGGGATGTCTGAGACATCTTGAATGTCTTTTGACACTGCAACTAAATTAGGTTCACCAGTGTCAGTCAAGCACTGATCAGCTTCATTGTTGTTCTTCGCAAAGTAAGTCAATTTAGGGACAGTGTTCTGATTCTCTCTCTTTTGTCTTTTACTCCCTATCTTCTCTAAATCACCAATGAGAAAACCCTGAGCATGTTTTTCACTCATACCTACTGTGCGTTATACAGTGCTTTTCAAAAGATTTTTTTTTTTATTATTGTTTGCAATAAATAACCATGTGGCTGGAAGCATTATTTCATTGATATGTCAAGTGGTCATTGCTTTGTATAACAGTGTTTACCCAAGGTCCCTGATGACCCCCTGATTCCCTTGTTATGCAGAAACAAAAAACACACTTCACTTTTCTTCACACTGCACTCTTTCTTCCAATGTACTGAATATCTTCTCATGGGATACTAGCTCATCATCAGAGGCCTGTGCTTCCCTTCTCCATTACCGTTCTCAGCTTGTCAGGGACTCCCTTCACCCTATTCCATTTCAGTTCTCCAGGTGTTTCCCAAAATCTCAGAATATCTGGAGGCTCAACATGTGATCTCAGCTGACTGCTGCTGACGATTCTGCTTCCTCCCGACTTTCTTGATCAGATCATGACACTGGTGTGTGGGGTTGAGGATTCTCAGGATGGCTCTCTCCTTTATCTTTTGTGGTTTCAGAAACTTTGAATCAGGGTGGACTTGAGAAATTAGTTGATGTTGACTCCCCTTCTTCCTTTCCTCCCTCTGTCTCTTCAAATGTGAATCTTGAATCCTGTAAAGCAAACGTGCCCACTTTATGGCAGTGTTGGTCATTAACAGTGTTTGAAATGGAAAAATAGAAGTGCAGGTACTCTGCACCAGAGTACCTGCTCATTTCTGGGAAGTGCCGTTATTATCCAATTTTAAGTATTGCGTTTTTCTTGAGAAGTGCATGTACTCTCCCTCTCAAAATAAAAAAGTGCTGGTACTCAGTATCGCACAGTACCGGCCCATTTAAAGCACTGGTCATTAAGATGATCTGATAAGGCTCTTGCCAATATTCCTCCAGACATGACTTGCAAACATTTCTTCTGATGTAAACCCAGTCTCCAGGGTTGAGGATGTGGCAGGGGGCAGTATTCACAAGTGGTGTTGCAACGTTAACCTGGTGAGAGATAGAACACACCAGATTAGCCAATCCTTTACAGTACTCGAGAACTAGGTTATCTATGATATTCACAAGTAGGGCTGCTGGAACAGAGGGAATTCTCATTGCTCTTTCCATCTACACTTCATGTGAGGAGAGTCTGGTTCTTCTGCATTGAGTATTTCAAATGCTCATGAGTAGCAACAGGAGTACATCTGGCCTACTTAAAGATGTTGAAGCGCAAGCATTAGCCAATTTTGCCTTGATCATCCCATTCACCTTCTCTACAACACCAGAAGCTTTTGGTCTGTAACTACAAGGAAATCTCTGATCAGTGTATTTTTGAAGTGAGTTCCTTAATCTGATTCAAGATGAGCTGGCTTTCCAAACTGCGGGATGAATTCTGTCAGGCGACTGTCAGACTATCACATCTCCTGGTGGGATAGGCCTACACCCAATGGAAAAATAAACATACTACAACTACTACAACTAGGGCATATCTCAATTGGTTAGATCAGGGCATCTCTAAGAAGTAAATTTGGAGATGGCTGAAGGGACCATAAGACTTCCCAAAGTGATTCATTGTTACAACATCCTTTTTCTCTACATTTTGCCTTTGACATATCATACATCTCTGGCACAAATGCCTGACCATGATCTGGTAATGATGATTGTACCAATACCTTTTTAGGGTCTCCACTATTTTATCTCAAACAACATAGGTCGGGCCATGCATATGCCTCACGAAGGTGGGCAACACAGAATCCGGCAGAACTGTTTTTTCTTCCCCTGACCCCCAGATGTAGTTAGTATTTTTTGAGCAACCTGCCTTTTCCATTTCGCCTTTTCAATTTCATGAGCTTCATGTTCCAGTTCTCTTAGCTCATTAAAGGTTGGTACTGAAAGAGCGTAGCTTATATATTAAGAAATTAAAATGAAATGTTTATGAACTAATGCATAATAATGCCACATAGAAAATGTAGTAATGTATTTTTGCTAAACACGTGCTTGAAATTTGCCCACGGGGAGTGGCCGCCAATGTATATGATGATTAATGAAATTGACTAATGATGTAGAATTAATGTGCTAACATATGGTTTTACACTAAATGTTAAAGGTTATATGCTAAAGTTCTGCTAATAAATCATTGGCCTTAGATAGCATGAGTCGAGGCCTAGCTGCCCGGTTTCATATTAAATGTGTTTTTCTAACTTACAGTGTGCTGACTTGTTGAAGGACATGAACTTGTACTTTTCTAAAAAACTAGAAGATGAATGTAACTGTAGTAGATCCGTTCTCATGAAAATTAGACTTGCTCATGGAAAAATTCTTGCTGAATGCAACAGTGTAGACTAGTCGCAGGTACAAGGTCGCCTGAACCGGTACAGACAATGGGGCCACTGACTGAAGGTGTGCAAAGGACCACGAGAGTATGAAATCATACCGGACATTCTACCCGCTGAAGACGTCAATCACAAGGACCAATAAACTACGTGAGAACTGTTATGGGGTGACAATTTTGATGATCTCATTTGAAACTCATTGGCTAAAGATAGTAGGGTGCCGACCTCACCCAATTACATTTTAGGGGACTGTACAACAGAAAAGGGATAAAACCCCATGACACAGGGAGCCATGAGGAGAGAGAGGAGATGCTATTACGAATTTGCTATGACCCAGACACTTTGTCACTCTGCATATAGACTTTGTTGTTTGGTTCTTAAAACCATCCTTGCCTTTATATTGCCCGGTTATACTTTACCTCCGTATGAGGGAAGTACCCTTTTACCCTTTTGCCCGAACTTGCTGAATTCCTGACTGATGGCGAATCAACTAATGTCCTGAGGACGAAGACTGAATCTGTATGCTGACCCAAAACGGAGGGTAACTATATGGCAATGAAATTGTGATTGTCTGTTTGCTTTTCATTCTAGGTACCAACTGCTTCTTTTGACAGAGACCATAGTTAGAGGTTTTCTAAATTGATGTTGCTTAATTGTTTTGCATGAATCCCAACATGCCAATGCTAATTCGAGGTTAGTTAAGGAGTTCACTAAATGGATGCAAACAGACAAATTACTGAATCTATGCTTTGTTGAAGGATGCACTAATGTTACTCTGCTAAGGATAACCTATGCTGACGTCGTGCTATGTTTTAGCGTTGATAATTCTTGCTTTGATTAAGTCTTATTCGAGCTGCCAAATTATGACAATGTTGATGAGCTTGTTGCTATTGAAACTAATAAACTTGCAATTAGAATTGTAATCAATAGGGAATAAACATCATAAAATCGTACTAAACTGGTGTGGTTATTCATGACTGAAAGGTCATGGTGGTTTCTGAGTCTTGTTAATGTCATTGTTTAAACTGGATTGTCTTGTTCTGGTAAATATTGATGACATTATTGACATATTGATTGATATGTTGATCAGCTAACTCGTCCTAAGGTGTCTTCAATCAGGGTCGAAAGATTCATTGGCCTGAAAGGAGTCCCAGAGTGAATAAATTCATCATAAAGGGATGCGTTATCAGTTTTGGCAGCAGAGCGAAGGTTTGGCCCTTTGGGGGCCCTAGGACGAAGAACCATTGTTTAGAATTGTTTTTCGAGATAATGCAAATTGGAGGTATGATGCGTTTCTAAATTCCCCATGATTTTCCCGGAATCTCGGAGCTTGCCTAAGTGAGTGGGGTATGTTCTCGCCGTCTTAGCATGTGTGGTGTAGAATTTGCACTTGCTCAGCTTATGCACGTTGCAGGTGATTTGTGAAGGTGTGTGTGTTTAGGCCAGGTAATGTTGTTTTAGTAGGAGTGGGCGTACTCCGCAGTATGAGAGTAGGGAAGTCGGCGAACTTCATGTGAGTGTGGCGCTTTGTGCTCAAAAAATTATCCACGTGGTTGTTGGTGAAGTGCGGACCCGTTGTGGTCTAAGACTCCAGAGTATATTGACAAGTGTAGGAGACACTTTGTTTCTGCTGTAATTTGTGCGGTTTAATAGGTCAATCGGGCGTGGTTGACAAGTCAAGTTTGAGTCAAATTGTGTGATTGAAACCTTCGATGGAGATTTGGCAAGTTCTAAAGTGCACTAGAACGAACCATTGACAAGTCGAGAGTAGGATTTGCGGGTCGAATTCTGCTTGCGAGTACGGGAGCTGAGAAGGAGAGAGTAGCGGCCGAGGCTTCAAGTGAAATCTCTGTAAAGTTCTGAAGCAATTGTGTTACCCTTCCTGTAGTAAACCAACAAATGTGGGTTTTTGTTGTTAAAGGTGCTTGCAATATATTGCATTAGTTCTGTGTGAGGAGGACAAGCTGAAAGACTTTGTCAGCCGCAGAGAGTGTGTGAGTGTGACGTCATTTGAGCCGCCCTGGGATAGGTCAGTTGCCGAGAGGGGTCGCGCACGAATTGACAGCCGTCCGTGAGAGGCAATTGGTTGAGAAAGGTGGGTGAAGAGTGCTCTGGGAATTAAAGTCACTTCCTGATTAGATTTTTTTTTAAATGAAAGCCGCAAAATGAAGTTTTTCAAGGCGCTGAAATGTGCCTTGAGGGGAGATACATTTATTGCAGCGAATGCGTAATGAAGGAGAAGGGAGTCGCGCCATGTCTTTGGTTAAAGCAGTGGTGTAAACTGACAGAGAAGGAGGGATGTTTGGCATTTCCGGAACACAGACCGTTTAATATAAGAATTTTGGAAAATTTGCGGTTGATGTTAAGTGTGCAAAAAACGCCCCCGAGACCAGCCCAATATGAGGCATTATCAGTCTGGGATTTAATGGCCATACAGCAGAGGCAGCAGAAATTCATGATGAGAATGAAAAAAGCAGAAAAGACTTTAGCGAAAGCTAGATGGGACAATGAGACCAAGATGTAGGGGAATAGTTGACGGAATTAAGATGTTTCCGGCAATAACTCAAGAAGATGAGACACAGGGAAAGAAAGCCACTTGTAAGACAGACAAAAGCTCTAGTAAGACAAAGGTGACTCAGAGGTCCTGGGTAGATGAAGATGATTCAGACGATGAAGAGTTTCTTAATAAGTTGTTACATGATCGCCCGCCACATATGCCATAAATGATAATGCACAGAGTACTAGTGTGGGTTCTGAAGACCCAGCACAAAATAAGGGAAACACGAATACAGTGCAGACAAGTGATACAGTTTTGATACAGAATGGTGTCAGAGTACCCACTGCGCCAGAGACGCAGATACAGTTGCAGCCACCACAGATTCAGAGGCTCTATCCTGATGTCCAGGTATTAGAGACAACTACAAGTTTGATGGAGCCGCCTGATCCAGCATACACAAGATCAAAATTAGTGCAGATTGAGGCAACGCCACAATTGCTGTCCCAGCCGCAGCAACAGGTGGTTCCAAGTTACACTTCTGTTGCAGGACCACAGCCAGTAGCTATAGCACCCATGATGAATCAAGCTATGGGAGTTAACACTCCACAGGGTTTGGGACTTGGACAGTCACCAGCCGCCATATCATTGCCAATTACTGTTGGTCCACCAGTACCGCTGTATGCACAAGGTAAGCCTGGCGTATGTGATCAGGGAGGAATGACCCAAGAGGCAATAAGAGGAGGGTCTACCGGAAACTTGCAGGGAATGACACAGGGAGGACAGATAGCTGAAGGGTCTAGACCTTTGTTGGACTTTAGTCCGATTGGGGTTCCTTTGGAGACGATGAGGCAAGCAGGGTTGGGAACGCTAACCCCACAGGTAATGAGTACAAATACGACACAGACACCATTGGTGCAGTCTGGAAATGTCTCATTGCAAGGCTTAACAGCGCAACAATTGAATGAGTGGTTAGACAAGCTCAACACTCCGCAGACTACTACAGTGACTGCGGAGAGGTCAGAAAGGGACGAATACCTGAATTTTGTGAGACTGGGTGTAGAAGCCAAAGAATTAGTAGAAGGGACAATGGGGGTGAACAGATTAGAGTCATACACAGAGGCAGAATTGAGGTACCTGTGCCCCAAGATAACCAAGGAAGTAAGCAAGGTGCATCAAAGGTTGGCAAACCTGGCGGATAAATATGGCATAGACATAGAAAATACTAAACATCTGAAGAGGAGTTATAGGTTAGACTTTGAGCCTAAAGATTTCGATCACATGAGATCTACCAGGATGAAGGCACATATTAAAGAGATACTGCAGAGTGCTCAAATCTGGGGAGCATTAGAAAAGTGGGAAGGCAGATGGGCAAAAAAGAGGCTAAAGTTGCGCCGGACACGGGGACAATAAAGATGTTGCCAATGAGAGAAACAGCTGGAGGGGTTCTAGTTCATGTACCGTGGTCTAGAGGTGATATTCCGTCGTTCACAAATGATTATCCCAGGTTGAGGGAGAAGCCGATAGAGTGGTATCAGCAGACGGACAGGTTTGTGAAGCTTGCAAAATGTCTCTGGGAAGACTTGAATACCCTGTTTGAGATTATCGTTCCAGCTGACTTACGGCTTGAGTGCAAGAGGGGTGTGGATTGGCCGACAGAGGACCCGGCAAGGGATAAAGTTACTGGAGCACCGTCTGCAGAGGTGATGAGGTATTATCATAAAGTGATTGAGTTTCTGAAAACAGAAGGTGTCGCCGAAAGTTACTGATTGGCAGAAAATCGATTGAACTTCTCAAGAGGGCAAAGAGTCGATACATGCATACTATGAGAGGTTGTTAAAGGCGTTGAAACACTACCTTGGCCCTGAGGTCATAGAACCGAAAGACATGAATCATCTTGTGTTCAGGTTTGTTGAAGGGTTGAGACCAGAGATTAGCTAGATGATTAAGAATCATTTGATCTGTTGGCAGTGAAGCCGATTGATGAGGTATTGCAGTATACGAAATACTGTAGTGACGAGATTGAGCTGAAGCAGAGAAAGTTGAAGGAGAAAGTGATACTGATGCAGATTAAGGCAGCGCAAGCAGGGATGCAGGGAAATGGAATGCAGCAGATGGTACAGCAGCAACCACAGGTAAATGGAATGTTTCAGGCACAACCAAGGGGACGAGGTCGAGGAGGTTTCGTAAACCGTGGTCCAGAGATGAATACTGTTGCGGTCCAAAATTATGTGCAAGGGATGAAAAAGGTGTCACCATGTCACACGTGCGGGGGCTGGGGCACTGGAAGCGAGAATGTCCAATGGTGCTGCAGGGTGGTATTGTTCAACAAAGCAATGATGTCGGTACATTTCAAAATGTGAAGGGTCCAAAAATGAGGGGTCAAAGTCAGAATTTCCAGAATAACATGGTTCAGATGCAGGGTTTACAACCCACGCAACAGACACAAATGCTGCGTGTTCAACCAGCACAAGTGCAACAAGTACAACAGCATATTCCCATGGTACCTAGACAGCAAATGCAGATACCATTAGCTCCAATGGGACAGCAACAGGTGATGCTTCCTTAACAGGTCACAGGTCAAACAATGATTCAAAATACCACAGTACAACAGTTCCCATTGCGTGGTGGGGACAGAATAAACGATGAACGGTCAGGTGATTGTTCAGATAGTGAGAAGTGCAGGCTTGCAGCGTCCCTAGAGGCAGATCAGAGGGGACATTATGTAGAAGGAAAGGTAATGGGTCATAAGGTTTCGTTCCTAGTTGATACAGGAGCTGCATGCTCTACAGTTAGAAGTGCAGAGGTTCCGAAATTCCCACTTTCGGGGCGTACCATAAGGGTGGTAGGAATAGCAAATCAGTTCCTGACAAATCCAATTACAGATCTGGTCCAAGTTGAGATTGGTAACTTCCAGGGATTACATAAATTTGTAGTCTGTGATTCGATCCCCGTATCCCTACTGGGAAGAGACTTACTGTGCAAAACGAGGTGTGCAATTACCTGTTTTAATGAGGGAATTGAAGTACAGACAAACAGTGATGATGAAGGGGACGATGTTCAGATCTCTGAGTTAGGGACGGAGATGTCAAATGAGGAATACCCTTTGATAACCTTATTCCCGATGTTTACAGTGAATGAATTACCAGCTGATTTACAGGGAACAGTGACAGAGAAAGTGTGGGACCTGACAGGAAAGGAAGTGGGACTAATAAAAGGAGTAGAACCAGTCAAAGTGGAGGTGAAGCCGAATGCAGTGTTTCCCCAGGTACCGCAGTACCACATGGCACAAGATGTCCTTATACAAGTGACGCAAATAATTGTGGATTTTGTGAAGCAAGGGGTTCTGAAAGAAATACTGAGTAGTCCATGTAATTCACCAATAATGGGTTTGAAAAAGCCTTGTGGGAAGGTTCAAATTGTGCAAGACTTGAGGAAAATAAATGAGATTGTGGTAAAATGTTGCCCCATAGTGCCAAATCCAGCAGTGATTATGTTCCAGGTTGCGTGTGTTGCAGAATGGTTCACAGTTGTGGACCTGTCTCAAGCATTCTTTTCGGTGCCTCTTCATGAGGATAGCCAATTTCTCTTCAGTGTCAAATTCCTGGACAAGGTTTACAGTCGGTGCAGAATTCCTCAAGGGTTTTCTGAGTCACCATCTATCTTTAATCAGATATTGAAGAAGGATTTGGAATCATTAGAATTGCCTTTTAGTTCGACTTTAGTGCAGTACATTGATGATTTGTTGATTGCGTCCATAACAAAAGATGACTGCAGGTATGACACAATTGCCTTACTGAATCACTTGGGAAAGAATGGACATAATGGCCCTCATTCTGAGTTTGGCTGGTGGCGGTTGCTGCCAGCCAAACGGGAACCGCCACTTGGCCGCTCCGCGGTCAAAAGACCGCGGAGGCCATTCTGGCTTTCCCGCTGGGCCGGCGGGCGACCGCCAAAAGAGCGCCCGCCGGCCCAGCAGGAAAGGCCCTGCAACAATAAAGCCGGCTCCGAATGGAGCCGGCGGAGTTGCAGGGGTGCGACGGGTGCAGTTGCACCCGTCGCGATTTTCACTGTCTGCAATGCAGACAGTGAAAATCTCTCTGGGGCCCTATTAGGGGGCCCCTGCACTGCCCATGCCTGTGGCATGGGCAGTGCAGGGGCCCCCAGGGGCCCCACAACACCCGTTCCCGCCATCCTGTTCCTGGCGGTAAAAAACATCAGAAACAGGATGGCGGGAAGGGGGTCGGAATCTCCATGGCGGCGCTGGGATTCAGCCCAGCCAGGGGTATTCTGGCAGGAAACCGCCGGATCCCCTTTTCTGACCGCGGCTTTACCGCCGCGGTCAGAATGGGCATTGAAGCACCGCCAGCCTGTTGGAGGTGCTTCCGTGTCCCCTCCACCCTGGCGGTCCATGACCCCCAGGGTTGGAATGAGGGCCAAAGTGTCCCCAAAGAAGCTACAGTACTGTCAGAAAGAGGTGAAATACTTGGGTCACCTGATTGAAAAGGGGTCTAGGAGAATATCCAAAGAGAGAGTGACAGCTATACTGCAAATGAATCCCCCGACAACAAAGAGAGATGTTAGGATGTTTTTGGGAATGGTGGGCTACTGTCATCAGTGGATTCCCAACTTCTCAATTATATCTAAACCTTTGGTGAGGTTAACGGTCAAGGAGATTCAGGATGGCCCGGGTGCCATAACCATGTCCGAGAAAGAGATGAAGGCATTCAGGCAGCTGAGGGAAAGTATGTGCAGGGCACCAGCTTTAGGTATGCCTGATTACAAAAAGCCTTTTGTACTGTTTTGTCATGAACGTGACATGCTTGTTCTTTGTCTGTCCTGACACAGGTCCATGGAGGTGCAAACCGCCCAGTAGCATATTTTTCAGCTACTTTGGACGCAGTCGCAGCAGCCTTACCGGGTTGTTTGCGTGCAGTTGCAGCAGTTGGTCAAAGCATCACTCAGTGTGAAGGTATAGTGATGGGATATCCTTAAACAGTAATGGTCCCACATTCAGTTGAAGTCCTGTTAACCCGAACTAAGACGCAGCACATGACAAATGCGAGACTTACAAAGTATGAAACAATTATACTGGGGTCACCAAATGTTTCCCTTAAAAGATGTACTGTATTGAACCCAGCAACTTTGCTTCCTATTGAAAATACAGACATTGATGATGCAGAGGAAGTGGAACATGATTGTCTTGAGGTAACAGATCTGTGCACCAAACTGAGGCCTGACATTAAAGATACTAAATTGGAAGAAAATGATTACATTATATTTGTTGATGGTTCATGCGTGAGAGACGCAATCGGACTACTGAGGGCTAGATATGCTGTGTGTACTATCACTGGTATCTTAGAAGCTTCCTGCTTCGAAAGAGTATACTCCGCTCAAGTGGCTGAATTAATTGCTTTTACTAGGGCATGCCACGCAGCTGAAAATTTGAAAGTCACTATCTATACTGACAGCAGATACAGATTTGGAATTGTACATGATTTTGGCCAACTATGGTCCCAGAGGGGTTTCATGACCTCTTCTGGTTCTCCAGTGAAAAATGGCAAGAAAATTGAGGATTTGTTGCACACGATTCAGTTACCTCTTGAAACTGCGGTGGTGAAATGCAATGCTCATGTTAAATCACAAGACTTTGTATCAATGGGAAATGGATATGCAGATCAAGTCGCAAGATTCTGTGCATTGAACTGTATATCGTTTCGAGATCAGTGGGAATTGTTACCTGAAACTGAAAATGAAACATGCACAGGGTATGCATTATGGGCCATATGTACGAACACATTTTCCCATAGACACAGAATGGGTAAAACTGTTTGCTACATCTGGCCCTAAGGGTGGTTGACACATTAGATGAGCTAAAATCGTTGCAGGGGCGTGCCAGAAAAGAGGAAAAACGTTCCTGGCAGAGAATGCAATGCGTACAGAGGTCTGATGACTTATGGGTCTCAGAGGAGGGAAAAATGTTTTTGCCAAACAGTCTTTTGTCACAGTTTGCGAGGTTTTACCATGGTCAAGCACATGTTGGGAGAGACGCAATGATCAGGTTGTTTAAAATCGATTGGTTCAATCCAAAATTCAGACAAGCTGCAGAGGTTATCTTTCACAGGTGCATCATCTGTCAGCAGATGAATGTAGGGAAAGGGACTGTGGTGAATTTGAGCCACATTGGGAGAGCAGGAGGTCCATTTAGCAGAATGCAGATGGATTTTATTGAGATGCCCGTGTGTGGAGGACTGTGGTACGTGTTGGTGATTGTGTGCGTGTTCAGTCACTGGATTGAAGCTTACCCTACACGTAGGAATGACAGTCTCACAGTAGCGAAGCTGCTGCTTAGGGAACTGATACCACATTTCGGGTTTCCGATCTCTTTAGAATCAGATAGGGGAAGACACTTCGACAATGAGGTGATTAAGCTCTTATGTACCGCATTGAACATTGAACAGAAGTTGCACTGTAGCTATCGCCCTGAAGCGTCAGGACTAGTGGAACAAATGAATGGTACCTTGAAGTCGAGGATAGCAAAGATGTGTGCAGCTACCAATTTGAAATGGCCAGATGCATTGCCCTTAGTCCTGATGTCAATAAGAAACACACCTGACAAGAAAACAGGACTGTTTCCACATGAAATTCTTATGGGTCGAGCTATGAGATTGCCGGCAGTGCCTGCAAATGCTCTTGTGAATATCACAGATGATATGGTGTTGGACTACTGCAAGGGTCTGGCTGATGTGGTCCTCTCTTTTTCTCACCAGGTGGAGGCCACCAGATTGCCACCGATAAGTGATCCAGGTCACACTCTGAAAGCCGGTGACTGGGTTGTTCTCAAGAAACACGTGAGGAAGTTGTGTTTGGAACCACGTTGGAAGGGGCCATATCAAGTAATACTGACAACTACTACTGCTGTGAAGTGTGCAGGTCTTCCAAATTGGATACATGCCAGTCACACGAAGAAGGTGACGTGTCCAACTGATGAGGAACTTGAATTGTCCAAAACAACAGCTGCAGAGAAGGAAGTCTAAGGGCCGGAGAGAAATCAAAGGGGAACTGAGCCTGAAGGAGAGCCTGCTGAGGACGTCTTAGTCACTCAAACAGTAAACGAGTTCGAGAGGGGTGACAGTGTGCCTATCTCAGCCGAGGCAATAGGGCAACCGACACCAAGAGAGGTTCTCCCAGAAGCAGACAGATACGGGTTTGAAGTTGAGTCCATACCTGACCCTGAAGGCGAAGGAGGTAAGACAGAAGAAGGTCAAAGTGTTCTGACTCCTCCTGAGCCACTTGCAGGTCCATCAAGAGAAAACACCAGAGCACAAGAGGAGGGGGCTGTTCAACGTTCTAAAAGGCCGAGCAGAAAGAAAACTCTTAAAGGAGGCAACTGGCCGGAGCCACAAGCTGCAGGGGAGAAAGTGATCCCTAACGTCACAATAGAGGAAGAAGTCGACACAACCAGGAAAGAAGATCTCAGTGAAGGAGAGTTGCAGGGTGATCGCAAATTGAAATGAAAGAGAGTTGCAAACAGAAGATACGCAGGTCCTGAATGGGCATATGCAACATCAGCTGAATGGCAACAAGAATTCTTGGCGTTCTGTTTTGATCGAGAAATCCCAGGCCAATAATATGATACCTGAATTGAACTTTAGAAAGAGACTGTGTTAAAATTTAAACTGAAATTGAAAACTGAAAAGCTGAGAAGTGAGACTGATAAATTACCGGATGTGACACTGTTAACCTGAATTGACTCTGAATGACTGATTATGACAAGCTGCTCACCTGATTTGACAAAGGGTCCTGGGAGAGAGTGAAACGCTGTAAATACTCGCTAAGGAAGAGAGAGAGACTTTACACAGGAGAAAAAAAAATCATCCTCAAGTTGATTGTTCGCTTTGTATTATTCTGCTCTCTGATTCTTTACAGATCATGAATTACACTAGGGATAATAGTAATAAAGGTAGGACACAAGCATGTTTGGCTGTTGGTGTGGGAATTATGTGTGCAATAATAATTATAAGTGTGATTGTGGGAATGCCATTGGTGGATAAGAAAGTGACTAATAATGCTTCAACTCCTGAGACTGCTACACTAACACCATGGGAGACGTTTGAGCAGGATACAAAATACTTGCATGAGGGAACTAATTAGAAAAGGGAACTATCTACTAATGTCTTTTATCGCTTGTTGAATGAGTATGTTGACACAATGGATGCAAAGAATTGCTATGTGTGCACAAAGATTCCTTCGTCAGTACAAGAAGGGGTTACTTATCATAGTCTGCCACTTACATATGGAATCAGCTGTAGGTTGCTATTTACAAGATTCTATGATCAAGAACATGTGCAATACTTCTACTCTAATCCAGATGTAGTGTTTTCTTTTGTGCCTGTGATTGAGTTTCTAAATAAATTAGCTAAGGATAATAACATAAAAATAGTTAGGGGTTTCTTTGAGCCGACACTGACATTTGGAACAGCTTATGCGCACCGCAATAATCTAACTTGCTTACTAACGCCTGTAGAGAAAAGCTTCATAGATCACACTGATGATAGACGAAAATCATTAAAAGAAAGGCTAGAAAAGGTATTAGAAAAACGCACGTTTGCAAATGATTACGCTTACACCGCAATAAAGACACAGGGCAAATTAGCTATAGACGCACTGCATGTAGGAAAGCTTAGTATATATAGGCCAAAATCTGAGCATGACACTTTATTTGTGGGAACGAGTGAGTGCAGGCATGTGTTTTTGTTTCAGAGTAAATGGGCATTCATGTTAAATGGACAAGATTCAGTGATCCCTGGGATTTATTATATATGTGGACTTAATGCTTATTACCGTCTTCCAAAGGGATGGCTTGGGACATGTTATTTGGGAATAGTTTTTCCAAAGATCTACCAGATTGATGACTTAAAGCAACTACCTAAAATGTCTGAATTACATCATACTAGACAAAAGAGAGATACAGCGGCTGCTGTCGTAGGTGATATATTTGGAGCCATAATTCCTTCAGTAGGGGTTATTTTAAACTCCATAAAGATTCAAAAGTTGTCTACTATTGTGGATAACATGTTGACAAACTTCACAGGGGCTATACTCCTGATGGATACTGAACTTGCTACGGAGAGACCGGCTTGCTTTAGACATTCTTTTAGCAAAAAGAGTCTTTAAGATGCTTAATGAGCGCCATTGTTGTGCATTCATTCCTGATAATAGTAATAAGATTAGAGGTATGCTTACTAACCTAACCAGAGATAGTGCCGAAAGAACCTGGAGTTTGGGAAAAGGTTGGGAAAGGAATTACTAAAGTAGGGAATTGGTTTAGTAGTATTTGGAATGGGGTACTTGCAAAAATAATAGGGGGTATACTGATTGTTCTAACTTGTCTAATAGGACTATGGTTATCATGCAAAATTAGTAAAAGAATAAAGAGAAATTTGGCAAAACGCAATAAAAGAAAAGAAGAACAGAAAAAGGAGAAAATGTTCGAAGAAATTTGGGAAAGGTCACACAGAGAAGAAGAAATTGAATTGCGTAGTCTGAGAAAGTGAAAAGTTGTGAAGGGAAATGTTTTGTGTGATGACAAGTGTCATCAGAGGAGGGACTGAGAGAGCGTAGCTTATATATTAAGACATTAACATGAAATGTTTATGAACTAATGCATAATAATGCCGCATAGAAAATGTAGTAATGTATTTTTGCTAAACGCATGCTTGAAATGTACCCACGGGGAGTGGCCGCCAATGTATACGATGATTAATGAAATTGACTAATGATGTAGAATTAATGTGCTAACATATGGTTTTATACTAAATGTGAAAGTTTATATGCTAAAGTTCTGGTAATAAATCATTGGACCTTAGTTAGCATGAGTCGAGGCCTCGCTGCCCGGTTTCATATTAAATGTGTTTTTCTAATGCTGACTTGTTGAAGGACATAAACTCGTACTTTTCTAAAAAACTACAAGATGAATATAACTGTAGTAGATCCGTTCTCATGAAAATTCGACTTGCTCATGGAAAAATTCTTGCTGAATGCAACAGTGTAGACTAGTCGCAGGTACAAGGTCGCCTGAACCGGTACAGACAATGGAGCCACTGACTGAAGATGTGCAAAGGACCACGAGAGTATGAAATCATACCGGACATTCTACCCGCTGAAGACGTCAATCATAAGGACCAATAAACTATGTGAAAACTGTTATGGGGTGACAATTTTGATGATCTCATTTGAAACTCATTGGCTGAAGATAGTGGGGTGCCGACCTCACCCAATTACATTTTAGGGGACTGTACAACAGAAAAGGGATAAAACCCCATGACACAGGGAGCCATGAGGAGAGAGAGGAGATGCTATTACGAATTTGCTATGACCCAGACACTTTGTCACTCTGCATTTAGACTTTGTTGTTTGGTTCTTAAAACCATCCTTGCCTTTATATTGCCCGGTTATACTTTACCTCCGTATGAGGGAAGTACCCTTTTACCCTTTTGCCCGAACTTGCTGAATTCCTGACTGATGGCGAATCAACTGATGTCCTGAGGACGAAGACTGAATCTGTATGCTGACCTAAAACGGAGGGTAACTATATGACAATGAAATTGTGATTGTCTGTTTGCTTTTCATTCTAGGTACCAACTGTTTCTTTTGACAGAGACCATAGTTAGAGGTTTTCTAAATTGATGTTGCTAAATTGTTTTGCATGAAGCCCAACATGCCAAAGCTAATTCGAGGTTAGTTAAGGAGTTCACTAAATGGATGCAAACAGACAAATTACTGAATCTATGCTTTGTTGAAGGATGCACTAATGTTACTCTGCTAAGGATAACCTATGCTGACGTCGTGCTATGTTTTAACGTTGATAATTCCAGCTTTGATTAAGTCTTATTCGAGCAGCCAAATTATGACAATGTTGATGAGCTTGTTGCTATTGAAACTAATAAACTTGCAATTAGAATTGTAATCAATAGGGAATAAACATCATAAAATCGTACTAAACTGGTGTGGTTATTCATGACTGAAAGGTCATGGTGGTTTCTGAGTCTTATTAATGTCATTGTTTAAACTGGATTGTCTTGTTCTGGTAAATATTGATGACATTATTGACATATTGGTCGAAAGATTAATTGGCCTAAAACGAGTGTGAATAAATTAATCATAAAGGGACGTGGTATCAGTACTATGTTTAGCAACATGTTTGAAACTGCCTATTCCTCTGCACTGCGTTGTTCATCTAAGTGAAATGTACTGGAATCAAGGGCACAATATTGGGTGATTTCATCCACATACCAATTGTCTCTGGTGACAAAGTCATCACCGTTCTTGTGCACAGCACACTTCATGATGGCTATCTTCCTTGGCACCAGGAATGCATTTAGTAAGTTTGCAACACACAATCCGTTCCTCCTGGGAGAGCCAGATGATGTCAGAAATCCTCTCTGTAACCATAGCTGACAAAAGTCATGCACCACTCCAAACCCAGATTGGCTGTCCATGTAAATGGCGACTACCTATCCACCAGAGGTGCAACAAACTCTAGTAAGGGCTAGCAGTTCTGCTACTTGTGCTGAGGACACATGACATAGGTAGGATGCATCTACAACTCTACTAAGAGTAGAGACAGCATAGGCTGCTCTCAATATGTCATGTCTGTCTCTCAGGCATGAACCATCAACAACGAATATTTTGCATACCACAAAATCTCATTAGGGGCTTTGATTGACAGCAGAGTACTCCCAGCGTTATCTTGAGAGCTGATTTTGGATTGCAATCCATGAACAAAGGACATGAAGAAACCTCCCATGTTCTCTTTCATGCCACGTTGCTCCCTACATTCTTTCAATACCCACTCATAATATATATGCACCTACTCTTTCTGCTCCTGGGTCACTCTAAACGTATTGGGAAAATCCATCTCTTTCTGTAGAACTTTGTTTTGAGATGACCAATGACCGCATCATATTTGGCTTTCACTATGGGTGATGGTGCATTCTTGAGTGCTACTCTAGCATGCTCTTGGGTGTGTAAATACAAACTTGCATTCAGCCCAAATGCCTTTCAAGACCACTACTTTAAATAGCTTTGTCAGGGTGTTCCGGAAGTGGAAGATATCTGCTCTGGACCATGGAATGTGTACATAAGCAACTCAATGCACCTCCTCATAGGGTATTCCTGCACTGTTGTCTCTGCATTTTTAACTTTTTCACTTGCTAGGGGCTCTAACTTCTGTTTCACTTTCAACATTTCTTTCTTTGACCTCGTCTCCCTAAACTTCTCTATCTCACTCCATTCTCTAATGCACTCAATCAATTCCCTAACATGTATATTAAACCCTTATAATGACAAGGACTTCATATCCTTATCAGTCGTGTTCATTCTGAATTTTTTTTAACAGCATCTTTCTTTGAGTCAATTCAAAGCTGCATTCATCTGCCAGCTTCTCCATAAGTCTCGCATACCACACTTGCTGCTTCTTTGCTCAAATGGGCCAATTCCTGCTTGCTATAGTGACCCAAAAGGTTTATGCCTATTTTTCCCTTCACAGTCACTTCTAGTTCATTCTTAAATTAACAGATGCTTATCCTCCAGGAGGGGCCTGTGTTCACTGTGGTGCTGTCTCAGGGGCTATAGTTTGGGTAGTTCTTCCTGCATCAGGGCTATCGTTGGTTCCACCTTCCTGACTTCTAGTGATTACAATGCCCTGCACATCTACAGTTGCTTGAGGAATACTTAGGACAGGTTGAATTTGTGGAATACATGTGATTATGGGGATTGAGGGAAAACTCATGCTAGTGACAGTCTGAGATTAAATCTCAAAGCACTGTGAGCCATTGTGGTCAGTGAGATTCTGGTCTCAGTATAACTCAGGCGTGCACTTATCTCAGCTAGAGGTTGGTGCAGTTGGTTCATTCTCAGAGGAATTATGAGGTATTGTTCCCATTCCTGAATTTATATTGTATGGGGATGGTCTTGACCTCAAGAATTCATCTACAAAATGGCCCTCCTCATCACGTTCTGGGATGCTCTCTTCCTCTGGGATTTTCCTTTTTTGGGATTTACCATTTCCTAGGGTGTTCCATGGCCTATCACTGGGTATGCTCCCAGGTTCTCAATCACTTCCTCTCGCCACCTTTTCTGTCTCTTGTTATCTTGTATGTGTACAATGAAGATTGCAAGCCTTAAGCCTGAATTCTTTCCTATTTTTCACATGCACTTCCTGTTCCCAAACGTTAAAGGGTTCAAATTGGGACGTCTACGTTGGACTTTTAAATTTTACATTCTCCTCCTCAAGTTTTTTTTTGTGAAAATTATAAACATGAAAACAGCGTCATGCATTACACTGACATTAGAAAGCAGCATAACAAGCTTTCTCCAGTAGTTCACCCAGAACTTTAGCAATAACTGAAACCTCAGCAGTGGTATACAGTGCCATAATTTTACATGAACTGAACGGTATGGGAGTGGGTGTATATGATTGCGTGTGCAAGGCCCCAGGCCCAGACCGCGACGGAGGGACCGTGCAGGGCTCAATGCCAAGACTCATATCGACAGCAGACCTGAGGGATCTCTAGTTTGCTCTCCCAATGGGGGTAGGTGGCATTAACAGGTCAAGAACCCTTGGTATGTGGGGATCACAGCGGAGTACAGCAGCACGACGAAGGGGGTGGGTCAGTCAGAAGGACAATATCAATCGCTGGGAGCTCTTATCTTCTTATGGAGAGAGAGGAAATGGTCATGCAATGGATAAGGAGTGGAGAGGAATTAAGATTAGAATCAGGTTCCTGGGAAAGGAAGAGAAAGAAAGAAAGGGGGAGAGAAGAAGATCAGAGGAAAGAAATGCAAAGAGGTGAGAGGAAA
The DNA here is from genome assembly GCF_031143425.1 of Pleurodeles waltl. Classification (NCBI taxonomy): domain Eukaryota; kingdom Metazoa; phylum Chordata; class Amphibia; order Caudata; family Salamandridae; genus Pleurodeles; species Pleurodeles waltl. The sequence goes on from NC_090443.1 coordinate 679,789,856, forward strand.
AGAGGAAGGAAGGGATAAAGAAGGGGAGAGGAAGGGAAGAAAGCAGTGAGGGCAGAGAGAGAGAAAAAGGAGAAAAGAGAAAGAAAGAGAAGGTAAGAAGAGGGTAGAGATAGAGAGGAAGATAAGAGAAAGAGAGAGTGAGAGAGAGAGAGAGAAAGAGAGAGCACAAGCGTGATTGGGGGGTTATAGAGGGTGCAAGAGAGGAGGGGGCAAGAGGGGGAGTGGAAAAGAGGGGGAGGAGGGAGGAGTGGAGAAAGGGTGAAAGGGATAAAGGAATGAGTGGGAGGTCAGCTATCCATGAGCCAGAGGAAAGGGGTCCATGTTTGCAGAAATACCTCCATCCTATCATGTAGGTCATAAATAATGCATTCATGGGCAGCTGTCCGGAACATTGCTGACAACCATTCGTCATGTAAGGGGGGCATCGCTACATGCCAGTGCTGAAGAATAACACAAAAGTTTAGCTTTGGCCAGCTCTATATGCAAGATGCAAGAGGCAGAGTTGTGTGCGGGACATACCTTGGATATCGCCAGTGTCGTGCAGCAGGAGCAGAATAGTGGTAAAGAAGGCGTAATGGCAAGACCCCCCTCAGTGTAACTCCAACTGCCTCCCAGTATGGTTGTATATTTGGACAATCACAGATTATATGTAGTAGGTCGCAGCAGGGGTGGGGGTAGTGGCAGCAAGTCGCATGGGACAATGGTCCAGCTGCTCTAAGCTTCTGGGGCATCCAGTACCGGTCTTGCCTCGAATAGGGCAGTCCACTCTTCCATATCATTTTCTACCTGTAATTTGGTATGCCATTTGGCCTTGAGGGAGTTTAGAAGGGGCATAGAGAATAAGTGCTGATATACTAGGTTGTGCAGTCCCAACGCCGCTCCTTGGAAGGAACCCCTGGTTCGTAAATAATCGAGCACTGGTGACTGCTGTAAGGTCTATGTGTGGGTCCCCAAACGGCTATGAAGGCAGTGTGAGAGCTGTCGGTATTGCCAGAAATAGTGGCTAGGGACCCCATTTTCAACTTGTAACACCGGGAATGGCTTCAGCGTCCCATTATCTAGGAGTTGATCGATAGATAAGATGCCCTTCGTTAGCCAGTCCTCCCAACAACTTACCCCCCATTAGTAAACTGCCATTGCCCCAGAATGTCACATGAGTATGAATCCAAGGGTCCACTTCTAGGAGGTGATGAGCCCGGTGCCAAGACTGCAGCTTGGCCTGCATTACTGGATGAGTCGGTTGGGCCGGGGGAGCTCTGATGCCATAAAGCACATCTAGGCTTAGTGGCATACATGATAGTGCTGATTCTGTCACAGGGGTGGGTCTGGTACACCCGGAAGCATGAAGGCCATAAGACACAGGTGTAGTACCAGTACATGGTGTTCCACAGAAGGTAATCCTAGTCGTCGCATTCCAGTTGCGCAATGAGTTTAGATTTGGAAAGCCGTGGTCTCATGGAGCCCCATGGGAATTTACATATGCAGTTATATACCTTCATGAGCATTGGCAGAGGTACTAGCAGCTGCAACATCCCTAGGACATAAGTTTATCGTGGCAAGGTAACCATGCGTACGGTCTGCACTCTCTCCTAGAGGGAGAGCCCCATTTGGGACCATTTTTTAAAATCTCGTTTGGTGCAGGCGAGCAGAGGTTCCAGGTTATCCTGCACCATCTGGTCTTAGACCCTATTGACGAGGATCCCTTGGTATTTAAGGTGCGATTGTTTCCAGGAAATTGGAAAGGCCGTTAGTGCTGCGCTCCTAGTCACGGGGGACAGGGGCTGAGCTTCACTTTTATCCCAGTTGATTTTATACCCCAATAGTGCTTCAAATTACGCCAGAATAGCTCGTAATGCTGGGAGGGAGCATGTAACGTCTGTGAGTGTGAGTAATATGTCTTCCGCATATAAGTAGATCGTGGAGCGTCCTCCCAGTATGGGGACACCGGCTATGAGGAGTGACCATTGGATAAGAGCTGCTAAAGGCTCAACTGCCAAGAGGAATAGCAGCAGCGACAGTGGGCAGCCTTGTAAAGTTTCTCGTTTAATGGAAAACACGTCAGAGAAGAATCCCCCACAGTTGACCTGCGCTGAGGGAGATTCATACAGCCGACAGACTTTGTTAATGAACCTATCTCCCAGACCGAAGCGGTTCAGAGCTTCAAAGAGATAACACTGTTCGATCCTATTGAAGACTTTCTCAGCATCAAGGGAGAGAGCCACGGCCTCTTCTCTAGAGTGCTAGGTTGCAAAGGTGGTTCCTAGAGGACCGTCTGGGTACAAATCCTACCTGGCTGTGATGGATAAGGGATGGAATAACCTTTTGGGGGCGGGCTGCCAAGACGCCCGCCAATATCTTGACATCCCCATTGAGGAGGAAAATGGGACAATAGCTGCTGTACAATAAGAGGTCCTTCCCTGTTTTCGGTTGGACCGCTATGGCAGGGGCAGAGCCATAGCGCCCTATTAGACATAGGGTTCAGGGAGACAGTACTTTCCGCACTGCGGAAGGCTTCATAAAGGGAGTCCACCGTTTCCGCTCCCGTCTATTTATAATATTCCATTTTTCCCAGGAGCCTTGTGGTAGGATAAGTTTGATATGGCTATATCTCCTCTTTGCTGATCTCTCCCCCCCAATTAGCCCTCTTCCCTCCATAGTCAGACTAGGTACACAGGCCTCCTCAAAAAACGCAGCAGGTCTGTTGTGGTCCTCTTTCGTTTTGGGAGTGTAAAGGATCCGATAGAAGCACCCAAATGCATCAGCTATATCCTGTGGGTGTGTGAGGAGCGTACCATCAACATCCTGTATGGGAGGAATGGCTAGCGCTGCCTCTTGCTGACGTAGTTGGGCTGCTAACAGTCGGCCTTTTTCTCTCTGCTGGTAATGTCTGCCCTGCATCCCTTGCAGTGCCTACTCTCCCTGGGAGGTACAGAGAGCATTAAGCTCCATTTTTGCCTTTTTGGAGGCGACAGCGCATGGCCGGCGAGGGAGTCGCAGTGTACTTGCGGGTGCATGTTGCTATAAGTCCCTCTGGATCATGTTGGCGAGAGCGTTTCTGGGCGTTAGTGAGGGCTGTCTCTCTCATAAGTTGTCCTCTTATCCTCTTATGGTCGCCATCAAGAGACGGTTGAGAGGTAGAAAGAATTAATGCTTAGAGCCTGTAGGGGCATACAGAGACCCAACGCAGAGGGGGGGGATCCGCAGTTGCTATATATATATATATATATATATATATATATATATATATATATATATACACACACACACATACATATATATATTTATATAGACCAGTCAAAGAAAGAAAGGACAGGGGGAAGAGGAGAGAGTAAAGAAAGAAGCAAAGAGAGAAGGAGAGAAAGTTACGAGGCTCACAGAGAGAAAGGAAGAGGTAACCTAAGTTCGCTTTGTGATCAGGAGGGGTACCTCATGCAACCTAAACTCTATTAGACCACGGTCTAATCATGTGAAACCTGCCGCCAAGCACGCCTGGGGTGGCAGGGAGCTGACGGGAAGAAGACTAGAACATATCAAAACTAGAATGAGGGTGGGGATACCATGAGTCAGAGGGGTGGAAGAGAAGGGAGGGAGAAAAAGAAGAAGGAGAGAGCTGGCAGGGGAGGGAGATGACATGAAGGGGGGAATGTGTCCTGAGTATGAAGGCCCGACCACTGGTCTCTCACAGAGATAGTGGCACCATCTGGGGGTGGATATAGGAGAACACAGACGAGGGGTAGCTGTGGCGGGGGAAGATGAGTGAAACTATCCAGGAAGTAAAAAGGGTGAGGATGGGAAGGTGTCTAAGGGGAAAGAGGGTGGTGAAGAGGGGGCATGGGGAGCCCAATTTGGTCACAGGCGGATCCTTAGGTCTTGACAATAATGGAGGTTATGTTAGACCAGGACGGAAAGGGTGTGTCCCAGAGTGCGCCCCCTAGACAGCAGAAATGCACTTACAGATACATGTTGGTGGACAGGGGCATGTGGGCAAAGAAGTAGAGACAAGTTAGTGAGAATATAGGGGGGGGGGCTCCCAGTAGTTGCCGGACGGTAGGACGAGGGGGTAGGAAGCCCAGCAGGAGTGAACGGGTTGAGGGGCACCATTCCTCATATGAAAAAAGAACCTTGATCATAGAAGCAGACATTACTCAGAGTAGAACAGTGCAATAATAAACAGTAGACTCGTGTCAAACAGAATGGTAGGCTCACTATGACAACTATGTGCAGGGCCCAGGGATGCCTAGCTAGAGAGCAGAGGTATACTCCCAACAGGACGATTGATGCAGCAATAACATCAGTAACAACAACAACAATAAGAACAGTGATAGCAATGATATGGTAGCAGTAGTATATATGCATGGTACCTAGCGCTCAGCGGATGATCATTCTGGTTGTCCGTAGGTGGTCAGCAGGTGGTCCAGCAATTGTCCCCAGGACACATGCCAATCCAGCAGTCAGCAGGGGCTGGGAGTCTCAAAGGGGACCTTGATTTGTCTCTGTGTACCCCCTGAGTGATGTCTGCCACCCCCTCAAGGGCCATGTCTTTGCCATCCTGAGATCTCGTTGGGTCGTCATTAAATCATCTCCTTTTCTGTACTGCAGAGTAAATGCAGAGGGTGCCAGGGTCATTGCCGTGTGTAGAGTACAGTCACCTAGAGTGGAGGGGCTTGGCGTGAGGTCTGCGGAACCGTGGTCCATGGTTTGGGCGGAAAGGCCATCCAAGAAAGAGCGTAGGTCCGTAGGCTCAAAAAAGTCCCTGGATTTACCATCCATCGTTATCTGCATTCGGGCCGGCGCAAAGAGTTGAAATGTAATGTTCAGATGGGGCAATTGGGGCCTAAGTGTGAGGAGCACTTTCCTTTTTTCATTTGTTTCACAGGAAAAGCCTGCAACAATAAGGACGCATGGCCATCGTGGCGGTATGGGCCATGGGCCCCTGCAGTCAGCAGCAGCTGGCGGACCTGTTTATGCCATAGGAAGCATGACATGATGGGACGGGGCCTCCTGGCAGAGTTCTGGTGGAGGGGGCCAATCCTGTGAGCTAGCTGAAATTCCAGCATGGGAGAAAAAGTAAGGCCCGTGAGAGTAGAGATGAAGTCTTTAACCAATGCACTCAGATCTGCCCCCTCCTCTTTTTCCGGCAGGCCAAAAAAAACAGACATTGTCCATCCAGCTCCTGTCTTCTAGGTCAGTAAGTTTGTGTTAGAGGAACTGTAGTTCTGGTTTAATACCTGGCAGGGTTGCTACCCTACGTTCGACTGTATTCAGGCAATGGTCCAAATCTGTGACTTTGTCCTGGAAACCAGCTATGTCTGCACAGATCAACTTAGAGTCTACAGATAGATCCGTAATCTTGGAGTCCATGGCTTCCAGGCCTACTGCGGTGATTTCCTGCAGAATACGCTCCATGGCAGTGTCTGAGCGGGAGTCCACTGGGGCGTCCGCAGGGCTGGGGCCAAGAGTGATGACAGATGGCGACACTGGCAGGGGTTGTGAGACAGCTTCCGAGAAGAGCAGCTGTCGCGTAGATTTACCAGATGGTTTGCCAGAGGGCACCTCATTGAAGGGGAGAATTAATAGCACCAAGTGGGCCGTTGGAGCCCGGAGCCAGAGGCCCAGTGTTGGAGGGGCAGCAGCTCCCTGGTGGACCTGTCTTTTGTGTAAAGAAATGCAGTAGAGCTTTACTATACAATCACATAGGAGGCTCAAAAAGGACAGACACAAAAGTCTCAAGCTAAAGGTTTACTTGTAAAATATTCAAAGTACAGGGGCACACATTGAAATCAGTCAAATAGAAATTAAGTCAGTGTACTAAGCCCAAAAGTTACAGAAAATCAATCACTCAGGAAAGTTCTGAAATAAAACCAACAGAGATTCACCTTTTAAGACTGGGGAAAGGGCTTCCTCTTTTTCTCCCAAAATCATATTGTTTTATAGTACTTTAGACAAAAAGTTCAACCATTCACAGCATTAGTGCATGGATTCTCAGGCTTTTGACCAAAAGAAATAAATTTGAAAATAAACATTTAAGGATTTTCCCACTATGTCATACATAGGATTCTGAGTTCACAACTACTACACGATGGCTCAATAGTGCGTTACTCAGTCTGAGACAGCTAAATACTTTTTTATTTGCCAAAAACAGTTCCCCTTATTTATGTTAAAAGGCAACTGTCCCAGGATGGTTAATCCTGACATTTGAGATGCCTCTGCTAAGCTAAAGTGGAGGGAGAGAGTCTCGGTCCTGTGAAGCCAAGGGAGGGGCAGACAGTTGAACAAGAAATAGGCCTTCTTGTCAGGGTGGCCGCTGCCTGATAGAAATGTAAATATGCATATCTGGTTAATCTGCAAATGTAAAGGCTGCTTAGAAGCTGGTATTGACTTTAACTGATGGAGTAACTTGAAGAGTATAATTTTTTAGAAGTATTGTAAGGTGACTTGATAAGTTGTGGAGTGTGTGCTTTTAATGGACAGTTGTAAAAATGTCTGCTAAGATCTATATTTTGGAAGAACTTTTTATCTTAAACCTACATCTAGTGTGCACTTTGTGGCAGCCTATCTTTTTCTGTGTGTAATGCAAATGTGAAATAATGATATCATACATGTCAACATTTTAGAAGAGGAAAGTGGTAGACTTTTTAAAAAAATAATTGGGAGAATGTATCTTGGTGCACAAAGCTGTCTCTCATTTGCTTGCCCAATGCATGCCAATGGCTCGAACCGACAGCAGTGTAATCCCTGTACAGAGTTTGATGCTCCCACACTTGACCTGCCTTTAGTTAGATAGATCTTTTGCATTAGAATAAGCTGCAAGATTCTCAGTAACAATGACAAATACAGACAAAAGTTTAAAGATTAACTTAAAGAATATAAGAACAAAATACATAAGATGGACCATCAATCAAGTTAGCCATATAAATCGTAAGTACAAACAACTCAGTGAAGTTTAATGGGAAAACCACCATAGATTTCCATTCTAAGAGTAGGAAATGTGGAGCTCCCAACAGTGAAAATATGAACATTCTAGGACTTCAGAAAAAGCATTCCAAACATTCACTACACAAGAACGTGGTTACCAGGATGTGCACCAATGGGGAATGAGCAAGAACAAACATTTTACTGCAGAATACATTTGAAGATTCTCTCATAATACTATGACATTAGATTCAGTCTATTAAGGTAACAGGTGTTGACACAAAACATATAATACAGCCTGGGACAGCCAGGTTGTCCCTGGGAAAGCTTGAGTCTTTCAATGTAAAAGCTCGCAATTCTTTTTGACAGGAAGGAAAACAGCAGCTGTGATCACATTACGACGCCCCATTTCAAAATGGAAGGAAGCATGAAACTGTCCTATGTTAGTATAGGCTCACTTTAAAATAAAATAAAAGCTGTGATTTAAAAAAAAAAAAAAAAAAAGACTTCACAAGTATTTTCCCTGTAGACTTCTGGAATCTGCCCATATTTTGGGATTTTTGCCTTAAAATATCAGGAGTCTCCCACATGGATCAAATCTATTTGTATATATGTGACATACATATTCATACATGCCAATAAACCCTATTCAGGCGGAAGAATAAAAAAATTTCAAGCTTACGCGTTAAGAATTTTCAATTCTATTAAGGACACGGAGGCGAGGATTATGCTTCTCTTTCTAGCTTTATATTCCACAGCAGCCAATGAGAGAAGAACAATATCAAAACTACAAATCCCATAAGTCCAAACATACAAAAGATCATAGAGAACATACTATAAAACATCAAGAGGCCATAACACTTCCTCTTTCTTTGCGATAATACAGTCAGTAAAAGTCACTAAAAAAACTTGATCCAATCGAACAACACAGTCCCAATCCAACGTAGAATCTCCGGAACTGGGTAGATGTAACCATCTTGCTCTGAACCTCCTTAGAGCGAAGAATTTCAACTCTGATCCCCTCCTAAGAGGAAAAAACAAATAAAACTAATAATAGTATGTGTTATAGAAACATTGTATACACTATTACAAGCATTCATAAAATTACAGGGTGGGCAAACAATGAGACATCAAATGAAAAGAGTACTTAACTCGTAAGCAGAAGTCTTATTGTCTTGGGAGGGATAATCCTCGCCTCCGTGTCCTTAATAGAATTGAAAATTCTTAACGCGTAAGCTTGAAATTTTTTTATTCTATGTCAGGACCGGAGGCTCAGATTATGCTCGTTCAAAGCTGATCCACCACAATCGACGCAATGTCCACAATGGGTTTATGATAGAAGGTCTTAAACGTAGATTCAGACGACCAGTCTGCCGCCCTCATAATATCCTCCAACCTCATGCCTAAGCTAAAGGATTTAGAAGCCATAGCTCCCCGAACTGAATGAGCTCCGAACATGGAGACATCAATTCCTGCTTCAGAAAGAAGCCACCTGATCAATCTGGCTAGAGTAGCGGATGACACTGGTTTAAAGGGTTTTTGAATAGCAATCAGCAATTGACCTGCCCAGTCTGCACGAAATTTCTCTGTAGCCGCTTCATAGGCTTTCAAACATTGCACCACGCACAATTTGGGGTTATGCGGGAAAGCCGGATACGAAGCTGAACTGGTACCCGTCTTTGTCCGTTTGGAGATAGAAAAAATGACTCCCGAAGGAGAAAAAATCCTGCCTTGCAAATCAAGGGAACGAACATCCGAAACTCTTTTGCATGAGATGAGACATAACAAGAGGGTAAGTTTGGCCGAGAGTTGCTTACGAGAAAGCAATTTGTTGTCTGGCCAAGAGGAAATGAACATAAGAACCACATTGACGTCCCACAAAGAAGAATACCTGGGACACGGAGGATTCGACAGTCGAATGCCCCTCATGAGTTTGCAGACAATATTGTGCTCACCAATCGGTTTGCCTTGAACAGGGGAATGACCGGCGGAAATGGCCGATCTATAATTATTGATAGACCTGAAAGCTAGACCTGAAGCCGCCAGAGAAGCCAGGAAATTGACGACTAGACTGACATCCGCACTAAAGGGATCGGAACTCCGTTCCGCACACCAATGACTCCATCGTTTCCAAGCCGAAGCATATCGCTTGAGGGTCCCAGGGGACCAGGCTTGGAGGATGAACTTAGCAGCTTGTTCTGAAATGCCTGGCAGGAACCAATGACGCCTGAGATTTTCCAGGCTACCAGACGAAGCTTGCCCTGTGCTATCAACGGATGTGGAGACCCCAGAGGGTCTCGGAGAAGGTCCTGAAGAGGAGGGATTAGGAGAGGGAAATCGCACAGGAGATCGAGCGCCAAAGGAAACCATGCCTGAGCCCTCCAAAGAGGAGCGATCAACACAATCTCTATTCCCAGCCGGCGCACCTGGGCAAGAACTCGAGGAATCATGCTGAACGGTGGGAACGCATATGCTCGATGGGGAGACCAGTCCTGGAGAAAGGCGTCGGTGGCCATCGCTTCCGGATCTGGTCTCCAACTGAAGAATAGAGGAAGCTGACAATTCAATCTCGAGGCAAAGAGATCTATCGACAGAGGGCCCCATCTGAGGTTGAGAGAGGCAAACACTTTGGGGAGCAGCATCCAGTCGCTGGAATCCCGGAGAAATCTGGAATTCCAATCGGTCACGGTGTTGCGAGTTCCAGGAAGGTACTCCGCAATCACCGATATCCGATGCTGAAGGCAATACTGCCAGAAATCCTTGGCGATGCGGGCTAAGGTCGGAGATCTGGTACCCCCCAGCTTGTTTACATACCTGACCGCGGATATGTTGTCCATCCTCAGAAGAATGCAACAATCCGCTTTCAGAGGGGACACACTGTGTATTGCAAAGGAACCAGCCAGAAGCTCCAGGCAGTTGATGTGGAGGTGGAGTTCCTCCTCTGACCAACGGCCCCCGGTGGTCACTTCTCCGCATCGGGCTCCCCAGCCCCATCTGCTAGCATCTGATTCCAGAATGACATCTGGGGCAGAACCGAAGATGGCTCGACCATTCCATGCCTCCATGTGCTCTAACCACCAGGTTATCTCTGAGCGAGCCTCCGGATTCAGGGGAACCAGATCTGTGTAAGACAAGCCCTTCTGAAGATGAGAGATCTTGAGCCGTTGAAGGGCTCTGTAATGAAGGGGACCCGGGAAAATAGCCTGGATCAACGATGATAAAAGACCCACCATCCTGGCTAAGCTCCTCAAGGACACCATCTGTCTGGACAGAAGCAGGCGCAACTCCTTCTTGATATTGCGCACTTTCTGAGGAGGAAGGAATAACTGAGCTGACACCGAGTCTATCCTGAACCCGAGAAACTCGATCTGTTGGGATGGATGGAGACAAGATTTGGGTTGATTGATTATGAAACCCAGGTCCTAGAGTAACTGAATCGTCCAAGATAAGTGGACCTGCAGGCGAAGGGGATCCTGCGCCATAATTATCAGGTCGTCGAGGTATACTATCAAGCGCACACCTCTTGCCCGAAGGGATTCCACTACAGGCCTCATAACCTTGGTGAAGCACCACGGAGCGGAGGAAAGCCCAAAGGGAAGAACCTGAAACTCGAAACACTGGTCCTGCCACAGAAACTGAAGGAAACGCCGATGAGGGGGAAAAATAGGGATACTTAGGTAAGCGTCCTTTAAATCTAGACGCACTAACCAATCCGCTTCCTGCAGGATGTCTCTGAGAAGATGGATCCCCTCCATCTTGAAGTGTCTGTAAACTAACCAGGCGTTGAATTCCTTGAGATTCAGGACTAAACGCGAACCTCCCCCTTTCTTGTCTACCAAGAAGATGGGACTCAGGAAACCCTTGGGATGGGGAACCGCTCTGCAAATAGCCCCTTTTTTGAGGAGAGCTTGAACCTCGGAGTCTATGATGCCGATATCTTGATGGGAAAAATGGGGAAGGGGAGGGGGACTGTCTTGAACAGGGGTCTGGTAAAATTCCAATCGAAACCCTTGCACGGTCTGCAACAGCCACGGGTCTCTGGATAACTTTTGCCATTCTGTTAAGCAAGATTGAACCCTGCCCCCAAGAACCACCTCTGACGGTTGTATTAGTCTCACCTGAAGTGGCGTGATCCTAAGCGTCTCCCTGTTGGGCTCTGGAGAAAGATTTGCGGAAGCGACCTCTACCTCCACGGGGACGCGTGGGGTAGAAGGTAGAGCTTGTTTGTTGCTCCCTGTAGAAGCCACGCCCTCTGGAGAGGGCCTCGCGACGAGGGCCTTGATAGAAGGATCGGCCCCGCAGGCGCCCGGCCCTCCGAAAAAGAGCCTCTTTAAACACCTTTTTTAGCGACAACTGCTCTTTGTCCATGGTGTTGAAAGTCGCCGCAAATTTGGCCAGATCTTTGATGAAAGGGGCCCCAAACAGAAGTCCCTGGGCCACCGGACCCGCCTCTGAGGATGCGAGCTCCGTAAGTTGAGGGTCAATCCACATGAGGATGGAACGCCTCCTCTCTGTAGACAAAGCCACATTGGCATTACCCAAGTGGCAGATGGCCCGTTGCGCCCATCCAACTAGAATGTCCGGATCAATCGGGGACTGCGACTCCTTGGCCACATAAGCCATCTCCAAGATCTTGGCTAAAGGGCCCGAGAGGTCGAGAAGCTTGTCCTGACAAGCGCGCCAAGCTCGGTCAAGCCCCTTCTTTGGATCTTTCGCCCATTTTTTCAAAAAGGTGACCATTGTTGGGTCCACCTCCGGGGTATCCGTAACCCTTCCCTCCAGATCAGGGCGAGGGCATTCCGACCGAAGCCGGGACCTTACCTCCTTGTCGAAACTAGCCCTGATATGTTTCTGGAGATATTCAGCCACCTCGGGCGGAGGGACCCAGCTCGAAGAGCGAGGATGGACTATCTCTTCTGGGCTGAAAGTCAGCACTTTAGGAGCCTTGGAAGGAGGTGCGCTGGAAGACTCCGACTTTTTGCGCTTACTCGCGCTAGACCTGGGGCCAAGTTCCTGCTCAGAGTCAGATCCTGAAGATTTTGCAGGAGACCGGTCGGAATCCGAACTGAAAGCTTCTTGAGTCTGGGAAAAACTATACCCATGAATGGACGATGCCAATTTCTTGAAAATCTCAGAATGAGGCCAAGATTTTGCCTTCGCCTTACCCTTAGAGGTAGAAGGCTGGTCTGAGAGGGCCTCCTCAGATGACGCAATAGGGGGCAACCAGCCCTTCTGGTGCGCAAACTTCTCAAAATGTACCGAGAGGGGGCCCAAAGCCCTCTCCAAAGCATTATTTATGGACATCTGGACCGTATTGCCCAAAGCGCCAGCCAGCGTCTCATCAAACAAGGGAAACTGGTCCCCAAAATATTCTTCCTCTTCATACTCATATGAATGGGCCATCTTTACACTGCCACGCCGGGAACGTGGATTCAGGGAAAATTCAAACACGTAACACACGTGAAATAGGGGTAGCCAAAGACTACAGTAAGGGGGGGTGCGCACCCCAGCAGGCTGAAAGCAGTAGAGAATTCTTTCAAAACTGCTGAAATTTAATTTGTTTGAGTGTGGAGGGAGCCAGCCTGCAGCACTCTAGGCAGCGCCTAATTTAATTGTACAGCCCTGGTCCGGGGATCGCAGGGCGTCAGGGAGTTATTATATGGAGCTCCGGCAGGGCAAGGCGGCAATACAAGCAAGAAAAAACAAGCGTAGGAGAGGTCTGAGGAAACTAGACCGATCGCGTCTTTACGCTGCACTGACAGCGCGTCCAAAGAGGACGTTCGTCAGGGCAACGGGAAAAAACGCGGGCGCCTGAGAGAAAATCGTGCGCAACGGGGAGAGAGCGCGCTAAGCGCCTGCCGTCCACAACGCCTCACTGGAGCCCCCAAAAGTCGGACGAGCCGACACTCCCGCTCCCGCTCCACTGAATAAATCAAATAAGCGGCGCGCGCTGAGAAAAAATCAGTAATCACAAGAGCAAGGACACAAAAAGAGTACTTAGCTGACTGCGGAAGCAGCAAAGAAAGAGGAAGTGTTATGGCCTCTTGATGTTTTATAGTATGTTCTCTATGATCATTTGTATGTTTGGACTTATGGGATTTGTAGTTTTGATATTGTTCTTCTCTCATTGGCTGCTGTGGAAAATAAAGCTAGAAAGAGAAGCATAATCTGAGCCTCCGGTCCTGACATAGAATCCCAATCTGTGGCTTTCTGGTTACACACACAGACACCTGCAGTGATTGCATTAACTAATACAGGTTTCATTATATAAAATAGCACATCTCTCACTGACTAGTTTAACTGCAATTTTTTTTTTCATATAAGGTGTGTGTTTTGATACCAAGTGGGAGATTGAAAATGTGTTGTTACCTACATGCCAGCATTTTAGAAGAGGTAAGTAGGAAATTGAAGAAAAATCGGTATAATATATTTTTCCTATTGACGTATATTGAAGGAGAGACAATTTCAAACGGGAGACAGACATAATAAAGCCATTTTTGGCTGAATAATCAAGGTGTACCGCCTGAAACTGATCTATTGCGCCTTCGCTTAAAACGGTCAGGCAAAGTCAAAGATATAGATTTAATTTAATATTCTTTTTCCTTCCTTATACGAAAACCTGGGAGGCAGGGCTTGTTTTAAGTATTTTTTTGCTGTGAGTTGCTCTCGTTTTCGGGTACTTTCGAAGGGAAATTGCGCTCGTTTTGAATTTAGGGAAGGCAGCGCTGATAATGCGTGTTTCCGATTCTGCTCCTAGCAACGCTGCCCAGCCCTAACAATGCTACCTGTCTCCGCGAGCTTCCACCGCATGCACCAGGAAAACCCCTGTGATCCTTAAAACCAGTTCGGGACTGCCAGGTCAGTATTCTTCGTTCTGACTTATTCCTGCTCCGCGGTAGCAATCCGCCGTCTCTAGCATTTTGTATTTCTACTTTGCGTCTATTTCCTGGTACCTGTCTTCCCTTGCGCTTCTCCATGCTGCTGCAACTGCCGCGGGTGTCCACCGCTCACGAAATGCCTCTGACGGGGCGGTATTGGTCTCTCGCTGTCCGTTCCAGCCGAAAGCATTTGTGTTTGTGATTACAGTCCTTTCAGAGTGGCATGACAGGTTAAATGCGGCTAACCTGGCTCCTTTAATTGTCATCTGAAATGTATTGTTAAAGGGGCTTTGCTTGGGGAACTTACACGTATTCCCTTAGTAAAAGTGAGGTGTACTGCTTTGACCCACTCAAATATGAGTTCACCGGGTCTTTTTAATTTTGTGAAATGTGCACTATATAGCCACAGCCCAGTTTTAGCTTAATAGCGATACCAAGTTTTCAGTTTGCTTATGTGTGACATTACTTTATTTACAGTGTGCTTGTGTGTGACGTTTCAGTGCTCTGTGACACTTGAAGTGACCCTATGTTAAGTAACAATAATGTATTTAAGATGATGTAATAAGGGTATTAAAAAGACGCACCTCCATGCCACGGTTAAAAATGTTTTAATTGGCAAGCACATTAAGTGTGACCAACCCTGCAAGTAAATATTCAACTGCCATATTCTAGTCATTCTACATTCTGAATTCAATATTCTCTATCCCCATTATCATAGCTAACCACAGTACAACCCATTTTCCCCTTACAACTTCTAGTTACAAATTACACCCAGTGCAATAATTTTATGTAAAAACTAAAAATAACGTATACAACAACAGCAATACAAATTGACTTCTTCAATTTTCAGCATTCCCCTCATATAATGTAATCCTTCAAACTTAGGCATTTTTATATCCCTTCCAATTCTCCTCACGGTGGACGGACTCTTGCACGACAACATGTATAAATCCACTTCTCCACTCATCACTTGATGTGGCTAAAGTGGAATAATGTAGACGTGGAAAATATATAAATGAATCTAGTGAAATGTGTAAAATGTCACCATATAACACATCCCCTCTTTTACCCATGCAAAGAAACCATTGCTAACGTGTCCCTTTATGACCAATTTACTCACTTTGGGACTCGTTTTAGGCCAGTTAATCTTTTGACCCTGATTGAAGGCACCGTAGGACGAGATAACTAATCAGCATGTCAATCAATATGTCAATAACGTCATCAATATCTACTATAATAAGAAAATTCAGATTAGTCAAAGACATTAATAAAGCTCGGAAACCATCATGAACTTTCAGTCATGAATAACCACACCAGTTTAGTATGAGTTTTGTGATATTTATTCCCTATTGATTGCAATTCTACTAGCAAGTTTATTAATCTCAAAACCAAGAAACACATTAGCATAGTCACAATATGGCAACTCTGATAAGATTTAATCAAAGCAAGAATCACGAATATTAGAACATTGCACGACGTCAACATAGGTTATCCTTAGCAGAATATCATTAATTCATTATTCAACAAATTCAGTCATTTGTCTATTTGCGTCAGTTTAGTAAACCCCTCACCTAACCTCGAATTAGCATTGGCATGTTGGGCTTCATGCAAAACAATTTAGAAAACATCTAGCTATGGTTTCTGTCAAAAGAAAAGCAGTTGGTACCTAGAAAGGAAAAGCAAACAATCACAATTTCATTGTCCTATAGTTACCCTCCGTATTGGGTCAGCACTCAGATTCATTCTTCGTCCTCGGGACAGCAGTTGATTCGCCATCCGTCAGGAACTCAGCGGGTCGGGTAAAGGGGCACTTCCCTCATAAGGAGGTAAAGTGTAAACAGGCAATATAAGGCAAGAATGGTTTTAAGAACCAAACAGCAAAGTCTCTACGCAGAGTGACAAAGTGTCTGGGTCATAGCAAATCGCATCAGCATTTCACTAACTCCTATTCTAATTCACTTCCTTGTGTCAAGGGTTTTTATCCCATTTTCGTTGTACATTCCCCTAAAATTTGGTTGGTTGGGGCTGGCACCCCACTATCTCCCTCCAATAGAGTTTCAATTATCTCATCAAATTTGTCACCCCATAACAGTTCTCACGTATTTTATTGGTCCTTATGATTGACGTCTTCAGTGGGTAGAATGTCCGGTATGATTTAATACCCTTGTGGTCTTTTGCACATCTTCAGTCAGTGGCTCCATTGTCTGTACCGGTTTAGGGAACCTTGTACCTGCACGTAGTCTACACTGTTGCGCTCAACAAGAATGTTTCATTAAGCAAGTCGAATTTCATGAGAACGGATCTACTACAGTTACATTCATCTTCTAGTTTGGAAAAACAAGAGTTCATGTCCTTCAGCAAGTCAGCACACTGCACGTTAGAAAAACGCATTTAATATGAAACCGTGCAATTAGGCCTCGACTCATGCTAACTAAGGCCTAATGATTTATTAGCAAAACTCTAACCTACAACCTTTCATTATTAGTACAAAATCACTTTTCAATATAATATTTCATCATTATTAGTCAATTTCATTAGTCATTGTATATATTGGTGGCCACTCCCCGTGGGCACATTTCAACACGCGTTTAGCAAAATATATTAATACATTTTCTATGCAGCATTATTACACATTAGTTCATAATCATTTCATGTTAATATTGATTATATAAGCTACGCTCTCTCACCGTGAACAAGAAAAGGAAAAAAAAAAATGCACGTATAATCAACATAAACAAAATGATTCCAGAAATGGAAAACATTCCCGGGACTAATTCATAACATAGTCTTGATAACTAACTGGTGCGTGATATTCTCTGCGGCCTTCATCATGTGAATTAACAAATGCCATCACTATTCTTTGCAGTTTCATAACTCTGTCTCCTCCTTCTGTCCCATTCACCCTTTGTGCCATTGCTCGGTCACCTAGTCCAATACTTTCTGGGTTTACCATCTGCTTGTCAGCCATCAACATGTTTTCGCTACAGCATTGTTGTCATTCATTCTTTCTTCTTAGCAATTTGCTACACTGTTACTCCTTTTTTCTTGTTTGTAGTACAAGGCAACTCTTTTTATTCCAATTTTGGCCGTTCTTTAAATCAGCATACCAATTATGTACATTTCTTACTTCCCAACTTGATTTTGACATAGTCACTTTCCCAAATTCTCTTTCCTTTAATGCTTTCATATACTTCACTTTTGGTTTCACATTCCTTCATCCAGTGTGGATCCATTTGGTTTTGGGTTCTCTACCTTTCACCCTCACAATCGGTAACACAACTTTGACACCACTCACAGTTGTGTTGTGTGGCCACACCATTTTGTTCACAGCCTCTCTCACTCTCTTTCTGCTATTCACTGCCATTTTTATAGCCTTCTCAACTATGCCATTACCTTGGGGATTATATGAAGATGTGCGAACATGCTTAATGCCATGACCTTTCAAAAATGCTTGTATCAGTGTGGATATAAGCTGAGCACCATTATCTGTGACAATTGTTCATGGACATCCCTCTTTCATGAATACTTTGATAACATTCTCAGTTGTAACGTTCCTTACAAATTCATCTGCTAACTTTCTTGAGAATACATCAACCATTACTATTGCAAAGTGCTGACACTTGCACTGATAATCCATGTGAACTATGGAATCTATGCACACTTTGGCCCATGACCCTTCAGCATCATTGAAGGAACCCACTTCTTCACCACCAACTTTCAAACGTTTTTCACTCTCGCTACATATATCATATCTTTCTATCTATTCTTCTACATCGTTATCCTTGCCTGGCCACCAAAACTTGTCTTTTAAGCATGATTGCCCTAACTGTCGTTCATGGGCAAGTTAAATCCGTGTTTTTTTTTTTTTTCAACTCCCTCATGGGTACATATTTTTCACCCTTAATAATTAAGGTGCTTTTTGCACCCATGCTTAATTCACTTTGTAGTTTCATGTAGCTGCACAATGAGCAAACCACAACTGCTTCTCTTTTGCACACTTTGCAAATTCTTCTTGTCAAAGTCTGAAAAAATGCATCAAACTGTATTGCTTATACTCCTCATTTGTAATAGCACTGCTCTATCCTTCCAATGCATCTTCAACCCTTTCTATTACACATTCTGTGTCATCATACTTTGGTTCACCGCAATCCACAATGCTAAAGGGCAATCTAGGCAAGCAGTTGGTTTGCACATTTTTCCACCAAGCTTTGTACTTTGTATCAAAATTCTTGTAAGCGAAAAGCTGATCTCTGAGACTCTGTCGGTCTTCCCCTAGTTATACAACCTTTATTAAAGGTTTGTGGTCAGTACGTAATGTAAATCCTACTCCCCATAAATATGTACAGAAATACTAAGCTTCCCATGCAGCTGCTAATGGTTCATGCTCAGTGGCCTCATTATTGCGTTCAACAAGACTCCAAGATCTAAAAGCAAAGGTCACGGGACATTCAACTCCACATTTATTCTGTGATAAGACTGCCCATAATCCATGAGCTCTAACATTAACATTACATTATGCTTGTATCCTTGGTATAAAAATCTGTGAGTTTGCAATTTTATTTTTGATGTTTTCAAGTGCTTGTACATGTCTCCCTCCCCATACAAGCTCCTTTCCTTTTTCTAATCATTTTCTCATTGGTTCTCTGTTCTCAGAAAAATTGTGAACACATTTAGCGTAATATTCGTTTAAGCCCATGAAAAAGCATAATTGATCTTTTCCCTGAGGAGCTGGAGCCAATCTAATGGATTTTATTAGATTTTCCCTTGGCTTGATACTTTAGCCTGTGATGGTCTATCCAAGCTACTTGAGTTTGGTTAACAGGAACTGACATTTTTCTTTGCAAAGTGTTAAACCAGCTTCCCTTAGTATTTGTTGTACTTTCACCAAAGTACCATTATGTTTCTCCTCTGTGGCAAAAACAAATAGAATATTGTCTTGAAAAAAAAACATTTAACGTGTTCTTAAATTATTATTCATAATACATTGGAATACACTGGAAGCCGATGTCAATTGTAAATTGAAATACACAGTCAATAGCAATGAAAACAGCAAGAGTTTTTGCCTTGGGGTGTAAATTAATCATGTGATAAGCAGATTTTAAATCTAATTTGGTGAGAAATTGAGCAATAGAATAATTTCTGATATGCTTGGGAAAAGAAATCTGTGCATCCGAATGCACTGGTTGAAGCTCTTCAAGTCAAAACAAAATCTTAAACGGCCATCCCCTTTATTGTGATAACCACCAGATATAGCCACTCTAATGCTTCAACAGGCTTTGATGCCCTCATTCTGCATATATTCTAACACTTTCTTCACTTCTTCCCTGCATACGATGAGAACCTTCCTCAAGCTATTCCTTACTGGTATCACTGATTCTTAATGAGCATAACCTTTAAATGAGGCAATATTCTTTTGAAGATACCAGAAAATGCTGTTTTGATGTAAGATTTGCTTGGTTTGTCTTTAAATCTTTCAGTGCAGTTCTTTTCCCTTGTATCTTGACTCAAGAAAGCTGTTGTAGTGTTCTGTTTTTTTTCCTACAACTCACTTTTCTTTGCATCAATTTGTTGCAATTCCCTCATGCATAAGTCTGATTCTTCTACCATTTTTGCAATATCAATTGCTTCTGTTAATGTTGTGTTACATGCAACCCATAACCTTCGTAGTTTTTTGTTTTTGTACTGAATTATTAATTTATTCTCTGATAATGTGGTCCATCATGTACCCAAATTCACACTTTATGGTTAACTCGCATAGTCTCGTGATAAATTGATCTACTGTTTCTTGACTTTTTGGGGGATTTCGGTAAAAATTATGTCTGCCTAACTATGTTGCCCTGTGCTAGCGCGCCTGGTCCTTAGTAAGTAAACTTACAAGGGGACGCGTATAGGCCGATTAAACTTTTGGATCGCATGGAGTATCCTAGTCATGTAGAGACCAGTGCTACTAGAATGCACTATAACCAATCAATCACCATTAAGAGAAACATTAATCATTGGACAATTATATCGACATTTCATGAATAACCACAACTCAGTATACATTTTAAAAATTTTATTTCCCTATTAATTACAATTCTAATGCATCAGTTAATTCAGACTTTATTCATTCAGCTCGGAATTAGTTCATTAGTGACCACTAACCTAATCAGAACTTGAGAAAACATATGCTCTAATGCTTCAGCATAAGCTAACAAAGATTAATATATTGACATTAATAGCAGAGTTCAGCAACCAGTTTGTCAATCATTTGTCACGGTCAATGTCTCCCAAAAGAACCCTACCTAACTCAGATTAGCATTTAGCATGTGGGATTTCATGCGAAAACATTTTAGAAACGTGAATTTGGAAGACATCTAGCTAGGAGAAAAAAATATTTAAACAGTGCAGTTGGTACCTAGAAGGAAAGGCACAAAAGTTAATCAGTCACATTGTCATAGCTACCTATCCACAGTGGATCAGCAACAAAGACAGTCTTCGTCCTCAGGTCATCAATCGATCAGCAACGCATCAGGCTCTCAAGCGCATAAGCCCAATGACCGAATCGCGTCTCTTGATGTCATCATTTCTCTCCTCACATCTGAAGTTTTAGCCCCTTCTCATGACTTTTTATTAGTTTTTCAGTCCATCCCCCTAATTCCTAATTGGTCAATTAATCACCAGTTTTGACTCTATCCAGTAATATTATTTTTGCAAATCTATGAATTCTAATATTTCACCGTTCTAAGTTCATTGATTGGTTCACTTGTACGATGTCCTCATCATTCGGCTCATCAGGTATCGAAAATGTTGCATGTTCTACTCCAGTTAGTGTCTATATTGTTTGAGTCCTGGGAAAGTACGTCTTGTCTGCTCTACACAACATATGTTGTGATTTGGTTCACTCAACTCCTGTCCGTCGGTACATTGCAAAAAATTCTAGCTAAGCAGACTTTAGCAGCGAATTGTTCATGGTCAGTTCAATGCATCAGCCTTTTTTAAAGAACTAGTAATTTATCTTCTGCATGAGGCCCGGCAAAACTAGGCCACAACTTTGGCTAAGTTAGCTCTACAATATAATGCAAAACATAGGTTATACATCTCAATATGACACATTACTACATTATTATTATCATTATATATTTTCATTATTTCACGCATTTTTAATCATTTTAGTACAAATTCGCATAAGTGGTTGCCACTGTCCGTGGGCACATTTTCAAACGTGCACATTACTTTTTCTACAATTAATTTATCAGTGAACTTTTTGCTATTCAAAACACCTAAACATTAATAATTTCTAATTAGCATATCTGCTTCAACACCGGCTTCTACATAAGTGTCATCAATATGTGCATTGCCTGGTGCTATAACTATTAGAAGAAACTTGAAAACATGTTGGCGTTCTTGTCCTAATATATTAATTACAAGGGCTCTTTTCATTGACGCTCTAAAATTTGAATCATCAATGTCCTCTAAGTAAGTCTCAAAGTTATCAATCCATTCTTCCCATTCAATTGGAGTTGGTCCAGCTTGTGGTAAAAATATGGGAGCAGGAGCCACGGACTGCATTGATTGACAGTGTGCTGCCTCTGCTTCCCTCTTGATAGACACTAAAAATAATGACTGTAAAATTATGGTTTTCCCATAATGCCCCTCTATCTTGAAAGAATGTTTTGTTAAATGCTACTGATTTGATACTAGCATATCAATGTTTCCACAAAAATATGACTGTGTTTAAATAAATTGTGCAAACCACTGTGGTTTTCCATGTAGAGAAATGCTTTGAAGGCTTTAAATAGGAGATGTTGCAGAATCTAATGTGAAAAATATCATACGATTCTAGTAGATGATGCTCCGTCACAATTAATGAAAGAAGACCAACATAGCTAAGAAGGCAGAGAATGTGTTTCAGTTTCTGGACCTCTGAGGTAATTCTTGTCGTTCTGAAGAGACTTTCTCATGAGAGGCAAATGAATGAAATTAGGAGGCCAGTGTGGAGATTACAGTCGTTGAGAGCTGCTGTTACTACATGCTGGAGACCTGAGGTTAAGAATAAAATGGGCAGATGTGTTTAAAGTTAAGGTACTGACTATGGGGTCGGTTTAAATTTCAAGGAATTAAATCAGTCATCAAACAATGTTTTGAAGGGCTTGATGTATTGCAAGCAAAAATACACTTCGCATGACAATGAAAAATATAATTCTTCAATGACTGGGTTTAACTCCCATGCTGCTGGTTACCTGGAGCAGGCACTCTCTCCAAACTGAAGTAAGCACTGGAGCCTAAATAAAGTACTTGGAAGTTTAATTTATCACTGTTGGACCTGGCTTTTTGACAGGGTCATCCCCAAACTTTTTGCCTTCCTCCTTCTCTTTTTCTGACCTCATTTTTGCTGGTTTTTAGACTCTGCGCACTTTACCACTGCTAACCAGTGCTAAAGTGCATATGCTCTCTCCCTTAAAACATGGTAACCTTGAATCATACCTGATTGGACTATTAATTTACTTATAAGTCCCTAGTAAGGTGCACTTTATGTGCATAGGGCTGGTAAATTAAATGCTACTAGTGGGCCTGCAGCACTGGTTGTGCCACCCACTTAAGTAGCCCCTTTTCCTTGTGTCAGGCCTGCCATTGCAAGGCCTGTGTGTGCAGTTTCACTGCCACCTCGACTTGGCATTTAAAAGTACTTGCCAAGCCTAGAACTCCCCTTTTTCTACATATGTCACCCTTAATGTGTGCCCTAGGTAACCCCTAGAGCAGGGTGCTGTGTAGATAAAAGGCAGGACATATACCTGTGTAGTTATATGTCCTGGTAGTGTAAAACTCCTAAATTCGTTTTACACTACTGTGGGGCCTGCTTCCTTCATAGGCTAACATTGGGGCTGCCCTCATACACTGGTGAAGTGGCAGCTGCTGATCTGAAAGGAGCAGGAAGGTCATATTTAGTATGGCCAGAATGGTAATACAAAGTCCTGCTGACTGGTGAAGTCGGATTTAATATTACTATTCTAGAAATGCCACTTTTAGAAAGTGAGCATTTCTTTGCACTTAAATCTTTCTGTGCCTTACAATCCACGTCTGGCTGGGCTTGGTTGACAGCTCCTTGTGCATTCACTCAGACACACCCCAAACACAGGGTACTCAGCCTCACTTGCATACATCTGCATTTTGAATGGGTCTTCCTGGGCTGGGAGGGTGGAGGGCCTGCTCTCACACAAAGGACTGCCACACCCCCTACTGGGACCCTGGCAGACAGGATTGAACTGAAAGGGGACCTGGTGCACTTCATAGCCACTCTTTGAAGTCTCCCCCACTTCAAAGGCACATTTGGGTATAAAACAGGGCCTCTGCCCTACCTCATCAGACACTTGCTGGAGAAGAAACCGGAACCAGAAACTACATCCTGCCAAGAAGAACTGCCTGGCTGCTCAAAGGACTCACCTGTCTGCTTTCTACAAAGGACTGCTGTCTTGCTGTTGCCCTGCTGCCTTGCTGAACTCTTGTCTGGCTGTGAAAGTGCTCTCCAAGGGCTTGGATAGAGCTTGCCTCCTGTTCCTTGAAGTCTCAGGACCAAAAAGACTTCTTCCTTTCACTTGGACGCTCCGTGCGCCGAAAATTTCGACGCACAGCTTGTTTCGCGGCGAGAAAAACGCCGCACACCGACGCTGATCGACGCGACGCCCTCGGGACGATCGAGACTTCGACGCACAACCTCGCAAGGACAAAGCCGCTCGACTTTCCAGGAGAAATCGACGCGACGCCCACCGTGAGTGCGAAACTTTGACGCACGGCCTCGCAAGGACAACGCCGCCCGACTTCCAAGGAGAAATCGACGCGACGCCTGCCGTGAGACCAAACTTTCGACGCACGGCCTCGCAAGGACAACGCCGCCCGACTTCCAAGGAGAAATCGACGCGACGCCTACCGTGAGATCGAAACTTCGACGCGCAGCCCCGCAGAACGACGCGCAGCCGGAAAACAAGCAGGAGAATCCACGCACAGACCCGGGACATCTGGTAATCCCCGCGATCCACAAAAAGAGACTGTCTGCGCGCCGGAAAACGACGCCCGACTTCCCCGCGTGGAAAAGAACGACGCAAGTCTGTGTGTGCTGAGGAGAAATCGACGCACACACCCCTTTTTCCACGCATCTCTTCTCCTGTGGCCCTCTGAGGAGATTTTCCACCAGAAACCAGGTACTTTGTGCTTGAAAGACACTGTATTGCATTCTAAAGACTTAAGACACTTTATATCACTTCCCTGGGATATTTCTACAATTTTCCATTGCAACTTTATTCTTTTTTTTTGACCTACAATTATCCTGATAAATATTATATATTTTTCTAAACACTGTGTGGTGTATTTTTGTGGTGCTATATGGTGGTATTGTATGATTTATTGCACAGATACTTTACACATTGCCTTCTAAGTTAAGCCTGATTGCTCGTGCCAAGCTACCAGAGGGTGGGCACAGGATAATCTTGGATAGTGTGTGACTTACCCTGACTAGAGTGAGGGCTTTTGCTTGGACAGGAGGTAACCTGACTGCCAACCAAAAACCCCATTTCTAACAATCACCAACAGCATCACAGAAGTTCCTTCATGTGCTCTCTGTCAACTTTCACTGAACCCCCTTGGAACCAAGTGACCTCTAAGAGGTCCCTTGTTACCATAACATCATGGCAACAGTGATGTTAGAAACTAGTGAACATAGAGAAGAATTCCCTACAACAACATTGTACAATATAACACTTTGTAATATCATAATCCATTGAATGTTTTGCATTCTCTTTAGGACATGAGATGTAATAGCTAATGCCTTTTGTTCGTGCTCTTGGGATGCGTGGATGTGTACTTAGGTTGCTCATGAAAGCTCTAGCAATTTGTGTATGTTGCTTAACTGATCATGGACCAAAGGCAATTATTTGTGATACAAAGCATGAGAGAAGACCTGAGTAGTTTACTGATGTGATTTGTGACCATGCTATGCTTTATGATCACAGACCAACTTATGCATATCAAAGTACCTGTGGTTGTAAATGATCTGGGTTTAGTAAAATTTAGTGACAGCTTAATTGTCTGCTGCAGCAGGTTTTAGTCAGGCGATGGTTGCAGGTATGCCTACACTTAAGCTTCCTGCAATTTAATCGGCACCAATTCAGAAAAATATATAAAAACAAGCTGAAAGAGACTGAATATAGTTTTATTTCAACACCTTTTCAGTGTTGGAACTCTGCCTTTTCCACAGCACTAAGGGGGTTATTCTAACTTTGGAGGAGGTGTTAATCCGTCCCAAAAGTGACGGAAAAGTGACGGATTTACCACCAGCCGTATTACGAGTCCATTATATCCTATGGAACTCGTAATACGGCTGGTGGTATATCCGTCACTTTACCGTCACTTTTGGGATGGATTAACACTCCTCCAAAGTTAGAATAACCCCCTAAGTGTCTAAGAGCCCCCTCCTGCTCAAAGAAGACAACTTTGGTGCGGCTTACCCACTCTTAAAGGAAACAACACTAGTGAGGCTCAGCAAATCTCACTTGACATAGCCTCTGCTGGGCTCAGCCGCTCTTAATGGGACACTGTTTCTAAAGGGCTTGAATCTCTCAGTTGCCACCTCACTGGTGCTGGGACGATCCTCACTGCAGGCTGTGCCTGTCTCCGACAATTAGGCCAGTTTTACCTGCCACAGCAGCCTTGTCGTATGGGAGGATGCAGCGGGCTCCCAGCTGAAAGAGGTCATCCAAGGCTCGGCTGCTGAAGAGTAGACACTAGATGATTCAACTGCAGGCTCATCAAAGTCAGTGATTGCTTTTTGGTGTTCACAACCAAATATTTGTTTGGGTTTTCTTACTGCTCGCTAGCCCCTGCTGAGGTTAACTCAGAACTCAGACACCGGGAACAAGTTCCAACTGTGCTTATCTGGTTGCACCAGTCTAGGACAAAGTCACAAATTCAGGCCAACCGGGATGGAGTGCAGGTAGCATACAGGAGCCTGGTTAGTTCCACTGAGAATTCTTCCTTATGTCCTTAATTCAGAGTGTTGCATTGCATTGATTCATGTGAGGAGCTGTGAGGGCTGCAGTGGGAGCTCCTGCATCGAGTTGCACTGTGCTGTGTTGGTTCCGATGAGGAGCTATGAGGGATGTGATGCGAGTTCCTGCATCAAGTTGTTTTGTACTGTCAGTTCTGATGAGCTACGATGTGAGGTCCTGCGTCGAGTTGCATCAACTGCATTTGTTTTGTTGAGGTCGTTGATCAAGGGCTGTAAGGTTTATGTGATTGGAGGTCCTGCGTCGGGTTGTGGTGCGTTGCATCTATTCTGAGGAAACTCACAGTTGGGACAGGAGGCCAGCAGCAGGGATTAAATAGGGCCAGTTGAGTTGTGGCAGAACTCTGCAGCTTCTGTCCCTGTAGCTTGGAACAGGAGACCAGTCAGCTAGCTCTCAGAGTCACTCTAGTGGTTCCTCAGGCGGCAGGGCAGTTCTTCTTGCAGCAAGTCAGAGCTTCCACCAGCAGAGCAGTCCTTCTTCTGATACTTTCACAAGTCTAGATGTGAACTGAAGAGTGGGTCCTACTTTTTATATATCGTGCTAGTTTTCAAATCAGAAAGGCTTCTGGATCCCCAACATCCCCCCCCTCGAGGTGACTGGAATTGTCTTTTTCCCTGCCCTGTTTACAGTCACAATAGGCTAGAGTGAAGTTATTTGTATATGAGCTGAGGCAGTGACTTTGAAGTGCAAGTGTAACCGCTCCACTCCTCCCATCAAGTCAGGAGGGCCCATCTGCCAACATTCAGTCCCTCAATTCTGTGGCTGTCTGGAAGAAATACAGAAAGGCAACTGCCAGCTAAACCTAGTCATGTGAACCTGGAAACATACTGTAGGTTCCAGATGGTTAGGATAGGGCAGTGCCAACTTTGTAAAGTGGTATTTTCAGAATTGCGACTTAAAATCTGACTTTACCTTTAAAAAATGTTTTTAAATTAAAAATTCCACAGACGCCAACCATGACATTTCTGCCTGCTCTTAAACATATTTATTAAATGTAATAAGATAACACAGTGGTATCCTATGGGAGAGGTAGGTCTCACACCAGTGAAAACCAAATCTGGGTTTTTCACTACCAGGATATATAAAACTATATGACCAACTTTTTAAATAAACCTCACCGTGCCCTAGGGGCTGTTTAGGGCCTACCTTATGGGTGGCATATATATTACAAAGGGAGCTTTAGGCCTGGCATAAGGTTCATTTTGGATGGTTGTGATGCCCTCAATTATGTAAGTTGAACCCAAAAAAATCAAAATATACAAACAAACTTAACGTGCAGTCTAGGAACAAGTCCTGCCTGTACTTGTAGCACAGATTCAAAAAATCTGCATACAACAAGATGACCTAGGCCACACATCCACTGTTTCATAGCCTACGGCTACAAAATAATGCTGATATATACACATGTAAGCTGATTTTCATCTGTTTCATATGTTGCTTCATGCTTGTATGTAACGAAGAGACGATGTTCTTCAATGATGCACAAACATGTTGACAAATCCCAATGCATTTCTGGTGAAAGCACTGTTTTTCATCAGGGGTAACAGCAGCACCAGTGAAACGAAAATAAGTGCCTCATGCTGACAACCAAAAGGATCTGTGAAGGTAATTGCAGTGTTCGTGAGGCTGAGCTGCAGTTATCAGCAATACACTGGCACACATCTGGCAACGTGATTAAAATAACAGAAATATGCTGAAACCCCTTCAAAGTAGGGCACTGCACTGCACAGGGAGTCTTTAAATGAGAAGGGAGCTCTGGTGGGTAGGTATTTTCTTCTGTGACAGTCAATAGTCTATCGTACAGTATACATAGGTATATTAAGGGAACCTTTGACTTTCTAAAGATAGTTGATTTTCATTTCCTTTTGAACCATGTGAATTAAAATCTCTGCCTTATGCCACAGATAAAAACCTTTATTTTGAAAATGGGTTCCTCCTATTTAGTCCACCAAGGTTTTTGACTTTTGATCATCCAGTTTTTGGACCTTTACTTTGGGTGAGTCTCACTACCTCACTAAACTCACGGTAATTGAACTGAGCGTGTTTACCCCCTATTGTTCACCTTTTCAGGTAAGGGTATTACAGAACAATTAGGGTAAGGAGCACTGGTATTGTTACATGTTAACATATGTGCGGGCTGCACACGAGAAAATACTGTTAGGTGCGGCCTGGTGTCTTCACACAGGTAACATGCCAGTGGCAGTTTTAAACTGCAGATTTAACCTGTTAAAATAACCCATTTTGACTACTTCAAAACGTCCTTCTAAATATTCATACGTCACCCCTAAGTAGGTCATAATGCCCATAAAGGCCGGGGGCATGGTATTTAAAAGTAGGAAATGTAAACATTAATGCTGAACATTTTCTTGCATTGAAATAACTGTTAAAGATATTTTCACTATTGCAAGACTGACTGCTCCCATAGGAAAATGCAGGCCAACATTGTTCCATCTAATAAATGCTAAATTCAGATTGGTAGCAGGCGGGGAAATAATTCAAGGGCTCATTTTTGTAGTTATTAAACATCCAATTTCATAGTAAAATGAAACTTTATTTAAACTATCAATTAACAGATAATTGTGAAAAGTTATCAGTTTGCTATGTAAAGCCTCTGAAGGACTGTCTGTAAGCATTCAGCCGTTACATGGCAGCTGGATGGCTCCACTTTAGGGAGGTATGAATTGCTCTCAGGACAAGGGGAGTTGTCTTTACTTTGACACAATGGAAAAGGAGCTGTTCCCAATAACCTGATTAACTGTGAAGGGGGCTGGCCTTCCCTGACGCAGGCAGATATAGCTAACACCTGAGCCTGCATACTTTTTTTTTTTTTTTTTTTTTCTTTTTTCTTTCTAGCCGGGCTTACTGTCATCCCAGTGAGAGTTGGAGCTGCCCCAGAACGGGTTCAAAATGATCAGAGGAGGGTCTGCCCATTTCTATGGCCACTTATTTGAGTGAACACTGGAAATCTGCACCCATAACTCTTTCCATTTCCTTTACTGTGGTGGGTGGTGGACAGTCTAATATTGTCTGAACCTTCTTTCTATCTATGGTTACCCCTCTCGGAGATAAGATGTATCCTAGGAATTCAACAGATTGAGTATGAAATATACATTTTCCCAATTTAGCAAAAAGGGCATGTTCGCGGAGTCTTTGTAGTACTTCTCTGACATGACTAGTGTGTTCTGTCATGTTTGTGAATAAATGAAGATGTTGTCAATGTATATGACCATGCAAATATCCAGTAGATCTTGCAGAACTTTTATTTATAAAGTACTAGAACGCTGTGTGGGCATTACATGAGCCAAATGTCATAGCTGTGTATTCAGATAGTCCAAACTTGGTTTGAATGCTGTTTTCCACTTGTCACCCGTTTGTACACAAATAAACTGGTTTGCACCAAGCAGGTCCAATTTAGTGTACACAGTGTACTTCTGCACTTGGTCAAGCTAGACCAGGATTAGCGGCAACGGGTATCTATTCTTCATGGTCATTTTCTTTAATGCTCTATAGTATATGCATGCCCACAACTTGCTATTCTTCTTCAGGATGAAGAAGAGCAACAATGATGCTGGGGAGGTGGAGTGGCAAATGAGCCCTAGGGCTCACAGCTCATCTAGGTAGTTCTTTCTGTGTTTTTGTCTCGTATTCAGGGAGAGCGTAGACACAACTACAAGGGAGTGCTACAACCAAAATTAAGTCAAGGTGGCAATCATATTCCTTATTGGGAGGTAGTTGCGTAGCCTTTTGCTCATTAAAAATGGCTCAAATCCTGATATTCTAAAAGAAGTTGCGTCATAGTTTCTTGTCTTAAGACTGCACATGTCAGGGGAGATAGAACTTCCTGTGTCTCTTTATAACAATGGGTTTGACAGTAATGAGAACCCAGGGTGACCAAGCGGATGGCCCAGTTGATGTTGAGATTATGAAGTTTAAGCCAGAGGGTCCCGAATATTGTGCCATAGGTAGGTGTATCAATGAGATCAAAGGTCAAGGTCTCGGTATGCCCGTTCTCACATACTAGAGGTATTGGTGCAGTTTAATATATGCTCATCCTGGAAAAGAACTTAGAGCCATCCACAGCTCTAACCTGTTCAGGTACGCTTTTCTTAAAGTGTGGAATATGTAAAGAACTGGCCAAGGCTAGGTCTAAGAAATTTCCAGTAGCTCCGAAGTCAGAGTATTGGAAGACCTTCCGCTGTTTGACCGAAAGTATAAAGCTAACTACTATTGTAATATGTTGTGGAACTCTTAGAAATGGGGTCTCTAGTTGGCAGTTGGTTTGCACCCTGTCCAAGTAGGGACCCGAACTCTAGTCATTATAAGGGAGATAACCCCTGCTCAGCCCCTTGGTAGCTTGGGATGAGCAGTCAGGCTTATCTCAGAAGCAATGTGTAAAGCATTTGCATTGTGTGAGGGCAGGCACAGCTCTTTCAGGTGTAAGTGACCACTCCTTCCTCCACTCTAGCGCAGATGGCTCATCAGGATGTGCAGGCTACGCCCCAGCTCCCTTTGTGTCACTGTCTAGAGGAGAGGTGTGAACAGCCCAACTGTCAAGCTGACCCAGATGGGGAATCCACAAATGGGCAGAGTCACAGAATGGGTTAAGCAAGAAAATACTTACTTTCTAAAAGTGGCATTTTCAAACTCCCAATCTAAAAACCAACTTCACTAAAATATGTATTTTTATATTGTGAGTTCATAGACCCCAAACGCCACATTTCTATCTGCCCTCAAAGGGAATCTGTACTTTAAAGTTATTCAAAGGCAGTCCCCATGTTAACCTATGAAGGAGCTAGGCCTTGAAACAGTGAAAACCAAATTTGGCAGTATTTCACTGTTAGGATATGGAAAACACACCAGTACATGTCTTACCTATTAAATACACTGCACCCTTCCCATGGGGCTACCTAGGGTGTACCTTAGGGATGCCTTACATGTACCAAAAGAGAAGGTTTGGACCTGCCAAGTGGGTACACTTGCCAGGTTGAATTGGCAGTTTAAAACTGCATACACAGACACTGCAGTGGCAGGTCTGAACCATGTTTACAGGGCTACTAATGTGGGTGGCACAACTAGTGCTGCAGCCCACTAGTAGCATTTGATTTACAGGCCCTAGGCACCTCTAGTACACTTTACTAGGGACTTACTAGTAAATCAGATATGCCAATCAGGAATAAACCAATCAACACTACAATTTACACAGAGAGCATATGCACTTTAGCACTAATTAGCAGTGGTAAAGTGCCCAAAGTCCAAAATCCAACAAAAACTGGTCAGAAAAATTAGGAGGAAGGAGGAAGAAAGACTGAGGATGACCCTGCAAAAAGGGCCCCGTGCAACAGGAACCTTGTGAGGTGTTTGCCAAGTAAAGTGGGGTCTGTGCTAGGACCACATCCAACTGATTGATCCCAGTGTCAGCTGGGCTCCCTAGTTTTCCCACACCAAATCAGATGTCACAGCAACATTCTTTATAATTCCTTTTGGCTTGACGGTGCACTGTTGAGCAAAGTGCCCTGCCTTAGAAAAACTTTAAATGTGTGTTTTTATTTTTATATGTTCCTTTTTCTCTGCAGTCTAAGGGCTGCACAAGTCTCCTATCTGCATAGGTTTTGTTTTATCTTGCTACTTAGACTTTTCCTCTTTTTACTCTGTTCATACAACTACTGATTTGGGTTCACCCTGGGAACATTCTCCGTTTCAGTCAATTTACCTATGAGCCAGGTGGACGTTTGTCATTGAATTCAGAGCATTCTGACGGGGAATCTTTTTAGTCATCTCTTAGCCCTCTATAAAAGAGGGTGGTGAGTGCAGGGATGATGCTTTCTCAGGACAGTAATGAGGCCAAGCACTGACTCAGGTATTTGGTGCGGTTTAAATACTCTGTGGGTGTAGCTGACTTCTGAAAGGCAGGTGGCTCACAGGGGAGAAAGAAAGGTTCCAACGGGCCCTGGGAGAGAACACCTGTGAGCCTAATGGTTTTGACCTTTAATGCAAGAAGTTGAATCAAGTAACATTAGCAAGTGGAGTCAATAGGTTATGGCACATGGAACCATTAAACAGAAGTAGATGGAATATATTAACATTAGCAGGTGGAGTCAATATGTCATGGCAGTTGGAACCAATAACCTTGAAACGCATGTCTATTCTTCCCAAGTGTGGAAACAGAAAAACAAATTGAACACCGGTGCCAGAATGTTCTAATGGGTTCATGTGCTGTGGGCAGGGTCCTGAGGGGTGTTTATCATGGTGTTGCAGGAGGCCATGAAATGCCACAGGGAAAATGCAACATGACCCTGTGCGCCACACCCGTTGTACAGAGGGCGCAAGAGGGGGTTGTGACAAGGAAAGGAATGATCTGGCATCCTAGGTTTGCCCAGGAGTGCCTGGCATCTAAAATTTTCTACCCACACTCATAAACATCTGAACAAGGGAGAACCTGAGAGTAAGACCCTGGATGGCTACAACACCAGAATCGTGGACAACTGGAAGGAGAAGCCACCTGATGCCCTCCACCTGTGGTGTTAGTGCAGAGTATTCTTTGACAAGTGAGTGAATCAAGAGCTACACTGGGGTATTTGGTTCCTAGTAAGGGGAGAATTGTGGATCTATTACATCCTCAGACCTCACCTTCTGCTGCACAGCTAATAACCCAATTTCTTAGAATTTAATTTTGTTCTGCTACAAAAATCGAGCAGCAGAAGGCTGGTTCTTTCAGACAAAGTTCACACATTTCTACACACTTGTTTGTGATTAAATATGATTGGATTGCTGCACAAGGCTCACTGGGAAATACTTTTTGCCTCTTGGTGCTCCATCTACCTTTACAGAAGGTCTATGCAGTGTGTTTGTGTCCAGAAAATGCAACACCGAAGAATGAAGAGAACTGGTAAGAGCCAGGTACACTGGCCTCCAGATAAAGCGTGAGGCCGGGGTGCAGAAGGTCCATCCTACACTTCTATGTAATACACAATGAGATCCAGGGCATCGCTCAAGGAAGTTGGAAGAGGTCATGACAGTTCTTCTGATTGGTGACTGTCATACACATCTCAAACCAGTGCTGCACCCTAACATAAACATTAACCTAACAGACCTGATCTCTCCTTGACAAGCAGCAGCAGCAGCTAAGTGCTGACTGTTATAGTTACTGCTAAAATGTTCACAGACAGTCTTACCATGTATCTTGACCAAATGCAAGAGTGGAGTTCAAGGAGCAGAAAATTCATGATGCATAAGGTGTCAATTTGGCAATATGGGGATCGTGAGTGACAAGCATTAGTGTAACTCCTAATATGTGACATTTGTCAGAGCTGGGTTAGTTTTCTTTATCTTTTTGTTTGATACCACATTTCTATTCTGTGAAGTGTGGTGAGCTAGTTCATAGTTCTCCTGGGAGAGAATCTGGAGCGTATACTAATGTGAGAACCTATGAGTTGGAAATGGATTGCGATGCACTCTGTTGGATAATTCCTGGTCAATATTGGTTCAAGAAATCATCTGTTAGTTCAAGAAATCATCTCCTTCTCCTAACTGGCCTCCTGTTTGTGTGTACACTGGTCACGAGTGGGCCAAGGCAATATAGAGTTGTGCTGCATGGGATGTTGTGGTCTTATCATAAAGTGTTCCTCGAGTGCCTGCCTTAACCTACTTTCCATACTGTGCCTCCCCAATAGGTAAGGGATAACTTTCCAGCTAGTATATGTTCTGCAGCATTCATGGAACTGATTACATTCCATCTTGGTTATTGCCATCTTGGGTCTTCACACACTATCCTGAACTTTCTTGACGCATCATCACGTTGTTGCTTCAGCACAGCCCCATTGTGACACCACATCATAGGCTCTTTTTTTTCTCCTGGTCTACTGGACTTGCTGCATCATTATGTTGCTACTTCACCACAGCTCCATTATGTCACCTTTAATTGACTTAGTCTCTTCATCATCTCTGCCGAAACCATGGCTGCGTTTTTAACGCTGCCAGACTGGTATATTCTGCAACCCCACTGGTTCGGCCGGCTGTGTTTTCTTCTGGGCATATTTTCGTTGTTGCACCTATTCAAGGACCAGGAATGATCCAACAAAGTGACTGAGGAAAGGTGCTATACGATCCAGTTTCAAGTTGCGAACTCCTAACTAGCGTATGAATGCAGTTCCATTCTAGGTACCAATTTAACACATGCTTATACATTTCAGTTTCCCCTACAAAATCACATAAGCTCGCCACATCATGGGCACAATTTTCTGGTCTTGGTCTTTACAGTAGCACACTGAATAGTTCTGAGAGTTGTTGTCTGTGTTCATTGTGACTAAATTAACTTTACTAACATTTCTGAAAATAATGAAATGTGAAGGGAAAGCCCAGGACTGACCCCCATTGACAAGGAGTTAAATGTGCATACTGGCTTCAACACTAACTGACCATTTAAAACATCAGCATCTGCGATTTCTACCACCTCAAAGGGTAAAGAGACAAGTTTTTATTGCTTTTCTAAATTTGAGGTAGCACTGTAGCATTTTAATTCCTATAAGCATTGAGTTCTATCATTTGGATGTTAAAGCCGACAAAGATTTTCCTCCCTTGCGGCTCCAGTTGATTTTAGGTACCACAAGATCTTTCTTACAAACCATCTGAACTAGCCCCAATGACCATACCTGTGGAACCACAATGGTATGAAAATAGGCCCTTTTGTTAGAGAGCTTTATGTGCAAGGCACAAAGCGTTGACTATAGCACTTCTCTGCACCGGCAATCAATGGAGCTGCTGCAACTTCTTGGATACAAACTGATGTTTCTGCAGGTCTTTAATAAGACTGGCTGCTGAGCTTTGAGTGTACCTATGACCGTTTTATTTATGCCTAACTTTTAAGGTGGTGTAGTAATTCAGGCATGAAGAGATCAAAGCAATAGCAAGTTTTATCGGAGAAGGGAGATGAACAGCACATGGTGCTGTTTATCAGATGGAGAAGTGGATATCTGTTCCAGAGCTTTTCTTATTCCTGCTCATATGTACAGTAAGGGAAAGCAACCAAAGCGGAGGACATCGTGGATATTACCTAGAAACTAAATTTTCCATATCCTCCTTGTGAGGGGCTAAGTTAGCCTAGAGATGGCAGTCGCCGTCGGTGGCGGTCTGGCGGTATTGTTGGCAAACTGTCTTTGTTTCAGTAGGTTGACTGCCGTGGTCGTAATATGGCGGTCTGTCCTGCCGGCCTGGCAGTGGTCCGACTGCCATCGCCGGTGTGGCGCGACCGTTACCGCCAATGTCATAATGAGAGCCATAGTCTTTGCTCCAGTGCATATGTGTCATCCATGTTTCCTACACGTGCACATACTTGACAAATCTTCGTCGTTGTAAACCTATATCCATTCAATATGCATTGCACCCCATAGTACTCACAGCCATGTGTGCACATCGGCACCATGGGGATGTTTGTGCAGTGACTGTTACTACGTGTACTATGTGTACTCAAAAGTGTATCCACACATTACAGAATCCAACACTACACATACGCAATGTAGACCTCTGGCGAAGCAACCCTGGGAAGCATTGGGTGCCTCTTGTGAACCCAATATTCTGTGTACCAGAATGTACCTACAGCCAACACCATGTGTACATAAGTGCAAAACATACACTGTACGTACATGTTGTGTGTGTACTCACAGGTCTTTCTGGGCCTGTGCCATCAGTGAGTTCCAGATCTGCACCCCAAAATCGGCCGCATTCACATGTGCTCTATTGCACATTACTGAATGCAACAAGGCGCCAGTGAAACCGATCGAGGTCAAGTCAGGCCGCAGTCACACCCTCACAACGACTCCCCAATTTTCCAGTACTCACTGCAGGCTCAGTGCAATGCCCTACCACTCCACCACTCACTAACCCCATCACTGCGACTCACTCCCACTCAAATACTAACTACAGCCCTCACTGCAGCACACTCACCCTCCAGCACTCATTAAAACCCTCACTGCAACACACTCGCCCTCCTGTAGTCGCTCCCATTACGACACTCACTGCAACCCTCACTGCAACACGACTTCACTAAAACCCTCATTGTGACACCAATAAGTCCAGCAGTCACTGCAGCACTCGCTGCAACACAAGCACTCTCCAGAACTCACTAAATCTCTCACTGCAACACACTCGCCTCCAAAACTCACTGAATTCTTCACCGCAACCGCTAGATAAATCTCTGCACTGGCACACCACCGCTAAACACACCGCTTCAGTCTTCTCTGTCCCTCTCCATCCCTCATTGCACCGTCCTAGCACCGCCTGCCTGCTTCGATCATCGTACTCAAGCTCACTGCAAACTCCTTCCTTTAACCTCAGCCTTCAGCCCTCATTTCCCGTGTCCGACCTCCACTCTACCCCTAGCCCCCATGGTCCCTCTCCGACCCTCGGTGCATCAATCCAACCCTCAGTAAATAGTCCCCAATCCTCACATCCCCTGCTTCGCCTTCATCGCACCTCCCCGCTAACACCCCCACTTCTTCTGGTAACTGTCTCTCTCACATGGACATTTATTGGCGAGCAACATGTTCTGGGGTAGCAGGTGGGAGCTGCCAACTTCATCTTACCCAGTAAGTCCCCCACCGCCCCTTTACCGGGTGAAACCTGTGCTCTGCGTACAACTGCCTGCGGCTGATGTACGCGTTTTATGTCAGTGGGGGCACCTGATAAGGGCGCAGACCTGTCCAGTCGGAGGGCCTAGTAATTTACCATCTCCATGCTCTTTTCAGGATTTTAATGTACCCTGATTGTACCAAACGCATTAAACCGATTTATATTATTGGTAGCGAGTTGCTTACAAGTCGTCATTAATATTTTTTCTAATATTAGTAAGAGCAACAACTTCAAAATAAGGAAACAAATATTAAGTGTCCTATTGGGAAAAGAATAGCCTTACCACAGTGTCCAGTTGACACGATTTCACAGTATCCATTCCATTGTTTCCAAACATGCTAATTGCTCGTGTTCGTAATGGTTTTCACTCAGTTGCTTGCGTCCTATTTCTGAACAGGTTGTGATTATTTCCATATACCTCAAGATCTGCACTAAGCATACATAACTCAAGTCAACTTTATGTTTTTATAACGTCGCAGTACGTCCTTTATTGTCCATAGCCTCAACAACCACTAGAGGGCAGTGCTTAATCATCATTTAAAACACATAAAGGCACTTGTCTGAAAAACGTCTGGCGTTGGCACTGGGCAGCCCATTGCTGGGGAAAGGACAGGAATACTCTTTATTGCGCTAATTCGTCACGTTCCTGCCCGTTCCCTGTAACGCAGTGCAGCTGCAAAGCGCTACAACACTTGGCCATAAATATGGCCCTCAACGTTCAAATCTTAATCTAACCCATTTTTAGATGTGAAGTAAATGAAATATCAGGCAAGCATTTTTGGTGTTTGAGGGTGTCTAATGGGGTACACAATTAGCACTTTCCGTTTAAGCACTCTAATGGTAAAACCTGTGACATACCTCGCCTTATTGATGAGGCGTAGCACCGAGCTGCGCTTGCACAGAGCCTGGTGAGCACACATTCAAAACATTTTGAAAGAGACTGTCAGCAGTGCGCCTGTCTTGAACATATTTACTTAGGGTGCAGCTAGATTGCTGTATGTGTGATAAAATTGTGTGATTTTCATTCTGCTGGCTCTCACCTGTTCTTTAATTATTCTTTGTGGTGTGGAGCGTGCCTCTACTTTCCATGCTGTACCTTAATTGTGTTGTGAAGCTTGCTATACA
This sequence comes from Pleurodeles waltl, assembly GCF_031143425.1. NCBI lineage: Eukaryota > Metazoa > Chordata > Amphibia > Caudata > Salamandridae > Pleurodeles > Pleurodeles waltl. The sequence continues at coordinate 679,827,432 of NC_090443.1, forward strand.
ACATTTCGCTACACAAAAAAGAACAGTTAGCTATACCAATGCTTGTTGATTGAAAGTGTGAATCCTCACATAATGTATGCGCAGAGTTTACTTTGGTTTTACATGAAAAATTAGCAGTTTTTGGAATGCAGTATATGATTTTTTTAAAAAGGTTTAAACATAAGTGACAAATTGGTCCATGTTATGTACAGCACTTTCTGGCATTTTTGGCAACAGTCTTTTTAATTCTGAGCCCATAATGAGTGTTAAAAGCAAAACAAAACTCCCCCATAATGGGACACGTTGTCTGAAAAGTCCTTACTGCTTCGGGAGGGATTTAATTACAGGATAATTCCTCAGTTAACTATGTGAGATTTTGTGAAGAACATGCTATGCCATGTAGAGAATTTAAAAAACAAACTCAACCTGAGCTGTGGACATGTGTGAGGATTCCACAGGAACTTTGTGAAACCGTGCCATTTAGTACATTTAGCGTGATTTGTCTTAAATATTTTGGTAGTAGAGTCTAAAAGTACAAAACAAATGTTTATATTTTACCATATTTTAAAAAATACAGGTTAATTCTCTTCTTGTACATACTTCTGAGGCACTGCTTTGGAGATTTAAAGTAAACATTTGAATATCACTGTTTTTCCTGTAATAGGTTTCAAGGCGATACCAATGATGACACCAACCATGTTGTTGACAGACCTTACTGAAGCTGAGAGAGCATCTGATGCTGCAGAAATGTTATCATACACAATAAAAGATGTTGTTATTGAGATGCCTACTGTAAGTCCAGAAAAACATATATTTTGTTTGTAATGTTGCTCTTTGATTTTGGTTGGTAAGCCGTTCATTTTATTGACTTGGTGAAGTAAATGGCTGGTTATTAGGACCACAAACTGTAATTAATTATATTCCAAGATTCAGAATATTATAATGCACATTATCATTCTACGGTAGCTGTTGCTTTTTAACAATAATGTATAAGATATAAAGTCTGTATTCAGCAGTTTACATTGTACCTTTCAGACAAGTCCCTGTAATGGAACACATCTTTCAACTCAGAAAAAACAAAAACAATTCATATTAACCCCTTAGCTGCTGGGCCTTTTCCCCCCCAGTGCTGAGCCCTTTTTTGGCTATTTGGGGTAGTTCGCGCTTAGGGCTTCATAACTTTTTGTCCACATAAGCTAACCACGCCAAATTTGCGTCCTTTTTTTCCAACATCCTAGGGATTCTAATGGTACCCAGAGTTTGTGGTTTACCCTGGAGGAGACCAAGAAAATAGCCAAAATACAGTGAAAATTTAGTTTTTTCCAAAAAAATGGGAAAAAAGGGCCGCCGAAGAAGGCTTGTGGTTTTTTCCCTGAAAATGCCATCAACAAAGGGTTTCTGGTGCTGAAATCACTATCTTCCCACCTTTCAGGAACGGGCAGACTTGAATCAGAAAACCACATTTTCCAACACAAATTTGGCATTTTACTGGGACATACCCCATTTTTACTATTTTTGGTGCTTTCAACCTCCTTCCAGTTAGTGACAGGAATGGGTGTGAAACCAATGCTGGATCCCGGAAAGCTAAACATTTCTGAAAACTAGACAAAATTCTGAATTCAGCAAGGGGTCATTTGTGTAGATCCTACAAGGTTTTCCTACAGAAAATAACAGCTGAAATAAAAAAATATTGAAATTGAGCTGAAAACAACAGCCATTTTTCTTTATGTTTTACTCTGTAACTTTTTCCTGCGATGTCAGATTTCTGAAAGCAATATACCGTTTTGTCTGCTGGACTCTTCTGGTTGCGGGGATATAAAGGGCTTATAGGTTCATCAAGAACCCTAGGTACCCAGAGCCAATAAATGAGGTGCACCCTGCAGTTGGTTTTCATTCTATACTGGGTATACAGCAATTCATTTGCTGAAATATGAGGAGTGAAAAAGAGGTATCAAGAAAACCTTTGCATTTCCAAAATGGGATCAAGATAAGGTTTTGAGGAGCAGTGGTTATTTGCACATCTTTGAATTCCGAGGTGCCCATACTAGCATGTGAATTGCAGGGCATTTCTCAAATAGACGTCTTTTTTACACACTCTCTTATATTTGGAAGGAAAAAATGTAGAGAAAGATAAGGGGCAATAACACTTGTTTTGCTATTCTATGTTCCCCCAAGTCTCCCGATAAAAATGATACCTCACTTGTGTGGGTAGGCCTAGCGCCCGCGACAGGAAATGCCCCAAAACACAACGTGGACACATCCCATTTTTTCACAAAATACAGAGCTGTTTTTTTGCAAAGTGCCTACCTGTAGATTATGGCCTCTAGCTCAGCCGGCACATAGGGAAACCTACCAAACCTGTACATTTTTGAAAACTAGAGACCTAGGGGAATCCAAGATGGGGTGACTCGCGGGGCTCTGACCAGGTTCTGTTACCCAGAATCCTTTGCAAACCTCAAAAAGTGGCTAAAAAAACAAGTTTTCCTCACATTTCGGTGACAGAAAGTTCTGGAATCTGAGAGGAGCCTCAAATTTCCTTCCACCCAGCGTCCCCCCAAGTCTCCCGCAAAAAATGATACCTCACTTGTGTGGGTAGGCCTAGCGCCCGCGACAGGAAATGCCCCAAAACACAACGTGGACACATCACAGAAAACAGAGCTGTTTTTTGCAAAGTGCCTACCTGTTGATTTTGGCCTCTAGCTCAGCCGGCACCTAGGGAAACCTACCAAACCTGTGCATTTCTGAAAACTAGAGACCTAGGGGAATCCAAGGAGGGGTGACTTGCGGGGCTCGGACCAGGTTCTGTTACCCAGAATCCTTTGCAAACCTCAAAGTGGCTAAAAAAACAAGTTTTCCTCACATTTCGGTGACAGAAAGTTCTGGAATCTGAGAGGAGCCACAAATTTCCTTCCACCCAGCGTTCCCCCAAGCCTCCCGATAAAAATGATACCTCACTTGTGTGGTTAGGCCTGGTGCCTGCGACAGGAATAGATCACACAACGGTCAATGTTGGTCCTTACGTGAGGCAGCTGTTGACCCTTGGGTGATCCATTCCTGACACAGACACTAGGTGTAGGCACTCAAGTGGGGTAGTGTTTTTATCAGGACAGGTGAGGAGTCACTGGGTGGTAGGAATATTGTGGATCCCAGCATATTCCTGTAGTTTGTGTGACAGAAATGCGAGAAAAATTGAGTTTTTTTTCAACATTTCAGCTTTGCAGGGTATTCTGGGTAAGAAAACTTTGGGGAAGCCACACAAGTCACACCTCTGTGGACTCCCCTGTATGTCTAGTTTCCAGAAATGTTTGGGTTTAGTGTGTTTCTCTATATGGCCGCCGAATCCAGGACCAAAAACACAGGGGCCTGCCTTACAAAACCAGTTTGTTTTGCCATGGATAATTTTGATGTCTCCACAATATGATTTGGGTGGTGGAATTTGGGGCTGAACTAAATTGGGGAGCTCCCAAGAGAGCACTCTCTCTCTCTCTGCTTGCCGCCGCATTCACCTGCTCTCTGGGTTGGCCTAACCCACTATTACCCAGTTGCACAAACAGCTTGCGAAGGGACAGCAGGACTGTCCTCATCACCTCCCTCATAATGTACTGGAAGAGGAGTTATCGAATGGGACTCCTCTGACTGAAAAATCACTCCCAGAGTCTGCGCCATTGTCCTATCCCTCAGATGCTGTCTCAGTATCTGATGTCTCAGTCTCTGATCCTATGTCAGAGCGGTCCTCTATAACCTGAGTGCAGGCAGCAGTCATCCATCAAGATGCCATCTCTGCTATTGGCTAAACTGTTGCTCTAAAACACTAGCCTACGTAGACAGTCACAAAATCGATGGTGTGTGAGATACGTGCAACAGTAGAGGCCACCTTACCTGCGCTTCTTCCCTCAATCAGCACGTACTTTCAAGACACTCATAAAACACCTTGTCACATACCATTCGTCACAGTCTTTAGCACCTCCTGCGCCCAGTCCAACAATCATTATTGGTGCTCCCACTCCCTCCTCCTCGGATTCCCTCATTACCCCCCAGCAAAAGTGCCCTTCATCTCTCCATAGACTTTGCTAATGTACTCAGCTATTTACATAAAATACAGATTTGCTCTTTGCAGTAGGCATATAAACCTTCTGCGCTTCTTTATGGCACTAAAACTGCCACTAGACAAGTCTGACCCTTTTCCCCCCAGGGAAACCACACACATATTGACAAAAGTGATATATATATGACAGCCAATCACCTGAAACTCAACTCAAGCAAAACCGAAATAATCCTCTTTGGCCCACACAAAAACACCTGGGACCCCTCATGGTGGCCCACCACGCTAGGCCCTGCACCCACCCCCGCCAACCACGCACGCAACCTCAGCATCATCCTAGACTCCTCCCTCTCGATGACCCAACAAATCAACGCTCTCACCTCCTCATGCTTCAACACACTCCGTATACTGAAAAACATTCAAATGGATCCCCACAGAGACCAGAAAAACTGTCACTCACGCACACATCAGCAGCAGGCTTGATTACGGAAACGCCCTCTACGCCGGCACCACTCTAAAACTCAAGCGCAAACTACACGCATCTAGAACTCAGCAGCACGACTCATCCTCGACCTCCGCCGACACGAACACATCTCTCCACACCTCAAATCCCTCCACTGGCTCCCCATTGACAAAAGGATCACCTTCAAGATCCTCATCCTCGCACACAAATCACTCCACAACACAGGCCCTGCCTACCTCAACGAGAGTCACCTTCCACACCCCCACACGAAACGTCCGCTCAGCTGACCTCTCTCTCACCTCTGTCCCCCGCATCAAACACACCACCACCGGGGGCAGATCCTTCTCCTACCTTGCACCCAAAACCTGGAACGCCCTCACAACCCACCTTCGCAAGACCCAAAACCTACTTCTTTTCAGGAAGGGCCTCAAAACCTGGCTTTTCGAACAGTGAACCTCCCAGCCCCTTTCCCTCCCCCTGCCCCCCCCCCCCAAGCGCCTTGAGACCCTCACAGGTGAGTAGCACACTTTATAAATCTCTTTGGTATATATAGATCTACCTATATATATATATATATATATATATATATATATATATATCTATGTACATAGATATATCTATAGATATATCCATGTACATAGATATATCTATCTACATAGATATATAAATATAGATCTATATATAGATCTATTTTTTTTAGTTGTTGTATGGTTTCCTTGGGGGCCAAAATGGCCCCCAGGGAAACCCTACAACATCTAAAAAAAAAATTGCCCCCACAGGGGGTCACCCTGCCCACGGGCGACCCCCCTGTCCATTTTATTTATTTTTTTGAAAAAAAAACAATCCCCTGGGGGGGGGGGCGCGATCGCGCCCCTCCCCCCCCCCCCCCCCCCCCCCCCCAGGGGGCACCTACCTTTTTTTTTAAAATTAATTATGCCCCCGGGGGGGGGCGGCCCGTTTTCCGAGGGGGCCGCCCCCCCAAAGTGAAATCCCTGGCGTCTAGTGGTGTTTCCTGGCCCCCGATCGCAGCTGTGCTGCGATTGGGGGCCAGGAAACACTTTGAGAAGGCCTCGTAAGAAAGGGGAGACTCTCCCCTTTCTTACGAGGCCTTTTCAAAGTGTTTCCTGGCCACCCTCCTGCTTTGATGGGGAAAACACCTTTGCAACGTCAGCGCGCCGCGAGGCGCGCTGACGTCTCAAAGGGGCGGGTGGGGGGGCGGGGGGAGACACGGAAGCTTCCGTGTCTCCCGGGGGGGGGTTTAAAAAAAAAAACAAATCCTCGGGTGTGACGCACCCGAGGATTTATTGATACCCTTCCTGGTGTCGGCCACTGGTCGTGACCCGCACCAGGGAGGGTGTGTGGGCGTCGGCCAGTGGCCGACGCCCGCAACGAAGAGGTTAAAATAAATCAAATGTAACCAAGGTGCACTCTTCCATACACGGTACTGCGTGCTGCTTTAGTAATTGTCATATTTTTGAAGAGGCAAACTGGGCAATGTTGTCCATGATGGTACCTCTGGTAATAGATCTCTTAATAAAACATCATAAAAAATGTATCTTTGGTTTAGGTTGAATTTCAAAAAAGTAATCTTTGTTTTTGAAAACAGTTAGAAACAAAATGTACCTTTTACACAAATACAACACATTGCAATGACTCACAATATCAATGGCTGATTTACATCGCAGACCAATTGGTAACTCAGCTTGACTATAGCCACTATTCATCCTGCTTACTTCTGGCCTAGTGTAGACTATGCAGTGTTACAGACTGTTTGACTTGTTGCTCAATATCTACTCGGGAAAACTCTTCTCTCTCTTAGCCTTTTTAACAACTCTTACACTCTCTTTTTTTTTTTTGTTCCCCACTCACATTCTCCACAGTTTCCTTATACCTCAGATAGGGCAGACGTGTTACTCAAGAATTCCATCTGACCTTCAAGACCATTCTACTGCCATTTGTGCGGAAAGCATCCATTATTTTCCTACAAAATTGGAATTCATTCAAATATGCTTGTTACAGTTTCTGACGTTACGCAACAGGACAGCCTTGTTATTCCTATATTATGCTTGTCCATTAGGCTCATCGAGCCTATGTACTCGTTCAACCATTCAGTTTTAACACATTGTAGGGCAAACCTATTAGAAAAAAAAAACTCTCTACATACCATCTTGCATAACCATCTTGTATTCCAGCACTTTCTCTACAATAAACCTGTATTCTTTTAACTTTGTTGCACATGGGCAAGATGATATGCTTTGTTGTCTGAAATGATTGGCCAAAACCAATAATTGATCACCACTTAAAAGAATTGAAATATTGGTTATGCACAGTCTGCACTACTCGGTGGCCTGTACATATGTCTTTTCTTCAGGATTGGCCATGTCGGAAGTGCAAGCGGGCAGTGCGCTCGGTTACAGGTATTACACTGCCTCAAGGGCATATGTGACCTCGGTGTTGCTGTAAGGGCAGCACGTTAGTGAAAGGTAGCATGGGTGTTTGAAGTAGCTGTTCCATCTTTCACAGTGCAGGAGATGGTCTGCCTACTTTACAAAGGAGGACAAAGGCCTCCCTGCATGTGAGTGCAGTGAATGTCTGTACCCACCTGCAAAGGGCTCTCTCCAGAGAGCGACACTCAGAGGGCACATTGACTGCACCACCTTTTTGTGGTGCACATTCTTGACAGCCTCTTTGACTTTGCACCACAATCCATAATAAGGGTGGGGCACAGAGTCGGGAAGTGTGGCCTCCGAACAAATGAACAATAAACCTCAATAGTCTGACCCTGTGTTCCTCAGAACCTGGGTATCATACAGTTCATAAACAAATCGTTCTGGTGGATGCAAAGTTATTGGTACCTATGTAACACACAAACTAATTTGTCTGAGGGGCTAGTTAGCCTATATTTTGAGAAAAAAAATCAGTTACATATACTATAAACATAGGTGCTGCAAAAGTGTGAAGGCGTTCGTATAGAAAGAAAATTAAAATTAAACACTTAAGAATGACAACAAACAAATGAAAGTCCTTCAACAAACGCCTGTCCGATGTATGAAATTGTACAGTTTCCCAGAGACTTTTGCTTGAGCTTTAGGTGCGCCAGCACAGTCTGTATTACTGAAGGGTCCCGCAAGCATCTTCATCCCACTGTAACACCAAAGTGCCCCAGGCACATTGAAAACAGGCACACACAGGGGAGACTTTGTGTAACAAGCCCCACTTGTAATTCCGTTTCATTTTCATATAGCTATTTATACCTTATTTACCATGACACTCCGAATGTGGGCTTGAATGTTTAAGAAGAATTTCAATCTTCCACATATTTCTTTTCACTTTGTTAATACATACTTTTCGAGGTTGGTGCATATTTACAGCTGAAAAGATTGGTAATGAAAAGATTGCATTACATTTTAAAGGTGGCAGAAGTTTTATATTTGTGGTTTTATATTTTATTAGGCCGTTAATCTATCTACATCAGATGTTTTGAAGATTTCTAAACAAAAAGATATGTTGTTTAAAGAGCTGGAAACTTTCAGTAATCTAAGAAGGACTCTAGAACAGCTACTTAAGTCTACTGCTTCTTCAAAGGTAAGTTAACATAAACACCATTTGGTCGACTGTGAGCAGAGACTTTTTGAATGTCGCAAAAATATAAGTAGCTGCTATATTTATTTAGATCGCCAACCTGGGTACGTTTTAGCAGCACATAGGAAATTCAATAACGTGACATTTACTGCTCTCGCCATGAAAGCCCTCCATCTAAGGAACTCTCTATGTAGACTTAAACTGCTGAAATACTTTTGGATAGATTATATTCTTTGCCCTGACACTGACATTGTTGTTAGAATGGCATCTACTGTTCCTACTGAGTAAACATTTATAACTGAAAACACATTTGATATACTCCCATGAAAGTGTGTATTGTACAACATTGTTATATTTTCGGTGGATTCATGTTGGTCAATGCAGAATTGAAGAAATTAAATTTAGCATTTAAAAAACATTTAAAATACTAACATGTCATTTTCATCTTTGAACTGTTTTGATAACACTGAGTGGTTTAGAAATGTTAATGACTGCCTATTAAACACGAGGCAACATTTCTTTTGATTGGATGTCATTGATAATTGGTAGGCTGCCTACGAATGCTTCGATTCCGGACAGGCTGTAAGAAAAAACAATTTGAATGTAACAAACTGACTTGTAACAATGTTTTTCAGACATGTGTTCACCATTGTTGCCAGTCCATTAATACATTCTGTTGGTCACTCCCATCGAGAGTATAGAGGAATATAGAATAGATACATGTTGGAAGAATGATCTTGACATTCAGGAACGTATTGACAATCACTTTTTAATATTCATAGGTATCCCGAGTTATGCAGGAAATCTGCAGTGTTTAACTGATTAATCTAGTTTTCTTCACAGTTCAGAAGAATCCTCCAAACTTCAAGGCTTTTTGAAGAGTCTAAGCTTCTAGCCCTTCATACCCAACCTGTAAGAGAGAGGATTTATTCACCTATTTCACTCTATATAAAATGGAATGGGTGTTATATGTTTAACATTGGCATGAACAAATGATTTATGCTTTCGCTCATGCCTAATGGTTTTGGAGGTAAACCTTAATATGGACTAGATGCACCACACATAGGCCCTCATTATGAACTTGGCAGTAATCATCGCCAACCGCCATGCTGACGGTGAACAAAAGACCGCCAGTGGCGGTGGACTGCACACCGCCGAATAATTGTCAAAAATCCAGTCTGCCGAAAATTAACAACCTCCACTCACCGCCAGGGCCAACAACGGCGTAAAGGCAGGACACAGCACCCCGCCACCGCCATCCCACCAAACCCCCCGCGCCCACCAAATTATGATGCACAAATCAGCGTGGCAGACAGTGGATGTCGAACGGCCATTGTCGGTAATGACCGCCGTGCTCAGAAATGGGAACCGCCAAAAACCGAAGCACACATTGGCAAATTTGGAAGCCACACAGCTGACACACATCCACACCACCATAAAACGTACTCCTACACAACCCACAATCCTTTGCAACGCCAACAGCATCACAGAAAACCACACTGCAACACACACACACACACACACACAAACAACCACCACACAAGTCACACACACAACACACCACTCTCAACACACACCATACCACCCCCGCTTCACCAACAGGGAGCTGAGGAACATGGTGGACGAAATACTCAGGGTCGAGCCACAGCTATTTGGGGCACAGGTGCAGCAGACACCCTTGGTCAAGAAGATGGACCTATGGCAGAGGATTGTCAACAAGGTAAATGCAGTAGGAATCCATCCACACACAAGGATGACATCAGGAAGAGATGGAACGACCTGGTGGGGAAGGTGCGTTCCATGGCATCACGACACAACATCGATGTACAGAAGACTGGCATTGGTCCCCCACCTCCTCCCTCCAAAAACCTTGACTGGGAGGAGAGGGTCATGGCTATACTGCACCCAGAGGGCCTCACTGGACTCCCTGGAAGACTGGACTTGGGTAAGTCAACTACACCTGCAATGCATGTATCACCCCATCCCTCTCACTAACACCATGCCCCCATCCCCTACCCAGCCCACAACACCCACACACTCCTACCCATGTCCCCTGCATGACCACAACCCCCCATACAAATCACTATCCAACCCCCTGTGCACAGTCACCAACCCATGCATGAAATGGCAGGAGCACCACAGCACCCAGAATGCACCACTCCCCCCCCCCCCCCCCCCCCAAAACCACCAAATGCATCCAAAAGAACACCAAGGGACCCTGCATGCTACCACATGGGAATGGAACCACCAATAACTCCTAAGCAGTGCTGCAAGGGACAAGAAAGTGCAGGACACCCACATCTCTGATCTAACACACACACACACACACACACGTCACCACCCATGCCACCTGGACGGAGACGTCCAGGAATGCCAGTACTCCACTTGAAGACGAAGGCCCCACTCAGGAGAGTGCAGAGGGATGTCTCGACACAGAGGAGATCCCTGGCCCATCCCACAGCCCTGGGCGCTCACCCTCCAGTAGCCCCACCCAGGACACCACTGACCCCTACCACTCAGCCACCACCATCAACTCTGGCCCAGCGCCCCTACACCAGTGTCTCCAGGCCATGGACTGGCTGCCCACAAGTACAGAATCCCAAGTCTCCACCCACCACCTGGCAGGATGATGAAGGGCCCAGTGCAACTGAGTACTGCTAGACCTGTGCAGGGGACACAGGCACAGAGGGCTAGGGCCATTGGGACGGGAGCAGTGGGTCAGAGGGGCGGGCCAAGGAGGGATGCTGCTGCCCAGAAGGCCATTGCTGAGGTCCTGGGAGCATACCACCATTCGCAGGACAGGAGGAGCCAGATCCTGGCCACGCTAGAGGAGAATCAGAGGCTGCAGGTAGCAATCCATCACGAGGCCATGCAGCAATGGAAACCGCGCAATGCTACCATGGCCACCATTGCAGGGGTGCTGCAGCGCCAGTACAATTGCCAGCCTGAGTCCTCCACCCACCTGCGGGCCCCTTCCACTAGCCAGGACAATGCCTTGCCATCCACATCTGCAGCTGTTAGTGGACTGGTGGCACTGCCAGAGGACTCACAGCACACCAGCACTCCTTCCCCTGCAGCCCAGCTTCCCCCTCGCAAACGTGCCCTCAAACTCTGACATCCCTGTGAAACACCAGCCAAGACCAAGCCCACCGCCAGGAAGTGACTCTGCCCTGAGCTGTCTCCCTTGTGTACCACTGATGTACTTTTTTGACATGCCACTGCCATTTCACCATCTCCCAATGGCCCCATGGACTATGCACCTGTGCAACCAACAGCTGTGGAAATGTACCTGAGTATATTGTTCACCATGTGCCCACTCCCTTACACTGTCCCATCACAAATGGATTTTTTTGTGTAAATAAGTACACCTGTGAACTCAAAATATCTGTCCTTCATTAATATGAACAAACAAATGTAAATGTAAATATAGCAGCCAGTTTCCATCATGATGCTGTTTTATTGCATGAGGGGGTCTAACAGTCTGCAGTGTTCGAAGTATGTCACACTGTACATTCCTATGCTGCAACACGCATCTCCTTCACACATGAAGTCTACACATCACTGGTAAGGGACACCACACCACTTTGCACATAAGTCACCCTGAAACAATGCAGTAAACCCGTTGGTAACATAGAACACTACCTGAGAGTCCCTGGAAGTATAGCCGGATTAGCTAGGTCCTGGAGTTGATGTCTTCCCCCTCCTCTTCCCCATCACTCTCATCCATCCTCTGAGGTGGCAGGGTGGTTGGACAGCATCCACCTCATCCAGTAGTGTCATCATTTACCATAAAGCACAGGTAGCGCAGATGAGCTAGAATTCAGCTTGTACATGCAGCATTATTGCCCCTCACACAGACGCAGAGAAGTTGGTAATCCTGCCAGGGTATTATCTGGTGTGGTGTGTATATTGCATTGCATCACAGTGTAGGCTTACTTCCCACTATGATTCCATGAGGAGGATCACTGATCATACCATTACTCGACAAAGGGGAGAGGGAATGGAGCCATGGATTAGGACCCCGGGCAGACTATGAAGGCGTGGTGTATGCAAAATGGCAGCTCCCTGCTCCACAGGTAGTGTAGTGTAGGAAGTGACTTCATTCCGCTGGTGGTAGTAGTCATGGTGGTAGGCAGTGTTCACAGCCGTCCACCTCTTCATTGGATAACATTGGCATCTATGGGGAAGCAGGGCCAATCACGATTACCGCCGGCGGTGATGCCTTTTTGCTATGCTCTTGCCATTTGAGTCCTGCACCTCGAGAGGAACGGATCTCCACTGCGTGAACTGCTGTGTCCTGACTATGGTCCTTAGAATGGCACCTGTCACAGGGGAACGGGCCCTGCCTTCACCGCAGAGGAGCTTGAGAAGTTGGTGGACGGAGTCCTACCCCTGTATGCGAAGCTGCATGGGCGACCAGAGGCTCAGGTAAGTTGCTGTTAGTCCTCCTTGAATATGTTTGAATGTGGCGGACGCCTGTAAACGTTTTTGTTGGCTGTGTGGATGCTTACCTGTAATGTGTCTGGCAGTTGTTGTCTTGGCTATTGTCAATATGTGTGTCTCCATGGGCCATGTGAGATCCAGCTGGCATGCCATTTGTGTATGGAGCACCCACACTGACGTATTTTTCTTTACTCTGTGTGTCCCGAGCAGGTCAGCGCCCATTAGAAGAAAGGAATGTGGCAAGCCATCGCCAAGGAAGTGCGGACCCTGGGGGGTCTTCAACCGGCAGAGCACCCACTACAGGAAGCGGTGGAAGGATCTGCTGCGCTGGGCCTGGAAGACCAGAGATGCCCAGCTGGGGAGGTGCCCGTCGCACCCTGACCACCCTAATGGCCTGCATAGTGGCAGTGGCCTATCCTGATTTGGATGGGCACTTAAAGGCAGCACAGCAGCCACAACGAGGTGAGTACCTACACTAATGTGATGCTACTATGCTGAGTGTAGTTGGGTGCCGTGGGGTGCATGCAGTGTAGTGGCAGGCCCATAGACAGGTGTGTCCCTGAAGTCCTGCCTCCATCTACGTCCGTTCTAGAGTGTCCTTTAGTAGGTATCGCTGGGAATCTAGGCCTGTGAGGGGTCACCTGTTTGGGGATATTGGTTTGATGTAGCCTCATGGATTAGCAAATTTGTTGTCTTGCCAACATCTCTCATTGGACCCATCGCAAAGAGTATCGGAGTAGAGGGCCAGGATGGTCATGTAGTGTACTGTGGGATGTTGCCTAGCAGTCAGGGGCATATTCAGGTAAATTATTTTGTATGCTGGGGGTTAGTGCATGAGATGGGTGGGGGTGTATGTGTGCCAACCGGTATGTATGATCTAGATTTGACCTACTTCTTTTTTTGTTTTGTCCCCCCAGTGCTCTTGTGTGCTTTAGCATCATCTGGTGAGGGAGCTGAGGCACCAGTGAGTGGGGATGTTGCAGCCCACTGTTCCCGGGAGGCAGAGTCCACCGACGCCAAGGGCACAAGTGGGTTGGAGGGTGAGGGGAGTACCAAGGGGAGGACAACTACCACTGGGGGTAAGGAATCAGACAACTCCGATGGCAGCTTCCTGGTGGTGGCGGAGCCTACTGGGCCCAGCCATTCCTTGTCATTTTCCGCCACCCCCATAGCATCACCGCCCTCCCAGTAAATAAATGTAAATAACACAATAGCAGAACACCAGCATGTAGCCTGTGCCTGCTCACCCAAGAGGGTGGGTGTCTCCTTCACCCCAGGCACCTCATCTCCTGCCCCTGTTAGCTCTGCTACCCTCACTGAGGGGGGTATTGACCTCCTGAGAAGCATCCCTTTTGATCAGACAACCACTGTGCATCCTAAATGCAGCAATGCAATGCGTTCCTGGAAGGCATTCACGGTGCCAAGTCTGGCCTCCAGAGATCTTTTCAGGCTCTGGCCTCCTCTTTGATAGCAGCCAGTGTTCCTGGTCCTTCCGTCCCCTGTTCCCACAACCTCTACCCCTTCCAGCACCCCTCTCCCTTCTCCAACCCCAAGCACACATCCAGACAGCCAGGCACTCAAATCAACACCCAAGAAGCAGGCAGGCAAACACAAGTACCAGGCGTATTGCCACATGCAGGCATACACCCACCATTCAAAGGCAGACACAGCAAAATCCACCTCCCCCACTGTGTCCAACCCCTTCTACTCCCAGGACACATAAACACTCCCAGACATCCACTACACACACATTCACCAAACATGTGCCTACTGTACAGGCACCTGCATCCAAGCAGACCTGCACCTCATACCACCACTCCCTCATCCTCCACTCCCAAACCTGTCTCCAAAACCCCTCCAGCTGCATCTCGTAAGCTTTCCCTCTCCCATGTTGACCTATTGGAACCCACTAGCCCAACCTGACTTGTCCCTAAATGTTCCCTTGGCCTTCAGAAACCCACTCCTTCCTCATCCAAGCCCTCCGCAGTCTGCCCTACCCATGCCTGTGCCCCTTCCCCAGAGAAGAAGAAGGCCTGTGTTGCCCCTGGTCCCTCTGCCACCCCCCTGGTCTAGGCCCACTCCTCCTCCCCCCAAGGGCAAGCCCAAACCCTCTCCACCTCCAGAACCTAAGCCCAAGACCCCCACCTTCCAAACCTGAGTCCCCACTCCCTGGCCCTGATCCCTGAGGTGCCTGATTGATGCCCCTTCTCAGTGGAGTGTTCCTTTACATCGTGGGAGTCAAGTGTGGTTATCTTTTCACTACCGGGACTTTGTACTGGCCAATGGCCTTTTGTAAATAATTTTTGGACTTAAAATTTGCTGCCCAGCAGACCTGTTGGTGCCAAATTGAGCCGTTGTGGAACGTTTCACTGTGGGGCTGTGGTGTGCACGGGTGTTTGTATTGGTGCAGGTATTTGTTTGCTTGTGTCTGTACATTTTGTTAGGCTGTGTATGGCTTGGGCTGGTGGGAGGGGTTGGGGGTGCATTGCAGTGTGGGTGGGTGTGTAATTGTGCCCTTTCTTCCGTTGTGTACTAGGCTGGGGGACTTACCGTTGTTGTCTTCGGCGGCGGTCATGGTCCTGAAGGAATATGGCAAGGAGAAGCACTGGCATTATTTCCAACTCTCGCTCCATGTCGGTGTTTGCATGTTCTGTGTGCCCTTTATATGGGTCATTTCCACCAGGCTTTGAGTGGTGGTGGTTCCCGTCTCGGAACTGATGGTGGTGTGGTCTTCATAATATGCTGGTGGGGTTAGGCCTTTCCGCCAGCCTGGAGACGGCCTCTGCTGTCGTTGGCGGTGCTTCCAAGATGGCGGTGGGTTGATGGGCTGCTGGCTGTTTCTCCTATGCTTCATTATTTGGCAGTCTGTACCGCCGGTCTGTTGGCCGGTAGTTACCGCCACCACCGACTGTGCGGTCATTACCTCCAGGTTCAAAATGACCATCATAATCTCTTGTATGCAGTTGTCCTCCCTTGGGAATTCACTTCCCTAGGGTCGCTATGTTATTCCTATGGCACATGCTATTTCCACTGCTGTGCCCAAGAGGAAACAAATGGCTTATTATATGAATTTTCATTTGCCAAAAGTAGTGGTAAATTGTGCACTCTCTTTTGCCAATGGAATAGTATTTTGAGAATGGAATTATTTACTTAAGGGTCCCTTTGCAAAATAGAGAATCTTAGTTGCAGTCTGCCCCACCTCATCAGTATTCATGAGGTAGGTAAAGAGTTGCGACTTATTGTGATTGAATGACATCACAGGAATGGTGGCCTGCTGGGGTCAGGCATTTTAATAAAGATTTTTTTTTTTTTTTATGTTGCTCACTTTCCCTAAAGGAAGTAGTACTGCATTTAAAAAAAAAAAAAAAGTAAAGTCTACTTATTTTTATTTTGAAAGTTTATTAAAGTGTTGGCAGTGATCATCTGGGCCACTGGCTATTCCTCCGACAAAGGTTTTCCTTTACATTCACAAAAGGTAAGGGACCCCCTTTCCTTTTGTGAATGTGTTAGCATTTCAATTTGGGAGTCTGCCAATATTTCATTGATTTGCGAATGGATTACGGTTGGAAAACAGTATTACATCCCTTATGGAATAAGTATTTGGAAATGGCGCCTGAACACACTCCTTTCGAAATAAATAGTGATTTGTCTTGCATTTCTTAATCCATTTATGATTCAGTAGCCACTTACTGAATTGTGAAATGGATTTAGTATAACAGAATGGCAGAATTTGTAACTGCAAAATTGTTTTGTAATTCAGTTGTCATTACAAGTGTATTCTAAAATATGTATCGTAATGTATATGAATGCACTTACTTGGCCATGTAAACAAGTCAGCAACTTAAAAAAAATATGTGTAAGTATTGTGTTTCCACAGCAAAACCAAATTGTATGAGGAAAAAAAATCAGTACAAAGGGAAGACAAAAAGTAATGCTTTCTGAAGTAAATGTTTACTTATTTCATATCAAATTGCTGCAATGTGTCTTCAACTGAAGGCAGTATTATGCTTAAAGGTGGGAGTGAAATAAGTAACCAAAAATATTTTGTTGCCTGGTTCAAAAACCACAAAGCAGTACCTTACATTACGACGACGATGATAAGTGTAAACTTTGTAAATTCCATTTTGTACACATGTGTAAAAGTAATTTGATGAAGGTAAAGGCAATTGTAGTACAAATAAAGTACATTTCACAGCATCACAATTTTGAGTTGTCATGAGGATCACACTACGTTACTTCAGATTATTAGACACTGAAAGAACATACAACATGGTTCTTTGAAAATAATCGGAATCAATATATTGGGATCAGATTTTATAGCACAATCTCAAATATTATGAACCAAATTAAAACGAATGTCTTGTCTTGCCTGACCACACTGCCCGTTTTTCCCGACTCTGGTCTCATGATGTTACCCTTGCTTTCCCAGCTATTCCTATTTTTTTTTTTTGTGTACAGCCCATTTTTAAAGCATTGCATTTTCCGTTTTTTTGTTTGTTTTTTAAAATACCGTTCATCCAGGAGGCTGGAATTTATCTTCACTCCACTTCTTGTGAAAACAAATTCTGTTGTTACTCCTGAAACCTCCCTGCTACTGCTCTGTACTTTGCAGTCTGGTAAAACGACCTCACTAACGGGAAAAATGCAGCTTCCCATCAACGTTCAACTAGCTCGGTAATCATCAGTACATGCCTAGGGGTATGCCTTGTTAAGTGTTAGTTCTAAATAACTTCTCAGTTGTGCTGCTCGCCCCTTAGCTATTCTAAGGGCTGATAAGATTTTACACTTATCACTTAGACAAAGTCACTGTTGCCTGAGGACGTGGCTAATAATAAGAATCAAGAATAAATGAGGCTAGGAGACCAACACAGTGAGGTAATCTCACCACCTGAAATCCCTCCTATGATAATTTTTCTCATTTCCATTAAAAAAAAAAAAAATTTTTTTTTTTGAACTTTTGATAAGCATGAACACTGAACTGTTCCATCACGGAGTATAATTGTTTTCTCCAATTAGAAGCCAATGCCGGTATGAGTGTTTACGTTCCAGTCTTTTCTCCATCTCATATTTATTTTATTTTTCAGAAGATAGGCTAACAATTAAGTGGACAAGATGCCTGCATTCATCGGTGTGCCCCCTTCCCTACCCAGTCATGCCTGTTTTTTTCTTTGCTATGTAGTTGTGTGTGACTCTTTGGGGCAGGGGTATTTGTATGCCTGGTGGGTCCCCCTGTGTATGTTTTAGGAGGTCTGTATGCATCGGAACCTTCTGGTATTCATGGATTTCAGTAGGTGTGATGCACTGTCTAGATACGTGAATACACATGAGCTACAGTATGTCATTGTTTGCATGGTTGTCTGTGTGCCTACACTATGCAAAAAACTAAAATCCTTTGTAATTTACATTAATCGTTTGATGTTTATTTTCGAAGTGAACACTCTGCTCTGGACGTGATAGAGTTGCTGATCTTGGTCCAAGTTTCTACTCTATACGTGAAGCAAACTGACTCTTAATTGATCTGCCTTACTTAATTACATTGGATGTCTATTTCTTTTTCTACATTCTTTAGCCTTTTTGAAAGTGTGTTGACTAGAACCTTAAATGTATAGAGCATTGCAGTATACTGGTCTCAATGCATGCTATGATTTTTCAGGTCTGGCGTTAGACAACACCGTTGCATTTTACTAAAATTATATGTTTAATAATATACTTTAATGGGCTGGGAACCTGTCCTCTTCATTCATTGTTCTGCTATTGTGTTATTTACGTTTTTCTTGAACCAACTACAACATACAGCATGAGGCAGTGGGTCCCACACTTCAGCAGTTTCCTAACATCATTACTAGTGATGACATTCTTCTCTTACTTTAATGTGCATATACTCCTAGTGTAAGTCTGTTATGTGCCAGGGAACACTATGGCACCGTTTGCCTTTTGCTTTTAGCCAATGTTTTTTTTTTTTAAAGTTGATGAGCTTCACCACAAAGAACATTTCTCGTAACAGGACAAAACAAAACAAGCATTGACAAAGCCAAAAGACTGGTGTACAACTCCAGACGTATTGGCTTTAACCAATGTGTGTTAGTGTTGCATCTAGGTTGCTAGGTTCACTTGATTTGCCAATTTCAGTCTCAAAACAGTTATTTCAGGTGGCGTGATGTGAAATAAGTATATGCAATGTAAATGGTGAACATGTTACTAAGCCCTGTTTACCTTCAAGCTTGAGTTGGCATTTGGTAGTGGGTAAATCGGGGATATATGACATGACTGAGAATTTGTGTATAGATTGGAGTTTTTAATGTGGCTTTAATGAGATAAACTTATCTATGTCTTTTTGCATTGGGAAAAAAAATAAATATATGAACTAATTCAGGAAGCGAAACGGAGGCCGGGGAAGGTAAATTTTAAACCAGGTCAGTCCAGCGTAAGGAACATTGAGAACAAATCAGATGTTTTGAATCAATCCACCAAACTAATCAAGTTTTAAGTTTGAACAAAAATGAGTTTTGCGACCATGGCAACATGAATGTAATGAAGTAGAATCGGTTCCTCAGTACTGGTACACAGCTTTAAATAATGAGATTTAATTTGGAAGTTATCAGCCATGAAGCAAATCAGATTTTAATTTATTACATACTCTTTGTTCAAAGCAGCAGCCAGATACAGATGAGACGAGTAAATATATCGAAGTTTTACTGGATATGGTACTTGAGGATGAAGCAGAAAATGCTGTAAGTATAGTCTGTGTAAACAGTAGAATGCTTTTTTTGAATCTTTACTAATTGTTGACTTTGTGAAGGAATCTCTACCTTAGTAAGAAACAGATTTCTGTATTTAGTGAATTATTTAGTTTCACCTGCGAAACTGGCATTATCATGCATTGTTTTCAGTAGCGGCAGACCCAGCTGTTAATAGCTTCGAGATGTCTCTTGTTAGAATTAATGTTTACTCAGCTGTGAAGGCCAAGTGCATCGCACAACAGGGCCCACTTACTGTTTACAGGATCATATGTTTTTTGCGATGTCTTAGGTGTTGATACTTGGATAAGGTGACAATGCATTACTCTGAAGGATGATTGTATAGTGTCACCCCCTTCTTTCCGCTATGTCAATAAAACCACACTCATAATTCCGAATTGGTGCACATTACACTGACTCTTCCCTCTATGCCAGTTGGACACTGAACCTGCTGCGGGGTCCACACCGACGCCAACATTTGTCCTGATGTCATAATTTGCGCTGGACCCACAATCAGGGATGCCGGTGTTCATGCCATCAACACTGGAAAACAACACATTACATATGGTGTTGTTGGATTCTCCTCTACCAAAGCCAGGCCCATTCCCTCTGGGAACTAGTCTTACAGCAACCCATCTGATTCTGACACATTGCTCTTTCTTCGTGGTCGAGCACAGGTTCTTTATAAGGTCCTTGTCATGGACTCAGATAATTATCAATATGAATGAGCACCCATAAACTGAAGACAATTGATATGAGGATTTGCAGGATGGCAGTTGGCTGGACACCTTGCCAGACATTGGCCCTGCCACTGAAGAGAGCACCGCCTTCGCGGTTGCAATGAAAAGGGCAGACAGAGGTATTGGACCTCCAGTTAACAACCATGGAGGTAAAAAAATATGACTGAGGTCCTTCAAACAGGCCTTCAAACAGGCCTTTAAATGAGGCCTTAACTGATTCCCTACTGGGTGCATCAGCAAAGCTTTGCTCTGGACCTCTTGTCAGTCAGCAATTGCATGGTGACATTGCCCTGCTCCACAGGATCTGGCATTCCGAACTCAACACCCAACACCAGAAAGCTTAGTGGTGCAGGCATCCACCAGTAGGGCCGACGCAAACGCGTTTCCATTACTCTGCTGGACTGTTAATCTAAGTACTTTGAGAGCTTTGGCAAGCACATGTTCTTGTCTGCTAGCCTTGCCGTATGCTCAGTTAATTCAAGTTGCCTACTGGGTCGCTATTCCCATGCTCTCTGGGACTCTGTGGCTTACATCCTACCTGATGTCTCTGCAGACATCAGACCATCCCTCTTAAGGGCTATACAGGATATCAATACTGTGGCCAAATTCCTAATATGATATGGACTCAATACTACTGACTGCCTCAGCAGGGTAAAAATACTTATAAACCACAGAGGGTAACCCAGAAACCCGACTGGGCTGGGTAGAAGATAATCATTACATACAACAATGCCCTAACGGGGAGAGACCGACAAATTATTTATACATCATAAAACAACATAGGTGAGAGCAAAAAAACTATTTATTCATATAAATATATATATTCATTTACTTACTTAAGCATAAATATCAATTTAATATATCCATCCTAAACGAACAGCCCATCTGATAAAACAACACACCCAGGAACAGATAGTGTGAGAAAAAGTGCTTGTGATAGATAGAAAGAAGAATAATACGTATTCCAATGAATCAAAAACCTATACAAAAAGTAGGTATAGTTGGTTCTTTTTTGTTCATGCAGCAAACAAAAAAGAACCAACCAACTGTTTTTCTTGGTCAAGGCCATGGATCCCACTGACGTTGTGGACAGCAGTGGCAGGGTGCAGCCCTGATCCAACTCGCCTCCATTTATTGCTGCAGCCACTAAACCACTTTAGTGTATCATTACATTCACACAGACACCCCATTGGAGACTGGATCCAGCATTTTCTCCCAGGGTGGCGAGCACTTTGGACAAATAGGTCCTGCAAATTATCCATCAAAGTGATGTCCTCCCGTTTATTTCCATTCCAACGCACCTTCCACCACCCTCAGGGCATCTAATAGTGGTCCATCTGTCTGTCTTACAGCAGAAAGTGCAGGCCCTTTTGGCCAACTGAGCTATTGAGCGGGTGCAGGAATCCGAAATAGGCATTGGCTCTTTCTCCTGCTACTTTCTGGTGCAAAATAAATTTCCGTACCTTTCTAGACTTGTGCCATCTCAATTCCTTTCTGCAGAGGGGCAAATTCAAGATGCTTACCTTGGCTCTGGTCTGATTAATGGAGGTTTACAGTGGAGCACGAACATGTCCAGTTTTCAGTACTTCTCTTCAGCCTTGCCAGTGCCCCTCAGGTTTTCCCAAAAGTAATGGCATATGTTGCAGTAGCTCTTCGGAGATCTAGGGTTCCAGTCATTGCCTACCTCCAGACTACAGTGAACTGCCTAATATTATTGGGGTTCATCAACAACAGTCTGAAGTCACACCTGACTTCTACGCAGGTGATGCCCTGCATTGGAGCTGTTTTGGACACTGCAGTTTGCTTTCTTTTCCACATTTGGGGGGGGAGGAGGGGGTGGAGGGAATTCACCAGATTATTGCCATATTTCAAAGACGAATGAAAAAGACGTGTAGTGGTGGCTGCTGGACTGCTATTGGGTCAACTGCAGACCTATCTCCTTGCCCCACAGAGGTGACAGACTCGTCTCTTCTGGTCTGGGGAATCCCTCTGGGAGAGGTGGAGATTAGAGGCATCTGGTCTTCAGTGGAGGCTTGGCTCCAGGTCGGCCTACTGGAATTGCAAGCCATCTGTTTGGCAGTGCAATCCTTCCAGCCATCCCTTAAGGAGAGGCTGGTGAAGGTGCTTACAGACACTACCATGTAGTACTGCAACATACAGGGTGGGGTTGGGGTCATGGAACCTGTGTCATGTGGCACTATGTCTCCGGAAGTGGGTGGATCATCATGAGATTGGCACAGCACCTGATGGGATTTTTTAACACCAAGGTGGGCACATTCAGCAGCTGATTAGTGGGTCACAAATGGCAGCTGCACCTGGAGGTGGCACAGGGTCTATTCAACAATGTAGATACCCTTGGCGCAATATTTTTGTCCACTACCACTGAGAATGCACATTGTCAGCTTTTTTGTGCATCAGAGTTTTCAAGACTGCTATCTCTGGGAGGCACATTCTGCCAAGAGTGGAACTTGGGACTCCTGTATGCCTTTTCTACTGCTAACTCTCCTGCCCCGAGTTCTGAAGTAGATCAGGAATGACCAGGCGCTATTCATCTTGGTGCAACATATTTGGCAAGGAGAGTGTTACCTGGAAATCCTGGGCATGAACATCTGTTCTCCTATCACGCTGCTGCTTCAGGAGGATTGGGTGGGGCAGTGGGCAGGGTCCTGCTTTCAGGCCTGCTCAATCTTCAGCTCTGTGCTTGGAGATTGAGCAGTTGATTTCGTTTGACCTCCCTCCAAAGTTGTCATTCTGGGTGCCAGATATTCCTCCACGAATTCAGTGTATGCCTGCCATTGGAACATGTTTGTGATTTGGTTCAGTACTCAGCAGATTTACCCCCTACAAGCCAAACTATATAAATGTTGCTCTTTGTTTTGTCCCTAGCGCAGAAAGGACTTGTTTTGGGCACTGTCAAAGGCTATTCATCAGCTCTTTTGCTGTTGCTGGACAAGCCCTCTTTACGGAAATCACTTATTGTGGTGGCTTTTTTTTAAAGCTTTGCGCCATCTGTTTGGCCCACATCTTTCATTATGCCTCAGTGGGACCTGAACCTAGTTCCCACAGTACTAATATATACTCACGTTGAACCACTGTATAGCTTTGTGGCTCCTCTCTCTAAACACAACTTCCTCATTACCATAACAACAGCCCGGCATGTGAGTGAGCTACAAGCCTCTGTGTTAACTTCCCGTATAGCGCATTCTTTCCAGACAAGCTTGTGTTGAAGACCTGAACCTCCTTTCGCCTGAAAGTGGCAACTCCTTTTCATGTCAGGCAAAACATCACCCTCTCAGAATTCTTCTAAGGAGGAGTAGAGAATTAATCGATAGGATCCCAAAAGAGCTCTGTGCTTTTACACTGATTGTACCACGTTGTGTGGACGATCAGTTCAAGGCAGGGGAACATAGCTGTACACCATGCAGGGAACATTCCAGTCCCAACTGCCGCATAGTCGTCGGGGTTGGACTTTGGGCCTGTGCCTTTTTCCTGCTCTACATGACCTGGCAAATTTCTGCTGAGGACCCAGGTCATGTGGTGGCTTTTTAAATCCAGTACTTCATATTGCGAACCTGAAATGATGTAGAACATTGTGTAAAATAAGAGTAGGTCTGTGAGTTTGGGATTGTACTTAAAATGTGCATGCCATCAATTTACAATGTACAATACATTTTCATATAAAATTCATTTTTTTTAATATTGTTTTAGGGTTCGCACTGCTTGATTTAAGATTTGCAGTACTTAGAAATGAAGTCTTCAACCTACAAACATTGTCCCTTTCTGTAAGGTCCAGGAAAGGTTTTTCCAATCTGAAAATACTGATTGGTGTAACACAGATCACACTTTTAAAAGAAAATGTGCTTCTACCCAGTGAAGGACCTTCTCAACTTAGTAGAATGTGAGGCGCATCATAAAGCAACATGTCCCCAGGAAAATAGTCAGCAGGGCCATGACCCAACAGGCTCAACTCCAACTTCAGGAATTTTTGCTCAGTCAGTAAATGAAGACTTAGAATTTCTGGTGGTGGCATTAGCATTCAGATCAAGAGACCGGCAACCAAAACTAATCCATAATAATGAGGATTGTTTTCAGATATAAAAAAAAAAAAGAAACAATAGGTTTAAATCCTGAGCCTTTCAAAAATACACAATACACAAAACATAAACTCAGAAAGACCGTACCAATAACTGCTGTTGAACATGGCCAGCAGTCATCTGAAACGGCTTGGCAGCCCACTGCAGCAAGACCTGTTGACCAGCTGCTGCTGGTCACAAGCAAATGCTGTGTACAGGAAGGGTTGGTGGCAGCTCTGTGTAGTGCGCACTTCCTGGTCGAAGTACTGGCCCTGTGGCTCTCCCCTGCGGCTTGTTGGGCCCAGGACCAGTGCGCTCAGGAATCAATTGGAGCTCTGCAGATTTTACATAAGGATTCACAAATTCTCTATGGTTTCAGGAAAATAGACAGTAGCTGGACAGGTGTGGGCAAGTTTTGCATTACCAGTGTGGCTTCCTACTCTTCAAAACTATTTCCTCAGGCAGTCGGATCTCCAGCAGCAAAATAATTACTTGGAAAACCTGTGGAAAAAAATGAGGAAACCAGTATGATCTGTGTTTTTTTTTTTTTATTTATTTTTTTTTAACACCAAAGTCTGGTTCTGTTAAACTTGCAAGATTTAAAGTGCTGAAATTAACATGTAATTATACAATTCTGACCAATGATTGGAATGATAAGCTTTCTGTTTAAACTCTTTTAAAAATCCAATGGGTGCACTGTACTCCATTTTTAAATTTTTTATTATTCAGAATGAAAGTCCTACCTCGACGATCACATGAAAGCAGGAATTCAAATTTAGTACCGTGACTCAAATTTGCAACAATGCTTTGTTTAACACATGTGCTTGCTGTAGGTCTTAACCACTTTGTACTTTTCCTTTTTTCTTGATCCTATGCCGTTGCGATTTTGTTTTTTGTTCTCAATACACTTGATCACTATGCTGAGCAACAAAATTCTTCTGTGCAACACCGCTGGAAACTCAAACCAATATGAACCTTTGGAAGCAGGATTAAGAAAAAAGAAGAAAATATTTTCAAGATATGTTGCACTATACTGTTATTTGTTCTAGAAAACTGCTTGGTATTTTACTTTTTTTCCACTGGTGTGAACAATCGTTGCTCTACAAAAATGTTTTAAAAAGTGCCTTTTAAGAGGTATGCTGTGAATGTCTGGTAATTGAAATGTTGTTAAATATTTTGCAGATTTTTTTTTTTTTTTTTTTTTTTTTGCATTTGCTGGTGATATCACTTTCCCAAGAATGTTCTAATATTGTCCATATTTGTTATGCTCTATTATGCAAATGTAATAGGTTTTTCTTAACTCTAATCAAACCTTGTGTTGTAATAGTGAAATGGCATACTTCTTTCTGTAATCTGATCTTTATTTACTTTTAGAAACTAAAGAATTCATTAAACGAAAAGGAGATGAAGATTCAAGAGGTTTTCCTTCTTCTTCACAAAGAAAAGGTGTATTATAGCATGCCCACCGAAAACATGTTGCGGATCTTCTGTGCTCCCATGTTCATTTATCCATTTAATTACAAATATTTGGTTAACTTGGGGTGTAAAACCTTTGTTTAATTCTTCATGTAGGGTTTTACAGTAGAACACATTGAATTAACTACACGTATAAATGGACTTAGATGTGTAACGTTATGATGTTTGCCCTGTTCTCATGCGTTAGCTGTTTTGGTTTTCATCATTTTGTGTTCTTACAATATTATATTTGTCTTAAAAAAATGTAATTTCTACAGTATTTAGTTAAAAAAAAAAAGCTGCAGGTAATTTACTGAAAGGAATAGATTATTTTGCAAGAACGACTTAAAAAAGGATGATATAAATTCCGATATCAAAATGTTTTGGCACTTAGCCAGAAAAATATAAGCCCAAGGTAAAACTTTGATCACCACTTTATTTGAAGAAATGAACAGAAGATGTACCTGTTGCCATTCATGAAACGTATTACTATTTCTCTGACTCAAGGTTTAAAAAGGTGCTTAAGCAGTATAGTTTTAAGTAATTTGGAACTGGATATATCAATGTAGCGAATGATTCACATTTGCAAAGTCGGAGTGACTTCAAATAAAGAAGACAGACGTGAGTTCAAATCACAACATATTAACGTGATCTCTGGCCCAAATGTTCACATACAGGTAACTAAATTTGAGAAGTTTCATCACGTCTTTTATACATAAAAACCACAAGATATGCAAATACATTGTCCACTTAGAATAACAGCAAGGTGATTTCTTCATTAGGTACATAACGTGTTCTTGGTCAGGAGATGATAGATTACGCAACCAATGTGTTCCAACCAATCAAGACACAGAACTAGGTCATCCAGTATGCGTGCTAACAGTGTGTTACAATATGGAGCAGGGTGTGATGTCCATGCTTCCTAACAGCTGGTAGTTTCCAGAATTCGTAAAAAAAAAAAAAAAAACTCGCTAATCAAGCTTGATCCTAAAAGTAGGACTATACATGGTTGTAGAGCTATCTGTTGCTAAGCAAGCAAGCCACTTGCATGTCACAAGATATGTTTTTGAGCAAACCTTGGGTTATATGCAATTTTGGTAGAGTACATTAGTTTAATAAAGGCCATCCGACCCCCCCCCCCCTTGCATACGTCTTGCAGGTCTGTTCATCACTGAGTATCACAGGTTGAAGGCAGTCTTTATCAAAGGAGGGTCTTTACTTTAGCCGATTTCCACATTCTCTCCTCTGGATGCATAGGATAGGAACAGGGGTCATCGCAGATTATCAAAGTCTTCTTTCCCTTCCTCATTGACCATCTCCTCAGTCCCCGAGGCTGCGGCAAGGCATCTTATATATCACCCTCATCTCTACATACTGGTGTGCGGGTGGTAATGATGAGATCCGAGAAAAACAGTTTGCAGTAACGGAGGACAGGCAGGTACTATTTGAGCCATAATACACAGTGTTATGAGGATAACAATGCCTATTACTCATGCCTCAAGCAGCCACAATCTGCAAGACTCGAGCCAGGAAGTGTTGGAAGCCCATATAGCTCCTCCTTCCATGCCCTGTTGCTGTACTGCTCTTATGTTTTTAATTGCCTTGTTGATGTTACCATTATAATCGGAGACGTAAAAACAACATTTCTGGTGGATGACATGGCAAACCCCTCCTTCCTTTGCCAAGATGATGTCTAAGGCAATTCTATTTTTGTATCCCCATTGCCCTTAAAGCAGTTAATTCTTACGTGATGCTTCCCAGGGCAGCTTCTGTGGCATCCGCCATGTTGTCAATCTCCTACCTAACATACTTATTTGGTGGCTGTTGTAGGCTACCCTCAGTGGCTGCATCAACATACCTATCCCTGTTATGTTGTCTACCCAGTGTATTGACCTCTTGTCCCTATTCCCCTAACTTAGTTAGTGTAGATTGGTGTGTTACATGGGACATTCAGGGCAGCACAAAGGACAAATAGCATCTCCCATACCATCCCATGGGCAAGTAAAAGTAGGCACACACGAAAAACAGACCCTTATTTCCCACAAATTCTGGAGACTGGTGCATGTCACCCTCTCTGGCCCATCATAAATTGCTTTCACCCCCATATATATTTTAGCTTTTTATTAGTGGTCATGGCTGCTGCCTTGCCTTAGCCCCGCAAAGCAGTTCCTCAATGCCCCCTTTCATCATTTCTCTGGTAGTATGTCGTAGATGAATCATCTCTGCTTTCCTAATGCAGAAGGGTACCGCCAACTGAGGTGCTATCCTTAACCTATGTATCCACAGATCGCCTGCATCCTTGTCCCCTAGGAGATGCCATTCTTTAGGCTCATTGTTCCACCCTATTCCCTACTTTGGTTTCGTGTCAAAGTGCTTCAATTGGGACATGTCCCTTTTGGTGCGCTGCATGAAGGAACAACCCTCTGGATCACTGTCCTTTCTCCCAAATGAAATATGTCTACCTGGAAGGGGAAAAACTATCTTTACTGTTATATTAAATTGAGTTCCCAGCATTTTCCTTACCATGGTACATCCTACTTACTTGGCACGGATACAGTATCATAAATCATCCTAACAGCATCTGTTGGTAGGTGTGTGCAAACAAAACATCCTGATATATTCATGATAGTTACAAACATTTTCAACATTTCAACATACTTGTCCTCTTCAAACTTTTTCCACATGATATTCCCACCATCATTTACATCAGCATCAGTATATTCAGTCAAATTATTCAGTTGATCTGAAGAATGTAAAGTCTCTGTGGCATTTTGTCTTGGTGTCTGTTCCTCGATGAAGGGAATAGAGATGTTTTCCGCAAAAATCAGTAGCAATGTTGTTATTACTATTGCAAGAATCGGTGTACAAACTGCAGCAAAGACTAATGACCATTTTTTTTCATTATGGGCCTCCTTTATCTGCCAAAGCATTTCCTGTACCCTTAATGCCCCCTAAGAGGTTACCAGCACTTTAGTGGCAGGTACATGTTGAGCCGAGATTTTAAAGAGATCCTTTGACAAGAGGCGTTGGTGGTGTGGCCAGTTGTGCCCCCGCTCCTTGTTCTGCTGCTGGGGGTGATGCCTTCTTGGTGTGAGAGATGTGTGTCCAGGAGGTCAGTCCCTCACGTGTGGCAGCTGTGGTAGTCATCCGAAGGACCACCAGGGCTGCAGGCAGTAGTGCTTGGTATGGGCCATGATCCACACTCAATCTCCCAGGTGAAGGTTCTGTGCAGCTAGTGTTGTTGAGCCAGGAAGGGCCTGCAGCTCCTGACGATGGACGGAATGCAATGTCTCTGTTAGCTCCTTGCAGTACTGTAAGAGCAAATAATCAGATAGTGGCAGGGGGCATTGGACATGTGGCCCAGAATATTCATAGAGTGACTAACAATGTCTCATGGGGGCTTAGTTTTGTCACTTGGGGGTGCTCTTCATTGCCAGCAAAGCAAATGGCAGCACATCAATCCAAGACAGTACAGTGGATGCACAAATCTTTCCAATCTTTCCAATCTTGTTCTTTAGTACCCCGTTCTTTCGCTCCACTACATCCGCTGCTGGTAGATGGTAGGCCCAGTGCAGCTTCTGCGTGACCCCCAACCCTTTGCAAATACCTTTTATCACCTGAGAGACAAACGTTGGGCCATTGTCAGAGCTCAAAATGGATGGTATTTCAAAATGAGGGATCAGTTCTTTGAGAAGGCATTTGGCAACAGTTAGTGCATCACAGTTCTTGGTGGGGCATGCATCTGCCCATTTGGGAAACATACACACAATGACCAGTACATGTCCAGGGCATGTCAATACAAATTAAGCTGGAGGCCTTCAAATGGTCCATGGTGAGGGAAAAATGACCAGGTGTAGTTGGTGTGCCCTTCCCAACATTATACTGTGCACAAACTAAACTGTACATTGTTTACATAACCGTTCCTCTGTTTGGAGAAATTTAGGATTATACCAACATTGAGAAAACAATCTGAATATGCCATGTTGGCCAGCATGTGAAGGACCGTTGAATAAACGAGCCTTAAGTGAGAGCATAGATATCGGTAAACATATTTTACCATTAGGTCCTACCCACACCCTCCCCTCTGTTTGTACACACCCACTAGCCTGCCATTCTTTTTAAAAAAACAATTTGGGCCACCATACTTTGCATCTTTGATGTATCAAAGCCCATTTCATTGTCTATGATGTTGTTCTCTGTTGTACCAGTTGGCATTTGCATCATGGCCAAGCCACATCCCGTAAGTGCTATCCTCTTTGCTTCGCTATGCACAAAAGCATTGCCCCGGGAGACATAATCTTTGGATGCAGTGTGAGCAGCACATTTAACAATTGCCACTTTAGCTGGCAACAAGGCTTGCAAAAGGTCTGCTATTAGCTGTGCATGCTGTACCTGGTTGCCTGCTGATGTAAGAATTACTTCTTTTGAAGAGTTAGATTGTATAAATCTCATTGCCCAGAGCTGGCTAAAGAAATGTGTTACCCCAAAGGAGTATTGAGTGTCCGTGTATACATTAACCTTTTCCCCTTTGGCCAAAAAGCAAGTCCTGGTCCATACTATCAACTCTGCTGCTTGGACACTTTCCACTGCTGGCAAGCATGCTCCTTCCAGCAAGTTGTGAGCAGTGGTGATGGCATAAAAGGCTTGTAAGGGCCCCCTTCTCATCCCACAAGCAGGAACCATTTATAAACCGGTCACCGTCGGCATCAGAAAGTGGGCTGTCTCTCAAATCTAGTCGCACCTTGGTGTGCCTATCAGTAGCAAATACACGGTTGTGAAGAGCATTATCTTCAGCTAGTTCATCTTGGTCATGAGCAGTAGGTAAGAGGCAAGCAGGGTTTAAAGTGATACACCTCATAATGGTAATTTGTAGTGCCATCAGTGTCAATTCATACATTGTTAGGCGTGCAGTTGTGAGGTGCGGTGTCTGTTGTTGCCAACAGTGTATCTGTTCCGGAGGGCGGTCCTTGCTAACTTACCACAGTAATTGAATATCCTGCAGACAGTTCTTAACATAAGTGCATAAATCCCATATTACATTTTGAAACCATGGGGCGTCTAAAGTGTGATCTGCGAAGTTGTCCCTAAACCTTTGTTGCCAGGTGGGATTGGTCATGGCAGGCAATTGCAAATTTTTATCTGTGCATTGTTTAACCAACCGTGTTAGCTGTGATTCCAAAGTGCTAGCTGTCTGTGTTACTTGCTTCCTTATGTGAGAGAGGAGCTTTATGTCTGTCACGCTGCCAATTTCTGTTTTGTTAACTTCCTCTTTCAGCATTTTGCAAGCTTGGCGGCAGCACCAAGCTATTTCTCTCTGAGATGGCTCAGTCGGTTTCCACTGGCTGTTGAGTTGTGATCTACAGCATCTTTAACAACTGTAGCATAAGGGGGCGGGCTTCTCCACCGCCCTGCAATAATATCCTCTACCAGCGAATCTGTGTGGTCCCTGTCTTCCTCTGCTGGCGTGCATAGTAAGGAAAGACAGGGATACACTTTCTTAACATCAAGCTGACATTTCCTCCAGAGTTCACTGTTATATTAATCGGGGGCCCCGTTTACTGGGTCCCTCCGTAGTGTTGACAGTTCTTTCTATACTTTCGCCTTAACATCACTCGTACTCAAATCCCACATCAAAAATGCATTCCACTCAGCCAGTCTAATCTTTTTCCCTTCCACCAACAACAGTTGGGTCAAATATTCCAACTTTTGTAATTCAAATTTCCCATTCAGAGGAAACTGCAGCTCCCTTCTCCTTGCTCCTAGCAGTCAACTGGTGCCATTTTTCCAAGAATAAACAAGTGCCAAAACCATTACAAAGGGCTGCCTCATAGGCAGGGGATGTTTTGGGTGGGGCAAGCTTGCAACTGTCCGAAATCCCTTTACTCATTGGAAGTCCCCATTGTCCCAAAGGGTACTAGCTATCGCTAACGGCAGACTGGCGCTCAGTCACACAACAAGAGTGCATTACTAGTTCCCTGAGCTCATACTCCTGGAAAACAGGAGGGTGTCACATTCACATGCTCCGTATACACTTCTAGCTTTAGCAGAATATTGTTAGTAGAAGCCAGAGGAGCACTATAACAACCCACATTCACTGGACAGTGCTTGCAGTGCTTGGTTCACTAAAAGATTCTACAACTGACAAATAAATGAGCTTCTCTAGGGAGGCAAAAGGGTGCTAGAGATGCTGTGTTCCCAGCGGCTTTTGCACTGAAGTGAGAAGAAGACAGGAAAGAGGAAACGAGTAAAAGAGCAAAAATACCCTTGCTATCTGCCCAGGACAGGTATTCTGCCCTGAACAGTGGCAGCTGTACTTTCGCGGAATCTTCTGGAATCCACCGAGAGTTCAGGCCCACAGATGCTCTTGCAGACAGAACACTCTTTTATTCAGAGGTGCATTTACGCGCACATTAGCGGGGTACTCACCCTGTTACTGTTAGTGCTTCCTACCCATGCACCAGGTAGTGGGGTCCTATTCAAAATCGAGGTGAATGAATGGTAACACTATCAACAAAATGGGGGAACAATCCCTTGCTACAACTGCAATGCAGACAAAAGGGAAGAGCGTTGATGCTCTTGACCTCTGCCCGCGGACCCTACTTCTGGGTCTGCTCTGTGCCTCCCCTGAGTTTCTGCAAGCTGGACCCTCCCCTGCCCAGCAAAATTATATTTTTTTTTTATCAGGCCAAATTTTTGGAGCCCCAGGGTTTGGAGGGGGCCCTCCGGGTTTTGCGCCCGCAGCTCCAGCCATGGCCTCCAAGGGCCCCTCCAGATCCGTTCTTGGATCCGTCTAGACACTGGTCGTGCCAATGTGACCTTTCCCGACATCAGGTAAGATGTTGAAGTTCCCGATATCGGTTGGGCCCACAATCGACGTCGACCCAATCCTCATCCCCCTACGACCCGGAGCCGGAAGGGCTGCGATCGACACCGCTTCCAAATTTGGTGGGACCTACTCACCCCAGGTTGGATTTGATTCGACCCTTTTTATTATTAGTACCAATATGGAGAAGGGTTGGAGGGGTCGCTGGACCCTTTGGAATACCAGCTTGACAACCCTGACATGGACTGGGCACAGGAATTGGTCCAGACTAGTGGTCTGGATACTTCTCCAGACGCTGGCATGCTGTCTTCTCCTACCTTGGCTATGGAGGACTGAGCTTCTTACTCCATAGTGTCCAGTAGGGCAGCTGAGGTCCTTGGTCTCGAGCTTCCCTCTGTATCAGTCAGAACTATCCTCCTGACAGAAGTGCTTCAACCTTGGGTTCCACTTCGGAGCCTCTTGTTCCATTTAACAAAGTCTTCACCGATTTTCTTCTAGTTACTAGGCCCAGACCTAGTACAGGGGCTCCTGTGAATAGGACAATCGCCTGCCACCATTGGCCTACCCCGAACAAGCTTAAATTCCTCTCCCAACAACCCACGCCTAAGAGCCTTGTCATCCAGGTTTCTTCATCATCGGGGGCATTCCTATCCGCTCCCACTGATAGAGAATCAAAGCGACTTGATCAACTCGGGAAAAATATATTTTCTTCCTGCAGTCTGGTATTGCGGTCTGTGAACACAACATGCCTTTTGGGCCGCTATACTCTCCCAAGCAGTTGCTGATGGGAGGGATGCTGCTAAGTTCACGATTCATTGTGGGCTGGACACAACCGACTCACTGGGTAGATCGTTTGCAACAGTGGTGGCCTTGAGGCACCACGCCTGTTTGAAGACATCTGGTTTTTTTTTTTGGGATGCCTAACAGACTCTCATGGACATGCCCTTCGATGGCACCTGTCTCTTTGGAGACAAAGCAGACTCAGTGCTTGAGAAGTTCAAGGAGTCCTGGGCTACGGCTCGTTCCATTGGCCTTGCGGCTGCCCCTCCTCCACCACTGCTTTTTTGCCCCATTTGTGTTCACGGAAGGACCTCCCTATCTCGTCCTTTCCCAGTCAGCCACAGAGCTGAACATGCTACTCAGCCCCTGTGCGACCGGGGATGCGTAATCCCATGGGATCGTGGGACAGGGAACCAGAGTTCTGCCCAGTCCACGCCACCTCTCCCTCCAAACTCTTCTAGTCCGTCCTACCATCTCAGACCAGTTGGGGGCAGGATCTGCCATCACCTGCCCCACTGGGAATCCATCACAACGGACTGGTGGGTTTTGCAAATAATCCGAAGTAGCTTCTCCCTCCCCTTTGAGACTGCCCCTCTAGCCATGCCTCCATCAAACAGCCACTTACCAGAGGATCATCTGGCACTTCTCCGTGAGTAAGTTGCGGCTCTCTTGGCCTAGGGAGCCATAGATAGGTTCCCTGTGCTAGAAATAGGCTGTGGTTGTTATTCCTTCTTCTTTCTGGTGCCCAAAAAGGGCAAGGGCCTATGCCCTATCCTAGACCTTCAGGCCCTCAGTCCCTTCCTTAATAAGGAGTAGCTCAAAATGCTCACTCTGGCTCAGGTCCTGACTGCCTTGAACCCAGGAGACTGGATAGTAGCATTGGACTTGAAGGACTTTTACTTCTGTATACTCCTCTTACCTGCCCACAGGTGCTACTTGTGATTCGTGGTAGGTCACGAGCACTTTCAATTTATCATGCTCCCCTTCGGCCTTACCAGTGCCCCTCGGGTGGTCACAAAAGTGATGGTGGTGGTTGCAGCTCATCTGCGTAGGTTAGGGGTTTCAGTCTTCCCCCTACTTTGGTGACTGGCTGCTGAAGGCAAACATGCCCCAGAAAGTCGTCTCCCACCTTACTACTGTAAACCTTCTGCACTCGCTGGGGTTTACTGTAAACATGTCAAAGTCACACCCGACTCCTTCTCAGATGCTCCCTTTTATCAGGGCTGTTCTGGACACAGTGCAGTTTCGGGCCTATTCTCCGTAAAAGCCAGTCCAGGATATTCAGGCTATGATTCTGATGTTTCAGCCTCTATCCTAGGTTTCGGTGAGAATGACTCTGAGGCTGCTGGGCTTCATGGCCTCCTGCATCCTGCTGGTGACACATGCCAGGTGGCATGTGCAGGCTCTGCAGTAGGACCTGAAGTTCCAGTGGGCGCAGCATTATGGGAATCTCTCTGACATGGTCCAGATCTCAACGGGGACTGCAAAAGACCTGCAGTGGTGGCCTTCAAATCACGATTGGGTCAGCAGCATATCCATCTCTCTTCACCAAACAGATCTTACAGTAGTGAGAGATGCGTCACTCCTGGGATTGGGTAGCCACATGGGAAAGGCGGAGATCCGAGGTCTCTGGTCTCCAGCCGAGTCCGGACTCCATATCAGTCTTTTTGAGCTCAGGGCTGTCAGGTTTGCATTGATAGCATTCTTTCCCTCTTTCAAGAGGAAAGTGGTGCAAGTGTTCACGTACAACACTATCACCACGTGGTACTGCAACAAGCAGGGCGAAGTGGGGTCGTAGACTCTTAGCTGGCACATCAAGGCATAATCCTGGGGATTCAGCATCTGGTGGGCTCTCTGAACGCCAGAGCAGACAAACTCAGCCGTTGATACATAGTCTATCATGAATGGCGTCTCCATCTGGAGGTGGCACAAGGTCTTTTTCAGCATTGTGGAGAACCTCGGTTAGATCTGCTCGCCTCTGCAGAGAACATGCAATGTCAGCTATTTTGTACATTGGAGTTTCCAAGGCGGCACTCGCTCTGTGATGCTTTTTGTCTTAGTAGAACTCTGGTCTCCTTTACGCCTTCCTGCCAATACCACTTCTGTCCAGAGTTCTGAAGAAGATCAAGAGTGACCGCGCCTAAATAATCCTTGTGGCCCTGGTCTGGGCACAAAGGGTATGGTACCCAGGGCTACTGAGAATGACTACAGATCCTCCGATCAGACTGCCCCTTCGGGAGGATCTTCTGTTGCAGCAGCAGGGTTCGGTTCTCCACAAAAACCTTCATGCATAGAGATTGAGCAGCAGCAGCTGACAGCTGTCGACCTTTCGACTGAAGTCTGTGATGTTATTTTGGCAGCCAGGCGTCCCTCCACCAAAACTGTATACATCTGTTGTTGGCATAAATTTGTGGCATAGTGTTCCAACAAGTCCGATTCTCCTCTCTGCTCCTCTCTCCGAGGTTCTCTTGTTCATCCTTTCTTTGGCCCAGCAGGGCTCTTTTTTGGGCACCCTTAAAGGTTACTTGTTGGCCATCTCAGCCTTTCTTAGATTGCCAGACCAAACCTCCCTTACTCAAGTCTCCCATTGTTGGATCGTTCCTTAAGGGGCTCACCCATTTGTTTCCTTTGACCCCGGTTCAGTATGCCCCAGTGGGACTTGAACTTGGTCTTGACATACATTATGTGTGCCCCTTTTGAGCTGGCCACTTTGGTTGTTCCGTCCTGCAGGTCTTTTTAGTATAATCTTGGTTCACAGCCCACTTCGGAGGACGTTATTGCTTGGGTATCTATTCCAAGGTAGGGAATCTGCAACTAGAAGTCTCTATCAGATGAACAAGTTACTTACCTTCCGTAGCGATTTATCTGGTAGAGACATATTCTAGTTGCAGATTCCTTACCATCCCATCCATCCTCCACATTTGGGAACTGATTTCTAGGGACAGGGATTCCCCTTTCTGGTCCTTAGCTATGACACACCACTTTGTGTTCTTCATGGCACCGCGCTAGTGGTATGGAAACTTGTGAAAAGAAACTGATGTCAGCCCACAAGATGCCATCACGGGGACTACAACACCATTGATGGATGCGGAGTCGATCAATGCCACCTGATGGTGTGCAAGGGTACTGCTTGAAGAAAGAATCTCTGAATCCAGTCTGACACCTGGGGGAAATTCTAAGTTAAGGAATCTGCAACTAGAACATATCCCTACCAGATGAATCGTTACCAAGGGTAAGTAACTTGTTCTTTAAGGGGGGGACAAGCTATTTGGAAGGTTGTGCAGATCTCCAGAAATTAAAGACAGAGGGACTTGAGGAAAGGCGAGTGTTGGGAATCGGCAGAGGTAGAGGGTGGCAAGTTAGGAAGGAATAAAGAAAGATTTAAGGTTTTGAGTGAGGCTTTCTCTGAGATCTGATCCCTATTGGTTAGATAGTTTTATCATGGCAGCATCACACCAAATCAGGGCCAGGGGGCACACTTAACTGCTCATCCTTTACTCTTTAAGTGTGGCTGGATGTCTTATGCACAGGTTTCAATTTGTTTAGAATGCCACTTGAATGTGTGCATTATGGATTGAAGGATCCTGTACCACATAAATATTGCCACTGAGTGTGGAACAAAAGCTAGACAAGTCTCAGTGGTAGTGGGGAGGAAGGAGTGGTGAGTGATCATCTACATCTGCCAAATGTTGTTTTGACTGAAAGTCTTAAAATGGTATTTAGTATGCCATACGAGAGCTTATTGGGCTGCCATTTCAGATGAGCAAAAGTCCAGTGCTGCACACATTATGGAGGAACCCAGAACATATAATTATAAAATATCACAGTTAAAGGTATTACATTCCTTGTACTAAATTATATTAAACCCTGAATGTGGTATAGAGATGGCAGGGATGATGCACTGAGGTTCTAAAGGAAAGTCTGTTGTATTGATAGCTGACTCCTTAAATGAGCAGTTACCATCCTCTCCTGCAGCCTAGGATGTTCTGTCTTTCGTTAGCAAGATTCAAGGTTATCTACATTTGCAGCAGTAATAACCATATGGAGATATAAATTGGTTCAGTGGTACACCCCTACCTACTAGGGCTAGCTGAGAGACCCCCAGTTTTGTACTGAAGTTGAAGACTCTAAGAATTATTCCTGTTGCATCAAAACAAAGAGATCCAGTCACAGACTTCATACTATTTCATATTTGATGTAGGTCTACTGATGTATACATGTCTACTGGAAATTGCCCTTTATCATCAGTTTTGACTCCACAGAAGTAAGCAGTTGTTGTATGTCAATGATTATTTGGATGATGTTTAAATAACTACATGTTTTATTTTAATCAGACTTTCTTAGGCATTCCAGAAACTGAAACGCTACAATATTTCTTGGTTTTAGGAAAATAAACCTCTGGCATTATTCCAGTGAACCATTTTAACAGAATACTATTACTAATTATACTACTGACAACATGGTGTTCTTTTTTGTGCTGTTATTTCATTAAAACTGCATGTTTGGCATCTATAGAAATATATTATCTGCATAACCTCTCAAAGTAATTTACATTATGTACTTTCTAGTTTTTCAAATAGTTGATAATTAGCTGTAATACAACTTGTTATTATGTCAAATGCCATAATAACTTGCAAAATATTGCCACCAGGGGAGTATTGTTTTTTAAGAACACACAACTGGAATTTACTGGATTCGCTGGGTCTCTGGGCATGACGGTGGACTACAGACATATAGATTATCAACTTTGAAAAACGTAAATAAAAAAATAAAAAATCGGAGATTTTTTAGGTTAGAATTAAACTTTTTTATTTTATACAAACACATTGCTTAGATGTTGAATATTTGAAGATCTTAGTAGTGAAAAGAAGTGAAACAAAATAGTGAATTGGTAACTTTATCAATCAGTTATTTTGGCGGATACAGTAGGCTACAACCATTTATTTTTATTTTAAATTTGTAGGATAGAATATCAACTGCAAACCGATTAGCTGAATCCTTGGAAGCAATTCAGTCTCATCTTCAAAGTCATATCCAAAAAAAGGAGGTAGAGAATGAAGTCATGAAGGAAAAGATAAAGGTACTTATTCAGTTTCATTCTTATGTTAGTATCATTTATATAATTTACTATATAAGCTGTTGCTGAATACCCCTACTTGCTTACCAAGTGATTGGAAAATTTCAAGAACACTGCAACAAGTTAACAAGTTTCTGCTGAATTTTCCCGTCTTCTCCCCATACTTTCTTGGTGGGGCCTTCTTAAGAAACGCACCTGTGCAGCTGTAACCAAGTATTTCCAAAGGCTGGGCCATCTGCGCCCAGACTGAGCCAAGGGCTGGCCATGCTGCCTGCTTGATAGAACTCACACCTTCCTCTTGTGTTAACTTTTTTTCCACAAGGAACTGCTTTCTGTCAACCTGATCTCCGTGACGGCTGCTGTTGTAGCTCATTCATAACGCAGAGTGTCTTCTGCTCCTTTAAGCACTGTGACAGTTTTCTATCCACACTACATCTTAAACCATGTGTACCTAAAAATTATGTTTTTAAGCATGCACTGCCTAGGTAAACGTAGCACAGAAGTAGCCAACTTAATATATGAGGTGGGAGATTAATAATTGTTTAGTAAGAAAACTTGGTTGTGGGAGTCGTCACGGTAAAAACCCTTGAGAATTGGAGGAGGGGGGAGGGCGGAGGGGAGGTTGTGTTTAGATATTTATCTTTGCTGACTGTTGAAGTTTACAAGAAGCTGATATATTTAGATATACTAATACTGTCCTCTTTACTCATGTATTCTTGACTACAAATCTACCATCCTCCAGACACAGACATTAGTAAATGAAATCAACTACATGAGCTTCATCTGCCTCCCCCACTTGACGCTGAAGAAACTGCCAAAACTTGTTTTGAGGACGAAGGCCTGTTCGGTATTCCGGTGGCACAGATATAACCGAGCAGCAAGGTCCTCACCTCAAGGGCACCGATGTGGAGGACTATCTGAAAGCCAGAAAGTAAACCCAGGTTCCATAATAGATAATGCACCCACAGCCACCTGCCCCGGGGGGGGGGGGGGAGGGGGGAGGGGGGAGGGGGGAGGGGATCTACCATCCAGGAATTGACATTGAAAGCAGTTGCAGGTAGAGACTGAGCACTGTGCCTGAGAGAGTCAGATGTCGAGCTCCAAGATTAGCCAGAAGAGGCGCCTGCCTTTGAATCTGCCTCCCAGCACTGAGCCCTCTCAGCATTTGCCCCTCACAGCTGTTGCACAATTACCTTGCCGGGCTATTTTCAGAGAAAGAAAAACTTACCTGCAATGTCACAGGGAGCTTAGCAGTCCTAAAGACAAACAGAGCTGATGCTGTAAATGCTTAAAATCTGTTGCACTCACACTTAATTTGTCTTCCCTCTGGAAGAATTCCCCTACCCCAGTTTTCCTTCTTGTAAGCAGTTCCATCACCGGCTATCTCACAGCTCTCTATAATTTGTCTAATTCAACACCAGTAGTCCCAC
Source organism: Pleurodeles waltl (assembly GCF_031143425.1). Lineage (NCBI taxonomy): Eukaryota > Metazoa > Chordata > Amphibia > Caudata > Salamandridae > Pleurodeles > Pleurodeles waltl. The sequence goes on from NC_090443.1 coordinate 679,867,056, forward strand.
TTACTTGAAGCAGTTTGTAGTAACACTGCTTTTGAAAAGGCCAATGGTCAATACAATCAAGCAACCACTGACAGACTTCTCAATGACCTTTGCACATTAAGATGTTGTAAAACATTCAGGTAGACAAATCTCTGATTTTCTGGAGAGGAACATCACGTTGAATCATGTTCAATTTAGTTTCTGCTCATTATCAGCTCGAAAACAGCATTGGCTGCCATTGTAGATAACATAGGAATTATTACTGACAATGATATCAGAGCACAACTGGTTTTTCTTGTGACCTCTTTGTCACTTTGGACCTGGTGTTAGTCTTTCTCATCTTTTTCAGTTTGAGAGTGAAGTTATGGGTATGAAAAAAAAAAATTGAGTACTAACTTCACTGATACTTCAGGTCACAGTCACTATTAGCTTCAGAACACTCAAGTGGATCATTGCAGCAGCGGGCGCACCTCTAGCACAATGAACTGATGGTTTGAGGTTTGGTAGATCCTGGAAACTCCCTAGAAACGTGAGTTAGTGCCCATTACACTTGATATTAGCTGATGTTGTTGCGTACTCTGCAGTGGGTAAAGACAAATGGGCAGGTCCTTCCAGAAAGATTATGTTTAATTTGCTGATTTATATCCTCCAGCTAACTATGAGCCACACTGACAGAGTGAGATGATGTGCATTCCTTCTACCAAATACCTGCTGACTCATTTCTGTTGCAACCCTCTCTCCTTCCTCCTGCACTTTCGTGTCTGGGATTGCTCCCTCCAACCAGAAGTGGCAACAATATGCTTGCTTGTCTGGGAGGGGTGACTCGCAGCCTGTACTGTGATATATGATGGCCACCCAAAATGGATCCCATTTGTCTGACCACACATGCACTTACTTTTTTTTTTTTTTTTTTGCTAAAGTATTTTTATTAGATTTTTAGACACAGAAAACATACCTGCAGACTAAACAAGCATAACAAACTAATAGACGATGGCCCCCGCCCCCCCCATCATAGAGCATCAGAAAGATCCATATTGCATTCCCAAGAGCGTAAAATGCTCCCATTATATACCCCATATTGTACGATGTTCCTGTGAGCAGCCACAGGCTGCATACACTGGCTCCTCCATTTTTTAGCACCAATCCATGGCATGTTGCCAAGCCTGCAGGTCCGAAGCATTTGCTGAGGTCCAGTGCCAGGCGATATCTTGCTTTCCCAACTGAAGTCACAGACCGACCAAATATCTCTCACACCTCTTTTCACCCTACTCGTCCGATAACCCGAAGACCACAATCTGAGGCGAGCAGTCAGTTGGATTACTCAGCACAGCCGACAAGACCCCCAGAAGTATGGACCAATATTGCTGTATGAAGGGGCACAGCCAAATTACATGATGAAAGTCTGGGTTGTCTACACAACATGTATAGCCAGTGGGTGTTGGCAGGCTTCCCAACTTCAAAAGCCACACCAGCGTCCGGTAAGTCGTATGAAGGACATTCACTTGGGTCATAAAGAAGCAAAGAGGAGATGTCTAACTCCCAGGGTGCCGTAAGCACCCCTCTCTACTTCCCATCCTCTAAGGCACCCATCCAGTGATTCCAACGAGTGTGGAGGGCAAGAACTAAGTCTGGGGAGTTTATGATCAGGGAGCAATAGATCTGGGGAAACTCAACCCTGTCCCAGACGTGACATGAGGACCTTTACCTCCCTGGGACTAAATTTGCAGATTTCCACCAAAGCGAGCTGATAAGACAAGGCATGATAGATACGCAGAAAGCGGAATGAACTGGGAGTGATGTGGTAATCGGCATGTAACTCTGAGAAGGGGCGTATAGTAGAACCCTGCCACCCATCTCCCACATGACAAATGCCAGTAGAGTTCCACTTCCTAAACCCTTCCAGGACTACCACATGATGCAATGTGCCCCTTAAGAGAAGAGTCTCTAGTGTGATCCTACCCCACCAGCTATTCCATTTGGTAGTTGCCTGTCAGACCCAAAGATCACCCCGATGAGATCCGGCAGAGCTCGTGAAATCGGTGGACCATATAAGTGGTCCATGACAGTCTCCCATGTCATGAGTGAGAGTTCCACGTCATATGCTGGGTCATCATTTTGCCCCCTGAAGCCAATCATGAATGACCACCAATTGTGAGGCCTAATAATACAATTATAGGTCAGCTACTGCCAGACCCCCCCATCAGAGGTAGATTGCACACATTTGCCAAATGCTATACGGAGAAAATGGTGGTTCGATAGAAAGAGGTGTGTAATGTCCTGAATGTAGCAAAACCACGGTTTGGGGATGCTGTGGGAAAGTTTTGCAAGACCTAACTGGGTAACAAGATCCTCCCCCATAAGACGGCGGCCCAAGGAAGACCAGTGCTCAAGATCTTTTCTCATATGAGTTACCAAGGGCTGTGGGGAAACTGGCACCTAATTGAAGGTTGCTTGTTTCCAGTCCAGGGAAGACCTGTCCTGGCAGTTCGGGCTGGACTGTTCCCATGGGGAACAGGGTCAAGACTGATTTTCATATGGCTGGGTCCAAACTGGAATGGCATGGGCAGCAAAATAACGATGGATTTATGCCCAGATCTCTGTACTGAGGGTGAATGTTTGACATTGTTCAGCATTCCGTCCATCACTTGTTCTTTTTACCTAATTGAAGTACCCCACAACTTTTTGCCTGGTTTCTGAATGCAACTTGGACTGGGGTGCTCTGGGATCCTGCTTACCAGGTCCCCAGTGCTAGTGTTCTTTCCCTAAAACATTGTAAAAGTAAGTGGATACACCTTTAGCTACCACTGTAAGTCCCTAGTAAAAGGTACTTAGGTACCCAGGGCATGGGGTAGCATGGGCAGGCCCGTGAGTGCAGCAGCACTGATTGTGCCACCCTCTAGGGCAATGCATCCAGATGTACCGAGCACTGCAATTACACCCTACCTGTGTGCCCTGTCCACCATACACTGCATTTACTATGGCTAAGACACCCCTCTGGCAGGCCTTATAGCCCTAAGGCACAGTGCTCCATATTATATGTGAGGGCATAGCTGCATGAGCAATATGCCCCCACTGCGTCCTTGCCGTTCCTAGGACATAGCGAGTGAACAGAGCAGCCATTTTAATATACATGCTGGACACTGGTCAACACGAGTTTCCCAGCTACATAATGGCTGCTCTGAACCCTGGGTTGTTTGGTATCAAAGAACTCAGAATGATAAATCCAAACTGGTACCTGTGCTGGATTTATTATGAAATTTACCCAGGGCTCACCTTCGTGATGCCCCCTGCAAAAGCTAACTATCTTGGCATGGTTGCTGACTGCTTCCATTCTTGCCACCTTCAGACGGCCAATATACAAACCATGGGGGAGAGCCCTGTCTCTGTGGTTTGGAAGACAATGCCCTTCCTGAGTGGAGGAGGTAACACCCCTTACCCCTCAGGAATGTGCACTCACCTGGCAGTGAGCTTCAAAAGTCTACCGCCCTTTGTCAGCCCCCCACTTTTGGCAGAAGCAAAGGTGGGAAACCACACAAAGGGTAGGAGGAGGGTTCTCACTGAGCATGCACCACCCCTAGGGGCTTGCAGGCGAAGTGGACCCTCCATTTCATTTTCCTCCATGTTGGATGGCAGGCAAATAGCCAATGAGGTTTAGGGTAATGACCCTTCCCACAGGAAGTGATCACTGTAGTGGGTGGGCCACCCAAGGGTAAGTGTCCCATTGGACACTACCAGGTTTCCCCTAAATTCAGTTCACCCGCTAAATTAATCATTTATTGGGCTCCCCTACACCAAGAAAAAGATTCATCAAGAAGAAAAGAAGACTGCACCAAAGAACCCGACATGACAGTCGCCGCTGTGGAGGATGAGCTGACCAGTGGACCGACCTCAGAAGACCCAGAGGACCTCCAGGCTTTGCAAATAGCCTGAGATTCCCCTCCTAAGTGGAGGCACCACTCAAGAAGCAAAAGAAACCAGCAAGAACCAGCAAACCGGTAAGGGTCACTTCACCAACTGGACAACATCTCCGCAACCGGCAAAAGTCGCAGAAGGACCCAGCGACACACCAACAAGAACCCGGACAAAACATACAAGTGTGCTAAGTTTGGTGGCACTGCGCCCTCCTGTGGCCGAGTTGTGCCAATACCCGAGGTACTGGTCAGTGCACGTTGGACAACAACAAAAACAGCTCACCCAGAGCTGCACCTGGACCAGGAGGAAGCCCAAGTAGAGTGGCTTCAGGAACACCCCGGACCTCCCACCAGAGCGCTCTCGTCATCCTGCAATGTCCCCAGAAGAAGACTTACCTCTAGCTCCAGAGGGTTCCATTGCGCATAGCATCCAAGACCTCCAACTCACCCTGCATCCGGCCGGCCTGAGCACTGCATTGCAAAACCTGCTGTGTCACAGGTCCCTAACCCCTTGCGAACTCGACAGCCCAAGGGGACCAAAAGACACCACATTTAAACCTGCAAACCAGCTCCTTTTCCAGGTGGCCCCTCCAAGTGTCACTGTGCCAAGAGACTTTCCAGCACTGCTCCTGTCTCTTCAGCTGGCACTGTGTGCCCAACAATCTCCTGGCCAGCCTGCAAAAGAAGAGGCTGGTAACTTACCTGTATGATTTTATATGCATTTTTCTAGGTAGCCTTCCATTGATTCCTAAGGTGCATAATTACGCACAGAAAGACTAACTTTATTAAAACTTTTAAAAATCATAACTCAAGTAGTACTTAACATATCTTAACCATTTCGGTCTTAAAAAATATCTAAAAGTCTGAAGTATGTTTATAAATTCTGGTCTCAAGTTATTCATTGTGTGTGGTGCATGATTGATTTTGTGAGTACAACAAATGCTTAACACATCTGCTGGATTAGCCTAACTGCTCGACCAGCTACTTTAACAATCGGAGCATTAGGTGGTCTAATTTTTACCTCTGGAAACCAACATGGTTGCCTGGACCTCCTAACCAGTGTTCCTAGTTTTGCACACTACATAGAGGGCCAGCCTCCTACAGTTAGTTTCAGGGACCGTGACAGGGTAGGGATTAGCAAGATTTAAATGTCGAGGTAGAGACAACTCAGCCTATAAAGGGGTATAAGACCCCACCAATCAATGTCCCGCAGAGGGGTTGTTCATGTGATCAGCAGTGATTTGGAGTGATTAATTTGTAGTCCAGATGCCTTGCCGTAAAGAGCAAGCACAGCCAGAGCTTGTGGGCCGGACATCATGGGGTTGTGTAGAAAGAGGACTTACATGGCCATTATGTAGTGCGATGTGGTTTTCCTCTGTGCCCCCTCACCTCCCCGACACCAGAAGCCCTGTATCTGCATATTGCAACGGATCCACATCACCAGGGGTTGTATTGCAATGGCAAACCGGAGAGCGGATAGAGGACATCCCTGTCTGGTGCCCCTCTGAATTGGGAACACCTGGGCAAGGGCTGTGTTCACCTGGATCCTAGCTGTGATGCTGATGTATAAAGTTTGTACATATCCAGGAAACAGGCATCTGAAGCCCAGCCAAGCCAATAGATCCCAGAAGTCATCTTAATAGATTGAGTCAAAAGTTTTTTGAAAATCTGTGAGGATAAAGACTTTAAGACTGGGCAGTAGGTGACGGTAAGCTACAGCTGCCTGCACCCTCCAGATGCAATGGCGACTTCCCCACTGAGGCAATAACCCGGATTGGTGCAGGTGGACCAATGTGGGGACGACACTGAGGAGGTGATTGGCCAGCACCTTGGCATAGATCTTGAGTTTAGTGTCAATGAGGGAAATCAGTCAGTAAGATGCATAAGACTCTAGAAGGTGTCCTGTCTTATGAAGGACTACGATGGTCCTTTGTTCAGTTCCGCTTGAAATCGGCCATTATGTATGACAATAAGTGGGGCAAGATTGGTGTCTAAACCTCTTATAATGTTCTGCGGGTAAACCATTGGGACCCAGCGTCTTGCCTGTGTTCATATCTGAGAGCGCAGCTCGACCTTGGCAAGGGTAAAGGGTTCATTTAGTGGAGCTGCATATTCTGCTATGAGTGGGTATCGAGGCAAGTCTGTGATCAGAGGGGAGGAATATTTCGTCTGAGGTCCGGGGCGGTGTGCATGCAATACCCTACAGTAGTCCACGAAAGTGGCCGCAATACCAGCAGTTTCCTTGAGTAGTCTGCGGTCGGGGACCTGGATGCTGGAAATTACTCTGCCAGCCAGACCGCGAGAGGCAAGACGATATTAAAGCTTGCTGTATTTGTCGCCCCAGCCATGTACTCCGCTCTAAGAGTCGGTCCAGCAATGTTGAACCGCATCGAGGATTAACTGACACAGTGAATGCCGATCTAGGGCAAGTTGATGGGGGCTCAATGGTCCCTGCAGCTGACTATTCTTCCACGGGTGCATGCGCAGTTCAAGCCCCTCAATCTGTAATAGCTGCTGTTGGTCTTGTAGCAAAACATCCAGTTCTTGCGTTGGATCCTCAACCGCAGCTGGATCCATGAGGCGCCAAGTGTTAGTGCACCAGATCGGGGGCTCCCCTGGACCTCACAGCCCAGCTGAATGGTATTGTAGTGTGGTTAGTTTTACGTATATTTTGCGCATTAGCTTCAGGCTTTAGGCCTTTGTGCACTTTGCCCTGAATGTATTTTATTCATTTGCTGACAGCTTAGAGCCTCTGTGCACTTTGCTCTAAATGCTTTTTATTATGCTTCGTACTGTTATTTTACAAAATAGCCAGTTCTACGGTGTTGTTTTTATTCATATCACACTGTTTTGCCTACTTCAGCACTGGAGTTCTTCATAATATATTCACTCTGTGCTTCAGTCAAGGATACAGTCTGGTACATTGCCGATAGACGTGGTAGGAGTTTAGATTTGGCATTCCTGCGTAGGGACATTTTGTGATCACGATGACATGTTAGTTATAAAATCACTTCCTTGTCCCAATACATGCGAGAGGGAGATTCCGACCAGGGAACCACAACTCGATGCCGACTGCCTCTTTGCAGATGCTGAACCAGATCACAGGCCTTTGCTCAGGTATGAGGGCTTATGTCTCCCCTGTGATTCAGAAAGGCAAGCTAGAAGCTTAACATGCTGTGCTTTAAATAGAACAAGCAGAGGGAGAGTAGAAACTGTTAAGCAATATGATAGCTTTGTTCTTATGTTTTACTCTCCTGGTGACTATTTCAATCCTACTATGTTGTATTGTTCTGGTTATTGCGGCTCACGCCTTATTATCTAAAATACAGTTGTTTTATTAAAACATTAGATAAAACTTATACTGTCTTTTGTCATTTGTATATGAGACCATATTTTAAATGAGAGAGTTGGTTTGGATCTGAGTGACCACGACTTCCCTGAGAAGTTCCAAAGATGTCATGCGCTCGGCTGCCCAATCATCTCTTCCCCGTGGGAGAAATGAGGCACTTCTAGTTAGCCGGAGCAAAAACCGGATTTAGGGTGACAGAATTCTTTACACGTGGGTCAGACTCAGTCCCCCACACCGTTATCGATCCTGCTGCCTAGAAATCCAGTAGTCTCATTTAGGATAATGAGAGCCCACGCGACATGGCGCCGCCAACGTTTGGTCTGGCTCTAATGTTTAGTTCCGACTGACTCTCTCGGTCTCGTATATATTTTGACTCCTCGGTTCCGTATGCGGAGACGTCCGTGGGGCTGAGGGTTTCCGCCACCACAGGATAGGTACGTCCTATTGCTTCGTGGTTGGTTGTTCAATCTTGAACTTTGAAAGGAAAAAACCCCAATATTGGTGTGCCTTCTCTGACCTAGGGCTATTTTTTACAAATGGCGAATCCTATTGTAGTGAATATAGCAATCAATATGCGTCACCCGCTCACAGGACATTTGATAGCACATGGACTGACATTCCAGGGGGGTCCAGTCACTTTTGTGGTGGACGCCCATGCAGCCTATAGGACAGAACTTTTTTATTCTTGGGTCGTATTTCCAGCAGCTGATGGGGGTACAAATACTTTTCACGAATATACGGTTGCGAATGTCCCTGGCCAATACAGGGCTTATGCATACTTAGAGATACCTTTATCTTATCAAGAACACCATAATTGGCTTGATTGCGCCCTCCCACACACAGTAGCACAAGTAAGGTTAGGTCCGTTGAGTAATGATGGTCCGACCTGGCCTTTGTTGGCTACTTACACACCATATCCTGCGGTTGCAAATTTGGCAGTGGCTGAAGTGCGTCGTTTATATATAGACTTAACTACGACATACAGGAGACTAGTTCAGTTTGTGATGCAGACATTAAATACTAATGCAGCGCGTACTGCTCCAGCGCACCCACAAGCTGTGGTTCCGGAAATAAATCCGGCCACAGTACACTCAGTTATGGGCAAGGTATCGGCTAAACGTGAGGAGACTCCATTTTGGCTGACGCAAAAGATTAATACGCTGGAAGTGGTATTTCCCCATACGGGACCTCAGGATAAACATAGAATTTTGACGATGTGTTTGCCGTATGGGATGGTTCCTCCGGTGGACCTTTGTAATACCTGGGGCACGGTGTTTGCCGCGCTCTACACTACAGCACACGGTACGCCGACTTTAGCTAATTTACCGGAAGTGCTTAAACAAATTCAAGATGAATATGGGGCTGCCCCTGCCTTAGATTTGAGCATGCAGTTAATGGGCAATTTTGCCGCAGTTTCTTCTATTATTTTGAGTAATCTCAAGGGAGAGGCAGTAGCACTAGCCGTGCGAATGCGTCTTCGGGATGTTCCGCAGATTAATCAAGAGCGGGAACTTCCGCGAATAATAGCTGAGACGTATTCGAGTATTGGTCGTGATAGCCTAGGGGCTAGACCACAGAAACCACAATTGCAGGGTAAAAATAATAAAGATAATGCTAAGCAACAGCAACCTGAGGGTACAAAAAAGCACTGGGAAAAGAAACAGCAAACACCTAAAAAAGATGGGGGACAGTCTCCGCAACCGGAGACCCCGCAGAATAGGTATAATCTCAGAAATGGGGATAATTTGAAGACGCCTGATAGATATCAATATACTGATACACGCCAATCTCGTTCCTTTCAGGACTCCTCAGAGAAGAGAAGTGAGAGAGGTGGGCGGTCAGAGCGGAGGACAGAGTACGTGAAACCGAGACAGGATTCACAACGCTCAGCGGAGGTTTCTGTTAAACAAGAAGAGAAACTGCTGCAACAAAAACAACAATTTAAAAAGAAAAAAGTGGCAGCAGTCTCTGTTAGACATGCCGCTCAAGAAGAGAATTCTCTTGACGAACAAGACATGGGCGTTAGCACTGTTAGACAGCGCGGCAGAGGTCACAATAGTTCGCCGGAGTCTTCTAGAGCATCTGGAGGTGAAAGCAACTGATGACTTCATACAAGTCGAAACGGCGGATATGCGAGTCTCTGATCCTGATAAGAGTATATCTAGTGACTCTACGATTAGAAGGGGACATTGACCGCATTGTACACGCCATCTTTTGGGACCATGTGGTAAAATCATATGATGTTCTATTGGCCGAACAAGATTGGCCACCTGACTTTGTTCGCGACTGTCCGGTTGGGGAGGAGGTTATTACACCTTCCTTCTCACCACTTGTTCCGAGAGAACTAGCGTAGTCCTATAGTAAATCATGGGCTCTAGCACAAGCCCCCGCCCTATATAGAAATAATGTGGGGTGGGATAAACAATCACCTTATCATGTCATTCCAATAAAGGGCGAACCTCAGCCACAGCCGCAGTATCCTATTAAATTTGAGGCAAGGGCATCGGTTAGGAAAATTCTTACACAATTGGAGTACCAGGGTGTCATAGAGCCCTGTGTCTCGCCGATGAATAATCCCTTATTTCCGGTTGCTAAACCAGACCATTCATATAGGATAGTGGTGGATTACAGACATTTGAATAGTCATACACGCACATATGCAATACAGAATTCACATAGCGCAGCGCTTATGAATAATATAGTGCGTAAGAAATACAAAACAACATTAGATATCTCGATTGGATTTTTCTGCCAGAATATAGCGCCCGAAAGTCGGGACTATACCAGTTTCAGTGCGTTTGTCTCTCAGAAAAAAATTTGTCGTTTGCCTCAGGGGTATAAGAATAGCCCGGGACTGTTTTCGGGTCGTGTGACTGAAATGCTGCACGAGTTGGACCCTGAAGCATTATCATATGTTGATGACATATATTTGACGGACTATGAGATTCTGCAACATCTAAGGCGTGTGTCGCGCATTGTTGTGGGATTTGCTGATATTGGCTATAAGTATAATTTTAAGAAATCAAAAATTGCCTTCCTCAGCGTCATTTTCCTGGGATATGAGTTATCGAGTGAAGGCAAGAGCCTAGCACCACATTTTTTGGAGAAATGTGCTTTACTGCAGCCTCCTAATACGGTTCGGAAGCTCCAGTCATTGTTGGGGTTTCTGAATTTTGGCAGAACTTACATTCCTGACTATGCTACGCGTATAAAACCCTTATACGAACTGATTCGCCCGAATTTTTCGAGTAGATTTTGGACAATTGAGCATACACACATCCTGCGAGAGTTACAGGATGATCTCTTAGCAGTTAAACACTTACACACACGGGACAATAAGACACATTTAGTCATCAGGGTGATACCTGGGGCTGTTGGGTTTACGTATGTCACCTTTAATGAGGGTGAGACAGTCCCGATAGCATACAAGTCCCACTTGTATTCTGCTGCAGAACAGCGATTTGCACAGACTGAGAAAATACTCACTGCAGTACAGATGGCTGTGATCAAAGAAAGACCGCTTGCCCAGGGCCAACGCATCATTGTTGTTTCCCCGATTCCGGCCTTAGAGGCTGTTACAAAAGCGAGTGTTCCTAATTCGAAAGCTTTACACCCGCGATGGATACAATGGGCTACGTCTTTGACAGCCACTGATGTAGATTACATATTTGACCCTAAACTGCAGACTCAAGAATTTCTTCAATACGAAATAGAATACCCTGTTCCTGCTGGTACATTGCCTATTGACCAATATCAAGTGGTCATGTATACCGATGGCTCTGCGCAACCAGCGGTTGGGACTAAACAACAGTAAACAGTATTCTGCTGCATGTGCGGTGGTGAGCGGAACTATGGAGGGGGAAGTGTTCTGCCCCCGACATACTTATACTAAAACCTTGGGATATTGCACGGCGCAGCAGGCTGAGCTCAAAGCTCTTTTGTTAGCGTTGGAGCACGCGGATCTGGCGATTTTGACCATTCTGGTCTGTGACTCCTACTACTGTGTTCAGTCTTTCAATGAATATCTGCACTATTGGAAGTTGAATGGGTTCAGGGATTCTAAAGGCAACACCATTAAACATAAATTGTTGTGGGGTAAGGTTGCGGATCTGAAAGAAACGCTTCCTAAGGTCCATGTTGTGCATACACTTGGACACCAGCGCGTTGGAATACACGTTGCTGGGAATACTTTGGCTGATGAAGCTGCAAAGTCGGCAGTGGCTGTCCCCACTGTAGCCGCAGTGACTCATTCGAGTTCCAAACCAGACACAGAGATTTCGGCTGCCGTAAAAGCTACGGCTGATGGCACGCCATTTCCTAAGGGTTTTCCTTCTAAATATAGTTACTGCTTGAGTGGTGCGCTAAATGCTGTTGTTACAATTCCAGGCATTGGTGTACGTGAACTACCCAATAAAATTGAGAGACCTTGATAAATTTCTGCAGCACATGAAGGGGTGGCGTCTGCACATGCTGGTGTGGCTGCCACGATTTCACTTTTACAGGCTCGTTACTGGTGGCCTGGTCTCTATAAAGAGACGAAGCAATATGTCCTTTGTTGTGACATTTGTCAACAGATTAAAGCTTCGTCAGCTAGACGCCCGCAGCAGACGCCCCTTCTGATTTCAAATAAACCTTTACAGTGTGTGTACTTGGATCATTGTGGTCCGCTGACACCAGATAGTGCATACAAATATATTTTGGTTGCTGTAGATTCGTGCTCCAGATTTGTGTGGGTCTGGCCACAACGCTTGGCTGACGCTCGGACTGTTATTAAAGATTTGCGCATCTTTGTCGATATATTTGCAGTTGCGGCTTTTCATTCGGACCAGGGCCCTGCTTTTGCCTCGAAGGCATTCAGGGACACCATGGCTTCGTTGGGGGTCCAGCTCCAATTCTCGTCTCCATTTCATCCCGAGGGAAATTCTGTCGTGGAGCGTTTAAATCGTGATTTAAAGCAATCCTTAACGGGCAGGGTTATAGGTACGGGTCGTAGTTGGCTAGCCCACCTGTATGGAGTACAGAGAGCACTTAATAACTTGCCTAGATGGTCACTGGGGGGTCGTACTTCATATGAGTGCATGTTTGGAATACAAATGTATGTTCCTGATCTAGATGGCCCTGGTGTGGAGGCGGCAGATACGCCCTTTGACATAAATGATCGTGTCACTGTTTTGCAGGATTTACAACAATTCCGTGAAGATAACTCTTCTGCAAGTGCTGCTTCCACAGGAATTAAGGATGAGCCAGTAACACCTACTGGTTGGATACCCAGGATTGGGGATCTAGTGCGTGAAAAGGTCGCAGTAAAGAAAGAATTTGGTCCTTCTTATCGGGCACCTGTCCCTGTGTTAGGGGTGAGCGGCACGAGAACTGTGATTTTACCGCCGCTGCCAGGGGCCAAAGGAAATCGCTTTGTTTCCATTGATAATGTCAAGTTACAACAAGTGGCCGATTCAGCACAGCAGACCAAGAGGGACACCCAGTAGTTCCGACATCACTCTCACTACTGGGGAAGAAGTCCCGCTGCAGGTGATTTACACCGACACTGTTTCCTCTCCGAGCTTGGGGAGGGTGGAAGATGATCTTGCGATTATTCCACAGACAACGATTAATATGGAATCTTTTGAGTTCTACTGATGTTTCTGAACATGTGGTTTATAGCGTGCCTAGGAGAGAGCCTCCATCTGATTCTTTGTTCACAATTGCACCTTTTGCTAGAACTGCCTCTGGCTGCTTCAACGACGCTGATGAAGCAGTGTCCAGCTCTTGGTCATCGATGTCTTCTGTCCGAGGTCCACGTAAGCTGCTGAGTTGGCTTAAACGCACATATTTTGTTTTTCCTTGGAACTATTTGTGGCTTTTTATGGCTGTGATGACTATTTTTTTATGGTTGGGATTTGTAGTTACTTTTTTTCTAGTAATACATGGTCATTTTCTTCCTGATCGATCAGACATTGAGCACGTGGAGACTGTGTTGAGACCACATTTTTCGTCTCATATGGTTCGAAGAGACCTGCCTAATGTGAACATTTCTGCAATACCGATTCCGGATGGGATTGTGTGGGATAAAGTAATGTTTGATATATATGGTCCCACTGAATTGGTTCAAATACCGTATGTCCTCAAGTTATCAATGAATGATATTGTTATACCAGGCATTGTTTCTGATGATTGGGATGTGAAGACAGTAGATTCTATGCTAACGGATTTGCAATATTATACTGTCTGTGACGATGAAGATGCTTACCAGTTTAGAGATGATCATGGTGACATGTTTTGCTACAACTATTATGGACACCATTTTATTCATAAAGCTAGGAGCCCTAAGTCCATTTTTAATTATGTGCAATGGGAACATTGCTCGACTCCTCCACAAGGGAGTTCGAAAACTTATTATGATAAATTTGCATATTTTTCTGGCCATGATCAACGAAATGCTAAGTCTTACTATTTCAAAGTTACTCCGTATTCTAATAAGCAAATGTTATTGACCGATAATAAATTACTGTATTCCAATTTGTTTGTATCTAAACGTTCGGTCGAGGGGTATGAATACTGGTTTAAAACTGTTGACTTGAAAAGTGTTTGGGGTACAAAACATTGGCAGATGCAAGGCAGGGATACATTATTTAGAGAATGTCTTATCCCTGTGCAGATGATTTTCCTCAATGACACAGTACAACAGACTAGCTGTTTGGGCTTGGCGACAATTAGAGGATTGACTTTACCTAGTATCCCTGTCCCTTCCAAATTAAACAACTGGCAGCACTATGTGAATGCTACTTTTAGTGAATTTACGCATTGGGTCCAGAATGGTACGCTTAACATTTCATCGTTACATCCAGGCGGGTGGTTGTTATGGCCTGTAGACACTAATCAGTGTCATCAACGTTTTGTCACCTCTTCAGGGGGGTTCAGGACTAGTAGGGCAGACCCTCGTTACATTTCACCAGAACATGCTGATATTATAACTACGTACAGCGTGGGGAAGCTTTGTCAACAATGGTTGAAGCCATCCACGCTGGATGCAGTTAAGTCACATCTCAAGTTGCTGTCTAATGGTACTGATTTACAAGATTTTTTGTCAGGTCCCAAGGTACCACGGAAGAAAAGGTTTTTATATGAAGTTTATAATGAGATTTGGAAACTTTCACAACAGGAGGCTGCAGCCCGGTTGAGGCAGATTGATCAGGAAAATCTGCTGCAGACTTTGTCTGTTGTTGATAATGGCATGCATACCCTTTCTGACTGTGTTTACACGATTGACAGCATTGTTTCCTCTGCTATTGACATTATTAAATCGGACATGTCTTCTTTATATCATGGGCAGAGTCCGACACGGTCCATCATGCAGCTGGGTTGGACTCTTCAGACCTTGAAGGCGGGTCGCGTTCCATGGCAGCACATTCGTGCCAAAGAGATCTTTATTTCCTTTAATTTAACTCGTCAACAACAGTTGATGGCAAAAAAGGAAGCAACATATGTTATGTTGAATATTGAGAAATTGGAGAAACTGCCTTTTACGGTGGCTGAGATTCCGTCAGCTGAGTGGTTGATTCATGGGGTTATTAATTTGCCCATCTCCACTCTGCAATTTACTCCTTGTTTGAAGCACATTCCGGTGGGTAGATATGAACTATTGGGAGACAGTTACATACACGAGGTGTGGGAGCTTCCCTTTCAATACAGATGTGTTAATGGTTTGAGGCAGGTTTTTCTTAGCGGTAGCGAATGCGAAGCTTCTGTCAGCCATTCCATGGTTTGTAAACAGCTGTCCTTGCACGGAGCGTGTAACGCTTCGATTGCTAACTTAGCTTGTTATTTGAAGGGTGTTCCAGTCCTGGTTATTAAAAACATTTTCCAGGTGCTTTCTAACGGCAGTTACTTTGTTCTTAACAGCGAACGCTGCTGTGGCATGCGTGCCGGAATAGTTTACGTTGTCGTTGTCAACAAGGCTGTTACGTGCTGCGGGAATGTGTTGTTTCCCCCCACTCAAATTAGGGAGGTAGCGGACATCTGGCCTCATATTGCTACTTCCAAGGTTGATTTCGACAAGTTGAGTCGGCTGAAAGCTTTATTGTTTCAAAAGCATGTGGCCCTTACATCTGCTAGCGAGACCTACGCACTTCAGGTGGCAAGGTCATCGGCGGAGATACAGTCCCTTTTGAATACTAACTTTCCAAGTCACTTCGGTGAACTTGTGGGACGTATATTTAATGCATCCAGCACTGCTGGTATTGCTCATTTTTTCAAAGCCGTTGGTGTTGGTTTCGCTCACACCTTCTCTTCCATATTCGGTTTGATACCTTCGGCTATACACTCTATTTTCGGAAGCATTTTTGGGGGTTTCCCGATTACTTTGGCTTTGTTGGCTGGAGTTTTGCTATTGTTGCTATTTTTTCGCAATGGCTGTCCTGCCACGATGAGATCCTATATTGCTGCTCCCGTCAGCGCAGCTGTGTCGTGAACGCATGATGCAGCATTTTGGAGCTACACTCCTGGGCCATTTGGAGTGTGACTGGTCTCTGTCATTCAGACCGCTTTTGGATTGTGTGCAACCCGTGTTTCGGTGCCTTTGGTGCTCATTTGAACATGCACTGGCTTTCTGTCTCTCACTGCAGCGCCCTCCAGTGGTCGATCCTGATCTGTTGATGTTCCCGATTAGGGCTCATTCCCAGACTTGTGCACTACGGTTGCGTTTGCTTCGTGAGGCGGTTTATGAGATTCCCTTCCTGGAGGAAGATGGTATTGTCTCTTTCATTGGCCCTGCACGGGGTGCCGCCCTGAATGGTTTTGGGGCTTTGGAACATACCTGCTCCATGGTACTTTGTGGCGTGGATCTTCCGGTATTAACATATATCGAAGTGGAGGAGCTCCTACGTTCTATTGCTTCTGTCTGACAATTGGATTTTTTTTCTTCGGCAAAATTGACACTATATTGAATTTGGCTTTATCGTCACATGTTTCCTAAATTTAGGACTGTCTCCTTACCTTGTCGAAATATATTGTTTATGTTTAGGGCATGTTTTTATGTTATTGGAACCACTTGCTACCGACAAGGGGAGGGTGTAGTGTGGTTAGTTTTACGTATATTTTGCGCATTAGCTTCAGGCTTTAGGCCTTTGTGCACTTTGCCCTGAATGTATTTTATTCATTTGCTGACAGCTTAGAGCCTCTGTGCACTTTGCTCTAAATGCTTTTTATTATGCTTCGTACTGTTATTTTACAAAATAGCCAGTTCTACGGTGTTGTTTTTTATTCATATCACACTGTTTTGCCTACTTCAGCACTGGAGTTCTTCATTATATATTCACTCTGTGCTTCAGTCAAGGATACAGTCTGGTACATTGCCGATAGAAGTGGTAGGAGTTTAGATTTGGCATGCCTGCGTAGGGACATTTTGTGATCACGATGACATGTTAGTTATAAAATCACTTCCTTGTCCCAATACATGCGAGAGGGAGATTCCGACCAGGGCACCACAACTAGATGCCGACTGCCTCGTTGCAGATGCTGAACCAGATCACAGGCCTTTGCTAAGGTATGAGGGCTTATGTCTCCCCGGTGATTCGGAAAGGCAAGCTAGAAGCTTAACATGCTGTGCTCTAAATAGAACAAGCAGAGGGAGAGTAGAAACTGTTAAGCAATATGATAGTTTTGTTCTTATGTTTTACTCTCCTGGTGACTATTTCAATCCTACTATGTTGTATTGTTCTGGTTATTGCGGCTCACGCCTTATTATCTAAAATACAGTTGTTTTATTAAAACATTAGATAAAACTTATACTGTCTTTTGTCATTTGTATATGAGACCATATTTTAAATGAGAGAGTTGGTTTGGATCTGAGTGACCACGACTTCTCTGAGAAGTTCCAAAGATGTCATGCGCTCGGCTGCCCAATCATCTCTTCCCCGTGGGAGAAATGAGGCACTTCTAGTTAGCCGGAGCAAAAACCGGATTTAGGGTGACAGAATTCTTTACACGTGGGTCAGACTCAGTCCCCCACACCGTTATCGATCCTGCTGCCTAGAAATCCAGTAGTCTCATTTAGGATAATGAGAGCCCACGCGACAGTATCAGGGGCATAGTCGGAGATATCTCTGGGTAGGATCCCGGTACTGGTGGTAAGGAGCATACCTGTGGCTGTCATGAAGATGTAATTCATGTGAGCTTGAGTATACACTTGTGTATGAGGGAGCCAGGTGCACTAGATGTTGCCAAGGCCAGATACCCAATCCGATAGGCGGGTGAAGAGCCGGCCAAAGTCTTGGTCTATCCACTGTGGGGGACATGAGCATGTTGCAGTCCCCACCTACATTATTTATCCCTCGGGAGCTCCCACTAAGTACCTTTTTGTATTGCGTCTATCGTGGGGCCAGGGAGTTGGGGAGGTACTACGTAGGTGCTTAGCAGATTGAATGCCTGTCCATTGATCGTCCCCTCAACTGTGACATACCTGCCCTGAGGGTCAGAAGTACTATTGGTGACTACCATGGGAAGGAGACTTGTCCTTACATTTAATATGGACTGCTGCTAGCAACACCACATACATAGAGTACACATGAACATTCTCTCTTGATGTTTGTGCAGGGTGTGGGAATTACTTTCAAGTTGAAATTTATGCGAGTGTGCTGCCACCACTGTATGATTTTTATGTCCCAGGACACGTGCATTTGTCTTGTCAGCTCAAAGGTGCTTAGAGCAACCCTCCAGACCACAGAGCTAGGCTTTGGTTCTCATAAGTTGCCGGATCGCCGGGCCACCTTGTGCATACAAAGCATTGGACCTTTTGATAAATTCACATGCTTGAATCATTACCCGAATCAAGTTGGAAATCCTCTGTGGTAAGCATGAAGGTACCGTTTGTATTAAACACGAAGTTGACAATACAAAGTATTTTCCTTTGAGATTTCCTCTAGGTTTGGTTTATAGGACATTTCCTTTCCATAGTTTCAGAAGTGGAAATGTATGTATGTTTGTGTGTGGTTGCCCATCCTACACCAATATGCAGGTTGTGAGACAAAGTTATGAGTCAAAAAAAAAAAAAAAACTTGCCAAAGCTTTTCATCAGGGGCTACTCCTGACAATGAAAATGAGGAATGCTTTACTGATAAAGCGATGTGAGTAATGGAAACCTTTACCTTAAAAAGCTGCATTGTAGTGCTTGCATTTTTGTGGGACTGTCTCCAATTTAGGATAACATTAATGATCTTGAACTTTTTCGACTTTTCAGTTAGTCACAGATGAAGTTTTTATTTTCCCTAGGAGAACAATTATTCCTGTACCCTGCAAAACATGAGGGTCACAGGCAAACATTCTTTTCAAAAGATGATTTCTTCTGTTCTTTAAATATTGACTTATCTCAAACATAATTTTAAAACACTTACTTACCGTTAATATAATTTATCTCCTAGTCAGAGCTTGCGTATAGCATATATAAAAGTCCTAAATTGTACATGTTCACAGCAAATTAAGAAGTACACATGATAAAGCAAACTGTAATGCCCTTGTTGATTTGCCTATATTCATTTGTGATCATGACATGTAATGGTAAAATTGCATAACTTACTGCAGAATCTGAACACAGCGATCAGTGAAAAGAAGCTAGAACGTAAAGAAGCCAAGAGAAAGATTTTGCTTGTGAAGGAAAAAAGTGCACATGAAAATGAAGCCCTGAAGAAAGCAATTAAAGTTCTAAAAAAGAAAGCACAACACCTTGAAGATGCTAAAGAGAATGTGACTGCAAAGATTAGAGAAAAGGCAAGTATAATACTTGTATATATCTGTATTTCGTAGATAAAAAAAGTGCATGGTTACTCACTGAATATTCCAAACAATTTTATGTACGTTTTCCACTGTGAATTCATTTAAATACAAAGGTTAACTTAATGACTGAAATTTGAGGATATTGTGTAAACAGCAAGTGAACATCACAGAAAGCATGTTTTTTTTTTTTTAAGAGAGCATGCATCTTGTTTTCCGAGTTCATTGCTCATAGTTCGATTATTATTATTTTTTTATGTGGGAAATATTTTTCAGCATCTCCATCTGCATCAGTTGTCATTGCGCAGCCACTGCTGCATAATATGTGGTAGTTTATTTATTTTCTATTATCATACCTCTTTAATGATGAAATATACATGTTATCCTTGTGTTCATCATCAGATCAATGTTTATATTTAAATTACATGGCTGTAGCAAATCTGCTGACCTGTCCAAAATGAACACTGCCAAAACGTTTTCGATTCCGAAATAAGATTTGCACTGTGTGTGAGCTGAATGAAATTTACCTCATATCGACAATGCAACAATAACTCTTGGTGCAATTCTTAGAATCAAACTCAAGTTTTCAAAGAAGCAATTCATTCTGAGTCACAAGAACTAAACCATTTCCTGCAAACTGAACAACCAACACACCACTTCTTTTGGTTATATATTTTTAACCTCTCAATATTTGAAATAAATTAAGAAAATGCATTTCCCTTCGTAGCTTTGGGGCAGTTGGGTTTGTACCCACCTACAGTGCTCTAATGGAGCCATCCTCAAATCTCATTTGCACAGTTTGTTTTCTGAGGAGGGTGAGGCACAAGATCCGCATCAGCCCTACATTTTGTAGTTGGATCCTTATTTTTGTGTGTAGATAACTGGAATTTTTGATAAAGCACCTGATCCAGCTGTGCGTGTGGGATCCCCATTAAATATAACTAACACTGATGATGAATCACTTTACTTGTCTACTCTTGAGGATACAATAGTTGTAATAGGTCACTAACAGGCCTGCTAAGGTTGCTAACAAATTTGGCTCTACTTCCGGCAATCCATTGAACAAAATCAGTGAAATCAGACACTTTTGGTGGTGGTGCTGGTGAGTAGGGAGAGGGGATTGGCAAATAAAGTATACTTTTTATAGCACCAAAAGATTAACACAGTGTATGAGATTAATTAACTGAGATCAATCTCCAAAAAGGCGTCTCTGTATTGCTGGCGCTCCCATCTTAATTTTAAATTATCTCTTGGGGGCACCTGAATAAGGTAATCGTCTACGCAATCAAGAAGTAGTTTTATTCCTTCCTATCACTTATCTTGCATTCTGCTCACCTCATCCAGACCATTAACTCTCATAGGACCTTAATTATAAAAATAAAAAAAACACCTACTCCAAAAGCTCTTACCGTACTCTAGGGATTTGTAGCCCACACCAGGAACTATTTGTTTTAAATTGAGGGATCCGATTATGAAGCATGCCACCTAAGTTTGGGTGAGGGGCACATCCCTGATCCAAGGGACTTGCTAGCATTACAGAGGCCCCTCTTTTCGGAGATTGATCTCAGTTGGTTGATCTCATAGACCGCATTTACCTTTTTGTGCTATAAATGTTGTTTCCGGGAATGGTGCAAATTGGTTGTGCAGACACTCCTTTTCGACTCTGTGATTTGTATCAAGTTCATTAGACTGCCAGGTTGTGAAAGAGGCACTTAAGGATTACATTGACTGATTACTCACAGAACCCTGTCAATGCTAATCATAAAACAGATGATGAAATGTGTGTCCAGGGATGTGGAATTCAATTGCCCGACGCCCGGGACATTTTGTTTGGGGTCAAGGGCAACAAGTTGTCATGTTTATTGTGTCCCTGGGACAAGCAGGCAAAACCCCCTGCAACACAAACCCTTTGGCTGCCAGTTTACAGAGAAGGGAACGGTCTGCAGTAGAGGTAATATTTGTGTCCATATGTTAGTGGTGTTCAAACCTGTATTTATGGTCCATTAATGAAAAGCCTTCATTGTTAGGGGAAGCACTGTAAATAAATGTTTAAGGATCACACTTCACTACTGACAGTGGTTCCAATAAAAAAATAAAAAAAAAAGTGTACACATGTTTGAAAAGCTTAACAATATGAGGCTAAGTATAATGCTCCCAGAATGCTCTCTGGTTAGATGCAAATGTTTGCAGAAGCTTGTAAGCAAGAGTGATGATTATTTGCTTCCAAAATAAAATGCTAAGAAAAAAATGCAAGTAGGAAAATAAAGTTTTGCTACAATGAAGTTTTAGCTATTTCTTCGAAGCATCATTTAGTAAAATGTGTTGATGCATGCTAGTATTTCTAAAAAAATATTCGTAATGGAAAATCAGTGTAACCTTTTTCAATAAAATTATGGGAACTATGAAAATAAACAAGCACTGGTAAAGTCAACCGATCTGACATTTTTGTGAGTATTTTGGTTTCGTCAATGGGGGTCTTGTTTTAACATGGCTTTTGTAACACTTTATTGTTGTGGGAGCTGCAAGACTCTCACCATTGTAACAAACTGGCAAAAACAAACAAAAAAAAGGTTTTGGTCTCAAAAAGCACAAATTGCTGTCAGTGGTGTAACAAAGGCCCTGCAGCCCCCTCCAGACAGCCCCCTCAGCACAGCACATGCCCAGAGTGTGTCCGGTGTTTGGGTGGTCCCTCCATGTTCTTTGCAGGGGGAGGAGGGGCTCCAGGTTTGGTAAGAATGTGATCACTCAGTAAAGCCAGCTGATAGAGAAATATATGTTTAATTAAAAACACAGTGTCTTGGTCAACACCAGACCTAATTAGGGACCCAGTTTTTAAAGAAAATCACAAAGTGCACCCAAGGCACATGTCTTTGAATTAGTTGCTTTCATGAATTCACAACTTACAGAAGTAGACCCTGAAATCGTACTTCTAGAAAGTATTTGTGAACTGTATTTTAGCACGAGCAAATATGCATGTGTAGATTTGCTTATGTGAAAATCTATTGAGCATTTACAATTTCACTTTCCTTCCAACCACTTTTTCCCCCAACCCTGGAAGAACTTCTACTTCTGCCATTGTCAGGAGCACATATGCAGCCTTTCTTATTATGTGACATGCAAGTTAGTAGGTTCAGAGTCAAAGGTATTCCAGCCCTCGAACTATTGCTTACTGCTTCCTCCCACCCCAGTATGTAGATCTGCGGAAAGGTGGCAAAATAAGGAAATTGCTATAGTAGGGATTGAAATTACAAGTATTCGAGCCCTACTATAGTAGTAGTCCTCGCAAAATCAGAGAAGCGATTATCTGAGCTCTTACATAATGAGATTGCTGCCATAATTTGTCACCGCACTACATGGCACCAAAGGGACAAGTAGATTTTTTTAAAGGATGTATAGATTTAATAAGCAACCTGTCCCATGGATAAGTATATATTTCAATAAATTACACACACCTGTGTAGCCTCGGACCTCAAATAAAGATCTCTCCCGAACTCTAACACACTGTGTCACTGATTATTGTTTTTTATGACAGCTGGATGCATTGGTATAGGGCTTTATCAGTACCCACTTATGAGGTATTGTAATTACTGGTATTTACAGAAGCTCAACTTGCCTCCCACAGAATTACAGTGATGCTTGAAGTGATAGATATATTATTTGTCAACGGGTTTTATTCATGTTTGGGTAGGCTTCTTTCATCTAACTAGTGAGATTTAAGACCCTTGTAGTAATCTTTTGGTTTGTGCAGACTGAAGAAATTTCATCACATACCATATTTAAATGCTGCTAGTGTACTGTGGGGCAATAAAGATCTGATCTTCATCTTCCACGATTCATTTTGCCTTCCTTGAGTAGCAGCTAAAACCTACTTTACCAAGGACTGAAATTATAAGAAGACATTTGCGCGTGATGCCGGAATTGTTACTCCTCAAGTCCCCATTTCTTGAATTCCTACAAATCCATCATTACTTAACCAATCTTCAGCCATTATAGTAAAAAGCTCCGTAATATGTACTGCAAACCTGTAACAAGGTTTTTAGAATGGGAAATAAAAATTGCTCAAATTACTGACTCCCTTGTATAGCACAGGCCTAAGCAACCTAGTAAGGTGGGTATTATGGCTTGGTACTCCAAATATTTATAATCATAGAGGGGTGTCCTTGAAGACCTGTGAAATATTCTAATATCCGTACGTCTCTGGGCCTAGCAGTACTGCTTTTTTTTTTTTTTCTTTTCTTACAATTCTGTTTATTGATTTACCTGTCAATACAATATAACACCAAAAATCAATGCTTTTGCTGCAGTACAATGATCATAATATGTGGGACAAAGGGTCTCTCACTCCATAATCCCATGAGCGTTCCCAGGTCCATCCACCCCTGCCTACCTATTACCTCCAGAGAAAGCAGTACAGTCCTCAGTTATAGGATCAAAGCCAGGCTCAGTCGTGACCATATACAGGTTTCCTTTCCAGTTGCTCCTCATGTTTATCCACTTACAGGGACATCCCCTCCCCTCATAAACCACTTTTCCACCTACATGTACCAATCCATATCAGTTTTCCAATCTAAGTTGTGGTGGTGACTCAGCCCCCCCGAGCCCTTTATTATTGAGCTTCGCCACCATCAGCCCCAGGGTGACCCAGATATGGTCCATGTGGCTCAGATCGGACACATCTCAAATATTAAGGAGGCACCATTTGGCATCACATCCCGTATACTGGCCACACACAACATTGATATGGTTAATCACCGCAAGCCAATAGCTCTTCAACATGGGCAGCTCCATAAGCTATGAAGGAAGGAGCCTGTCCGGCTACAGTGTCTGCAACACTGATTGACAAGTACTCTGCCCCATTTTTACCACCATGGTGCATGCAACATATGCCCTGTGTAGGATTTTAAGCTGCACTAACCAAAATCTGGAGCATACGGCCAGTTCTGTGTGGGATGCCTGTGCTTCCTGCTATTCATCTTCTTCTAGTTTAACCAAGGCTCACTCCCACTGCACCCTCAAGTGAACCAGAGTATCAGGGGAATTATTGATTATTTTTTGGTAGGTGAGTGAGATTGGCCTGCGGGCATATATGTGTCAAGGAGTCTATCCTCCAGCAGGGAAGCCTCAGGGAGCACCTCACTCTTTGGAAGTAGCAATAGTATTCAGTTGGCGCTAGTTCTTATTCTGTTTGTAAATCTTGGGAAGAGATAACTCCCTCTTTTTCCCAAATGTCTCCCACTTTAGTCAGGCCAATTAAACCACATTAAACCCGGCTGTGTACCAAGAGCACCTAGGCTGGCATTGTCCCAGAGGGGAGTAACCTGAGTAACCTTACTAGTCCATCCCAATGCTCTGAATGTTGTGTGCCAAGTTTATAGTGCCACAGCAGTTGGGGCCCTTGAAGGCTGCAGGGCAAGGACTCCCCCCCCCCCCCCCCCCCCCCCCCCCCCCCCCCCCCCCCCAGTATAAGACCCGCTGATAAAGCCTGGGATCAGGACTTGTTTATCCATTGCTCATTATCTAAGTTTAGTAGTTAGCTTTGCCCCTCTTTGTGGACAATGTAATGAATTCAGTGAATTTGTACATGTAGTTTTGCATTTAGCACTGCCCTTTTCTTCCCATATGTATCTATATAATTCTCTAAGTGTGTTCTTTAACTATTGTTTTCTACGGGATGAATGACCGTAACGTACAGTGTTTGTACACTTAAATGTATTTTATGCTCTGTCAGCCTCATGTGTGAAGCAGTTTTTTTCTATATCTGCCAGGTTTGCAAGTTGAAACATGTCCTACCGTAAGTGCTAGTGACTCCTAACAGTTTTATGAAGACACTGTTTTTCCTAATTTCCTTTGCCCAATGTATTTAAAAATGCCAAGAGAAGGTGGACATTTTACATTCCTTTGGCCACAATAATTCATTTTGCAGACACTACCTTTTGATGAAATCAAGACCTCATTGAAAATGAGATGGAGTTTTTTGAATTGTGTCTTGAAGACTATAGATCTAAAGCACTTGCAGTGTCTACGCCTCCCAGGCCTTATACCAGACCCAGAGAACTTTCACCAAACTATAGATTCTCCTTATCTGCTGCTTTTTCACCAATCTGCTACAAACAGTCAACAAACCTGTGGAGATATTTGTCCACTTTGGCCCTGGGGTGGATTCCTAAGAGACACGATTCAGGAGCCGGGGTTAGTGGATGTTCTGTCAATTCTGAAGTCTGAGCAGTAATTGTTTGCCATGTGTGCTGCCGCAGTGAGGTCAGTCCCACACCATGTGGAAAAACCCTGACTCACCCAATTTACATCTTGGGCATTCAGGTACAGATGAAGCGAAAATACATTTAATGTGCTGGAGGGCTAGATATGCCTGATGTTTGTAGTTGAACTGGGTGAAGCAGAAACTAGGATTACGGGAAACCACCTTCACCTGTTGGAGAGCTCTTTCTGTGTTTTCAGATTTGCGGGACGATGGCATTCCGTTTGGCAAGTGCTACCTCTGTAGTCATACTAGTGCTCACAGTCACGGCTTCATATAATATTGAGATGGACCATTTCCAGGTCTATGTTTGACAGTAGTGTGTGAAGGATGGGCAATTGTGGTAGTTCCAGGTCGCTGGTGCCCCACGTGTCCTGCAGCAAATGATAAAGGGCATGATAGGTTAGGAAAGAACCTTCGCCCTAGGAAGAAATGTTCATAATGTCCTCGTAAGACATAAAGAATCCACGATTGAAGAGGTCCCCTCTTCTCACCGCCCTCACCTCTGTCCAAGTCATGAATCACAGCCAAGGCAGGCTAGCCTGGTATGGGAATCATGGGAGAACATGGGGAATGCAAGACGTGCCCTGTACAAATCTACTCCCAGATTATTTGAGCTGTTGGCATTAAGTTGGTTCCTTTAAGCGGAGGACAAGTGGGGTCCGATAGCCAGGTGTACACACTGGTCAAGCCCAACCTTGCTATCTCCTTTTCTGCATGGGGGGGTATTCACTGAGCCAGTGTAGGGACCACTGTAGCTGCGTTGCAGCACAGAAAAGCCTGAAGTTGGGTATGCCTAGGCCTTCTTCTAGGAGCGGGTGTTGTGTAATAGCCAGTGCTTCTCTACGTCGAACCTTCCCCCACATCAGTACTTGCAGTAAGTCATTCAATTTCCGAAATAAGCTTCTGGAAATCACTATTGGCAATGCTGTGAAGAAGTACAACAACCAAGGAAGTATTGGCATCTTAGCTACCACCACTCTTCCTAGTGGGGACAGTGGCAAGGAACATCAGAAGGGAAGAGACCCCTGAAAAGCGCAGCCTAGATTGCGGTCTTTGACAGTTTCATGTAGCACCATGGCTCTTCTGCTGCCTGGGATTTGGTAGGTTTAGCTTGTGATTGATTGCATCAGCGGCAATGGGTGGAGAAGTTAGCCAGTCGCCAGATGCGGGCTCACCCGTCGAGGGCTGGTCGATTTCCTCGTGTGTGCATCCATGTCCAGAAGTCCTCAGGCGTGGAAAAGACGTGGGTCGTCTTGCTGTCCACTACCCAGAGTTTTGCAGGAAACATCAAGGCATATTTAATGTTCTGGTCCTGGAGAAGCTGTTAAATCTTTGCATAGGAGCCCTATACCCACTGAACCTCTGCTGTGAAGTCCAGGTATGCAGTGATAGAAGCATCTTCAAATCGTTATGGCCCCTGGGCTTGAAACTGCTGCAAGATCAGGTCTTGATCACAGTAATTAGGAAGACTGGCAACAGGAGGCCATGGTGATGCTTCTTGTGGAGGTGGTCTGATGGGACTTCTGTGCCCCCTTTCAGTTGAAAATAAATTTGGGACTTTTCCAGTTAGTGCATTGTTCATCCGCCATTCATCTATGAAAAGGTCTGTGCATTGGCCTTCCACTCTTCAAGGGAAACCCATGAAGTGAATATTGTTTTGTTTGGAGAGCCCTTCTGCATCTTCTGCCCTGCGGTGCAGGGTCCACCACCTCTGCATTAATAAATTTAATCTGGGTTTGCAACTCCTGAAAAGTGAGTCTCATGGCGCTGAGAATAGATTCTGTTTCCTCCATTCTGTTGGTCAGTTTGTGGTGGTCCGCACGGAGGAGGCTGACCTGTTGAAAGACTGAGTCAATCTTGATTTCCAATTATGTTTTAGTATCGAGGATAACCTGCAGGATCCTTTTGAATTGAGTGGAGTGCATATGAAGAGTAATTTCTAGTTAATGCAGGACTGCTGAGGTGTTATCTGTGGCAAGCGAGGAAGAAGCAGGGTCTGGACGTTCCTGCAGTGAAGGCTTGGTGATTGTAGGTTTCACTGTCATGCTGTGATGCACCCTGGTACCGTAGCAGGGCGTGCAATTAGTTACTGGTGTCCTGCCAGCATGGGGGTAGGGGGTGAGAGAGGGATTATTGGCGCCCTTGTAAGTATTAGCTTATGGTGGGAAGTGGAATGAGTCATTGGTTAATGTTGCATTTTGGAGCAATAGTGGAGCTCCACGACTGGCAACTGTTGTGATAGCACTGAGCAGTTATTGTCAGTCTTTTCCCCACAACAGTGCTCCAGTCTATAGTGTTGTCCCAATGCGGACAGATAAACATGCCGGTTTATCTGCTGCACCGCGTGATTCCAATGGTCATCTGCAGAGGGGGTCTTGTCATTGAGAAAGCCTTTATTGACTTGGGGGCGGTCTCATGTGAAAGGGAGTTCCCAACTCAGTCTCCCTTCCGGGCGCTGTAGTGCAGGACAGTGTACTCACTCACTTGGAATACGCAGGCAACAGCACAGTTAGGTAATGAGAGGGGTAAGGGTGCCCTCAGATGGGAACTTGCGGACAATCCACTTTGGCTGTCGACAGCTGCTGTGATATGCAGCCCTTGAGCTCTGCTGCGTAAAGACCTGCCTAGCCAGGGGAGATCAAGCAGAGTTGTAGTCCAGCAGACTATGGATCAAATAGTACCGCACACTCCTCCAGGCCCCACACTGAGTGCTGTTGTGTCAGCGAGGGAGGGTGAGCAATGGGGCACTCCCTGCATAAACAGGTTCCTGGCCGCCCGCTCACCCATGCTGCTCCCGCGGCCGATCCCCATTAGGCAATGCCAGTTTCTGCGGCTGCAGCAGTCGTCGGGGCCGGAGCTGAAGGTATATATATATATATATATAGGTCCGGGATGACCCCAAACGGGTATGTAGGACTCACAGTGGGAAGTGTGCTACAGACGTCCGAAGGGCTGTCGCGCCCCTCAGCTGCTGTGCAGCACCACGTTTGGAGTCAGCCGAACGTTGATCCCTGTGGTTCCGCTCCGGGATGCACGTAGCTCCGGTGTTCCGTCGCGGGTACTGCCCCTTCTGGCCAGAACAGGCAACAGGTAGGGACTAGCGGTGGTTGCAGAGGCCCCGGACTGGATGTACGCTCAACTAGGTATATTAGACTCTGCCTCCATGTCGACGGTGCGTTCAGCCCCATTTACACGGCCCCAGCAGGCTTAGAAAACAGATTTCATGTATGCAATGTGCGCTGCATGCTTCTAAGCATTTTTTTGAATGGGCAAGATTTAGCAGGATAATGTTGGCGCCTGAAGTGGAGCTTTTCACTAAGCGTCCGACTCTGCTGCCATTTTACCTTAGCCAGACATTCTCAGCAGCAGTATGGTTTAATGCTTTTCTAACATTTGATTGCAAGTACTTTTTCTCCATTCTCCCCGCCACAGCGGCAATATTGCTAGTACGTTGATATAACATATATGAAGATGGAATAGATTTAGACAGCCGAAGATACCAGTTTCTCACCTGCAGCAGTAGACTTGCATCTTTAGGCTATTCGGGATACACACAATCTTCCCCCACTTCACCAGTGAAAAAGAACAAATATTTAATTCCAAATGGTCAAGTAATACAGATGAGTTATTAGTAGAAAAGTAGAATCTGCAAGGAATGGTCATGTTGCCGCTTTTTCTGTACTTGCAGTGGATGTCATCATCAGACATATTGACGCATTTGTAAGAGTTACATTTTATTATCTCAACATGTTTCTTTGGAGCAAACGAACACGTAACTGAAATAAACATCTGAATTGTCCCACCATGCAAACCAGCTGTTACAGTCAAGTAACTTGTTTCTTTGTGTTTTTGTACCAGTAAGTCTATTTTCATATTTCTTCGTGTTTGTGGCCAATAAAACAGATTTTTGCAGCCAACTACGAAGACTATCCTATTTGTTTCAACAGTGCTGCCCATTTATGTAGCAAAGTAAATGACTGTGTGCGCTTGGAAAAAGAACAGTTTACCACTCAAAATTCAGGTATAATGGATAGAAGTATGGTTTTGGTGATTTTGTGAAAATTGTTTATTTGCATTATTCTGACTGTATTCTGGAACTGTATATATCTATTGTTAGAGTGGAGAATAGTAACACCTTTTTTTATATACAACGTTTAGCATCTGCAAAGTCTGTGGAATGTGGTTCTTTTTGAAAGAAAACTTATTTCCTCTGTATTTTTACTTATGAATGCATTCCATGTGAACAGGATGCATTAATATTATTTAAGAAGAATCTATATATATTTTGCTTAAAATAATGACACTCAATTTATGTTATTTTTTTAAACCTTCAGGACATTGAGTTACATGAGGTTGCTTCATCAGGTAACATCTGGAAAAGTCATCATGAGCTGGTTGTTAAAGAAAGAACTGAATTGCAAGTGAAGATTGAATCCTTGACTCAGTAAGGAAAGAACCTTGCTTCTAAATAGTTAACAAGAATGGTTAACTGTATTGTTTGCATACATATCCGCTTGATGGTTATTGAAAATGGTGTTGTACAATAAAGAAAGTGCTCTTATTTATCGACAGCATATGCCCACAATGCATCCATGTTTCATGTCCATTTTGGAAATTAGGTTCTGTCCCATAGTGCAAGCTTTTCTTTGCCTCGAAATGCCTAGCATGTTAAAGATATACACTTTCACACTATTAGACTAATTGGAAAAGAGTATCCTTTTAAAGTATTTTTGTCTACCAGAACTAGTTTTTGTAGGTTAAACAAAGCACAGTCGATGAAGTGGAGGGCCTGCAGGCAATCAAGCTAGAAAATTGTGTGCCCCGAAATGTTTGTGCTCTCAAGGCCCTGTACATTCTTTATTACAAATGTTCATTAAAATGAGCACATAATTGTGCAGTAGAACGCATGAAGTCTTTATAATTTCTTTTCTTATGGCACACCACCATCAGATGAATTACTTTCTTTTGAGAGTCAGCTTGGTTTAGGAGAACCATTGACCGTTTTTCACCAATGACTTTTTCAGGCAAAGGGTAAAAGAAAGATAGTGATGTTTTCCACTACCTTGTTCTCTGGCAGAGGCATCAGCCCTTTCTACATAACCATCTGTATACTGTTAATTCCTTTGCGCTCCTAGATTACATCTTCCATAAGCTAGCATACTACAGAAGTTGTCCATGTCTCACTCATCAAACTAAGCTGCTGTGCCTGAGACATTGTTTTCCAGTTATTCACGTTGCTCCTTACTGAGTGGCTGTTTCATGGTCCAAGGGATTTTAATAGTTCCTATCTTGGAGATCACATTTACAATAAGTTCCACTTGACAACAGTGTTCATGTCTGTAGAGATTCCCATTCATGTTCTTTCCCTCCTCCTCAGAATGTTACTCCAACTTACTTCAGTTACAGACCAATAGCAGTTTTGTTTGCTGCATTATTTATTGCTCATGACTTTTCTCTTACTTCAACTTAATCTTTATGGCCCAGGATCCAGTGAGTTTGCATGCTTTTGGTGTGAAGTCTTGGTCCTTCTGGGACATCACTGGGACATCACTCAAGACTTGTTGATGCAAAATAACTTTTAAACTATACCTAAGGTTTAAACCGAAGATTGGGACTGAATTCCGTTTGAATGCGACAAAGCCTTGTTTTGTTGATATGATGAATCCTCTGATGTATAGAAAAGATATATACCATTGTCTTTAAAGTCTGCTACTCAACCGTTTGTTTCCTATTGTCGAGCTAAACCTGGACAGGCTATTGCAAAATGGACAGTGAGATGAGTTAAATTCCCATATGAGAAATAAACCTAGCTGGAACAATAGTGGTTGACTACCCATTTGATTTAGGAAAGGTCACAGCGCCATGCTTTATGGCAAAAACACTGTTGGCAGAATTCTACAAGACCTCCAGAACAAATTCTTTGCTCTCCACTGATTTCCCAGGTTTTGTGTGCTTTGTGATCTGTTCAGACATTATATGACTTTCAAATGTTGGAGACATATGCTTTAACTGTAAATGCATTTCTCCTGAATTGGACGTTTTATAGATACACATGCTTGAATTTTGTTTCCACGTCAAGCAGGGAATCCTCCAGTAAATTTCAAGGAACAGGTTATGTTTTGCAGCATAATGCCCACCAAACCATTTCTTTCAACATTCAGTGGAGTTCACTTTTACCCATACCTTCCTGCCCTTTAGTGATACCACTTATCTTCATATTTTGAACACACATGCAAGTGTTTGAGAGTTTGGCAACAACTATGATCTTTGTTTTATATGTTTGAATTTCAAATCTTTCTCTTCTGCATGGTGCTATCTGGGATTGAAATCTTCAGAACTTTAGTGCCAGACAGAGTTTATTTCTTTGAAATTATGATGTACCACGTTTTAGTCTGTAGAGCTGCCACAATTAAGACAGCACTTAGATGGTTGTCTTTTGGATTGCCTGTTACGTGGAAGGTTTCCTAGTCCATCCTTTTTCTAAAGTGAATCAGAAATGAGGGACGGATTTAGGCTTTCAAGAAGTATGTGTTTTTAAGTACCTTTTTTCCACTTTGTTTTGGAAAGTGAGTTTAGGTTGTTGGTCATCCATTGTGGAACCCAGGGATTTGGGATTCATAGCAGTGTTTTTCAGAATATACAAATGGATTTGAGGGAAGGGAGCCAATTTGTATGGTGGAAAAGCGCTCATCAGAGTCAGCTCTATTTTTGAGGATTAAGGCTGATATGGTGATGTGATATCTGATCTTGAATAATTTTGTTGAGGCAGACTGATGTGCAACAATGGTTCTGTGCTGTGTCCTGCTCTGAATCCTGATCAGTAATCTGCCAGAAGACTGATTTCTACAGTTTTTTTTTGTTGTTGTTTTTGTTTTATCATTGTGGCTAGGATTTGTAGACATGCGACTAGAAGTTGAATGGGTGTCGGACCTCATCATGTCTGCTGTTTAGTAAGAGTTCTATTTTCACCCTTTTCAGGCGCCTGGTACTACAATTTGTACCTGGTTGTGATTTATTAGATTCAACTGAGAGCGTTTAACCAAAATGGCTGCCTTTCTTTACCAAGGGAGTTTCTGGTGGAGGTGGCCTTTTTTAAGTACTGAGTAACAACAATTTTTCTTTAATAAGTAAGGGTGTTTTATAACTGATCATGTAGCCAATGAAATATGTTTAATCTGGGCCATTTTATCATAGACAGTTTGTAGATGGAAGGGAGGAGGTTTTATTGGTGGAAGAATGTTCAGGTGATTTGATCAAGTGAATATGTTTGTAGCACAATTGTTATCAGTGACCATTTGGGATTTGAATGAACTCACTTTAGCTTTGTAAAAAACTGGAAGCAAAGAGTATTTTTTTGGTTTTGTCGTTATCTGTGTGAAGGTGTCCTCACCTGTTTTCTTTCAAAGCTATTCAGAGAACTTTGAGGCACATTTTTTCAAGTTGTTGAGCAAGTCCATCAATTAAATTAGCCATGGTATATTTATAGCGAGAGCAGTGCTTTATATGGACAGACATTTTTAATGTGAGAGCACTACCTTTCTATATACAGTTCTGCATTGGTGGGAGTTCTGGTAACATCTTTCAGATCATCTGTATCTGGTAGGCTTCTGTTTGTACCCAGATTTTATCTTTTCTGGTGTGGGCTTTGGGTTTTGGTAGATTGGAATGTCAGAGAGAAAAACCGGGGTGCTTAGTCCACTCAGTGGATAGTGGAGCTTGGACATGAGAGACAATAATTAAATATAAGATAAAGAGTGTAGTACTGAGTTAGAAAATTCTCTGACTGTAATGTGATAATGTCAAGCTGTGATAAGACACGGAATAGCTATACTCAAAAGAAATAGGTACAGCTGGTGGATGTAATGGTGTTTGATGTTGATGCATCATGCAGGAGTGACAAGAAGTTGACATTGGATCGGAAGTAGGTTGTTTCTAACCTAGCAGTAATTCTAGTGTGTTTACAATGGACTGACACCAGGGGTATTTATTGACTGGCTCAGTTATTGGCTGGAAATAGTTTTTTCCTGTGTTATAAGTTATCAGATGAGTTCTAAGAGAAATTATTTGTGGGCGGAACAGTGTTACAGTACCAGCCATGCTGCCATGTAGCTTCAGTGGAATATAGGCTTACTGCAATGTCACCATTTACCACAGCAGGCTGTCCTTTACAATCCCTGAACTCTGAGTTTGAATTGTTTCAGATTAAGATTGTTTACATTTTGTATGAAGGGATAGATTTAGGCAGTCAATTTTGAATTGTGTGTTTTTTGTAGAGGCAATATGTGCTGCATTCTGTTCTACAAAGTTGATCCTTAGAGCCATAATGGAGGCTGTTAGGGGCAACGGTCTGATGACGGTGGTGCTTGAATGTGTGTGCTATGTTTGACAACCAATGATTTAGAAAGATAGTTAATTAGTGTGTAGCTTTAATATTTAAGCAAATAATATTTTCACTTCAGATATTGGAGGTAGCCTGTGATTGGAGAGCAAGCAAAGAGGGTACATTAAAAAAAGTTGCCTTTACTTTCCCCTTTATCAGACAGATGAATGATATATCAGCAAGTCTGCAGAAAATCAGAGAGGATGGTGCGAAATCCAAGGAAGAGCTACTCAAGCGGATTCAAGCTACAAGTTTAGAAAATGAGCATCTCAATAAGGAAAATACAAGGTTAAAGGTAAATGCTTTTTAATCAACAAACTTCTGATTTTGTTCAGAACCTCTCAATTGCATATTCATTGGCTTCACAATATAATAATATAATTCCAACATTTCAGTTGAGCAATCAGTAAAAGTAAAAACTGGTGGTGAAAAAAACCTCCTAAGGCCGTTTTTCATGGTTATTAGGCATATCACTCCCATTGACTAACTCTGGCTTGCCTTATTACATTTAATAGGTGCTAACTTAAGATTGGGACCAGGTAAAGATATCCTGTTGACACTCAAATGAATTGTAATTTAAAATCCTCTTTGAGGGGAAAAGTCAGATAGTAAGTTATAAGTCTGAAAATGCCACTTTTAGAAAGCTGCCATTTTCTTGTACTAACCATGTGTTCATTCTGCCAGTGTTCTGGGTTACATGACTGTGAATGGCTGTACTGTTGGGGTTTGCATATTACTTCCAGACAGAGACACAAATGTGGCTTAGGTGTGGATAGGATAGGCCATCCTGGCAGAAAGACTGGGAGGAACTGTTCACAGCCCCTTTTACACTTCAAAGGGCTTTGCCTACAACACACACTAAGGAACCTGACAACAAGCCCAGCATTCCTTTTGTCTCTGCTTGGAGCCTTGGCCAGGGAAAGAGGAAGAACTTTTCAGAACCAGCATATGGGGTAGGTCAGGGAATCCCCCCACACAAAGTTTGGCACTGGTATAAATATTGGACCTCATATTCACTTATCGGACACTCCTAAACCTGTGGAAGATTCAAAAAGAGGACAGCCCTGTTGCATAAACAACTGTCTTGATGTCTGGAGAAATAAGTGACATGCTTGCCTTGATTCCAGGATGCCCAGAGTGATTGCGAGGGACAGCCAGATGACATCCTGTGTGAGCTACAGGGACATTACAAGGTTCAGAGGCCTTCCTGCAGTTGTACAGCCAAACATTTGGCATTCCCTGGTCTAGCACAACCAGATGACTGCGAGTGGCTCGTTGTGCTTTTGGGCACTATTTTTACTTAAAACTTCATATTTGATCAGCTCTGATTCTACTGATTAAATTTTTGTCGTTCTGGTATCATCCTATTTATTAAAATGTTCTATAGTGTTCCAAATCGGTTTGGGATTTTTTTGTTGTATTTTCACTTTATTACTGTATGTGTGCTGCATAAATACTTTACACATTTTGACCGAGTTTACCCGGGCAGCTTTTGTGCCAAGCTACCAGGCGGAATCCCCATTCCTTGGGGATTTACTTATATGATTTACTTGGTCGGTTTTTCCTCTCTGTTTAAAATGTGGTCAAGGATCTTTCATGTTGGTGGTACTAGTCAGACTATAAATTTAATGAAAACTCCTTTGGTAGAGAACTGACGTTACATACTGCTAACTTTTTCTTGTGTTTGAATACTATTGTGTATTCCTAGCAACAAATGGACGCAGTACATAATTTGGAGCTCTTTGAAAGAAGTGTGTTAAAATTTTTGTGCGTTAAGATAAAAACTTAAGCATACTTTATTTTTTTTAAATAGAAAGTGCAGAGTGCTCTGACAAGCACTTTAGACTTTGGTGTTGAACTCTTAAAGTAAAATGCTTTTAATTTCCGTAGAAATTAATTAAAACAATCATATTGATTAGACTATGCGCAACGTTGCTGGGTGTTTTTCAGACTTAGCAAGCTTTGTAAACTTTATGAAAGTGGCAAAGTTTGATGTTAAGAAACATGTTGAGTTGCAGAAAAGAATCCCAGCTAATACTCATACGAGGTAAGTACTCTCACATAAATGTCTACGCTGCAAAATGTTTACAATTTTTACAGAAACATATATTTTTCCTCGAATTTTTCACTTGGCAAAGTTTTGCGCATGTTTAACCCCTTCGCTGCCAGGCCTTTTCCCCCTCCTGTGCCGAGCCTTTTTTTGGCTATTTGGAG
Organism: Pleurodeles waltl; assembly: GCF_031143425.1. Taxonomy (NCBI): domain Eukaryota; kingdom Metazoa; phylum Chordata; class Amphibia; order Caudata; family Salamandridae; genus Pleurodeles; species Pleurodeles waltl. The sequence continues at coordinate 679,902,911 of NC_090443.1, forward strand.
CAGTTCGCGCTTAGGCCCTCATAACTTTTTGTTCACATAAGCTACCCACGCCAAATTTGCGTCCTTTTTTTCCAACATCCTAGGGATTCTAGAGGTACCCAGACTTTGTGGGTTCCCCAGAAGGAGGCCAAGAAATTAGCCAAAAAACAGTGAAAATTTAGTTTTTTTCAAAAAAAATTGGAAAAATGGGCTGCAGAAGAAGGCTTGTGGTTTTTTCCCTGAAAAGGGCATCAACAAAGGGTTTGCGGTGATAAAATCACCAGCTTCCCAGCTTTCAGGAACAGGCAGACTTGAATCAGAAAACCCAATTTTTCAACACAATTTTGGCATTTTACGGGGACATACCCCATTTTTACGATTTTTTGTGCTTTCAGCCTCCTTCCAGCCAGTGACAGAAATGGGCATGAAACCAACGCTGAATCCCAGAAACCGCAACATTTTTGAAAAGTAGACAAAAATCTGAATTCAGCAAGGGGTAATTTGTGTAGATCCTACAAGGGTTTCCTACAGAAAATAACAACTGAAAAAGAAAAATATTGAAATTGAGGTGAAAAAAACATCAATTTTTCTCTACGTTTTACTCTGTAACTTTTTCCAGCAATGTCAGATTTTCGAAAGCAATATACCGTTACGTCTGCTGGACTCTTCTGGTTGCGGGTATATATAGGGCTTATAGGTTCATCAAGAACTCTAGGTACCCAGAGCCAATAAATGACCTGCACCCTGCAGTGGGTTTTCAATCTATGCCGGGTATACAGCAATTCATTTGCTGAAATATAAAGAGTAAAAAATAGCTATCAAGAAAACCTTTGTATTTCTAAAATGGGCACAAGATAAGGTGTTGAGAAGCAGTGGTTATTTGCACATCTCTGAATTCCGGGGTGCCCATACTAGCATGTGAATTACAGGGCATTTCTCAAATAGACGTCTTTTTTACACACTGTCTTACATTTGGAAGGAAAAAATGTAGAGAAAGACAAGGGGCAATAACACTTGTTTTGCTATTCTGTGTTCCCCCAAATCTCCCGATAAAAATGATACCTCACTTGTGTGGGTAGGCCTAGCGCCCGCGACAGGAAATGCCCCAAAACACAACGTGGACACATCCCATTTTTTGACAAAATACAGAGCTGTTTTTTGCAAAGTGCCTACCTGTAGATTTCGGCCTGTAGCTCAGCCGCCACCTAGGGAAACCTACCAAACCTGTGCATTTCTGAAAACTAGAGACCTAGGGGAATCCAAGATGGGGTGACTTGTGTGGCTCGGACCAGGTTCTGTTACCCAGAATCCTTTGCAAACCTCAAAATGTTGCTAAAAAAACACATGTTCCTCACATTTCTGTGGCAGAAAGTTCTGGAATCTGAGAGGAGCCACGAATTTCCTTCCACCCAGCGTTCCCCCACGTCTCCCGATAAAAATGATACCTCACTTGTGTGGGTAGGCCTAGCGCCCGTAACAGGAAATGCCCCAAAGCGCAACGTGGACACAGCCAAATTGGTGAAGGAAAACAGAGGTGTTTTTTGCAAAGTGCCTACCTGTAGATTTTGGCCTGTAGCTCAGCCGCCACCTAGGGAAACCTACCAAACCTGTGCATTTCTGAAAACTAGAGACCTAGGGGAATCCAAGATGGGGTGAATTGTGTGGCTCGGACCAGGTTCTGTTACCCAGAATCCTTTGCAAACCTCAAAATTTGGCTAAAAAAACACATGTTCCTCACATTTCTGTGGCAGAAAGTTCTGGAATCTGAGAGGAGCCATGAATTTCCTTCCACCCAGCGTTCCCCCACGTCTCCCGATAAAAATGATACCTCACTTGTGTGGGTAGGCCTAGCGCCCGCGACCGGAAATGCCCCAAAGCGCAACGTGGACACAGCCAAATTGGTGAAGGAAAACAGAGGTGTTTTTTGCAAAGTGCCTACCTGTAGATTTTGGCCTCTAGCTCAGCCGGCACCTAGGGAAACCTACCAAACCTGTGCATTTCTGAAAACTAGAGACCTAGGGGAATCCAAGATGGGGTGACTTGTGTGGCTCTGACCAGGTTCTGTTACCCAGAATCCTTTGCAAACCTCAAATTCTGTCTAAAAAAACACATTCTCCACACATTTCGGTGACAGAAAGTTCTGGAATCTGAGTGGAGCCACAAATTTCCTTCCCCCCCAGCGTTCCCCCAAGTCTCCCGATAAAAATGATACCTCACTTGTGTGGGTGGGCCAGGTGCCTGCAACAGAATAAGGCCCAAAACTTGTAGAGATAGAGGGGATAGCACAGCAAGTTTATAAGGACATATTATTTTATACATCTTTTAGACTGACTCTGCTTTGGGGACCCACATAAGTGAGGTGTCATTTTACTTGGGAGGCTGAGGGGGAACACTGGGGAGTAGGAATTTTGTGCTGGAGTGGTGATCCTACGAAGAAAAGTCAGGAAAATATGCTTTTTTAAGCACATTGAGGTTTACAGAGGAGTCTGGGTAAGAAAATGTTGGGGGATCCACGCAAGCCACACCTCCCTGGACTCCTTGGGGTGTCTAGTTTTATAAAATGTCTGGGTTTGGTAGGTTTCCCTAGATGAAGGCCGCACACAGGACCAAAAACATAGGTGCCCTCTCCCCCCCAAACACAGGTAGTTTTGTAATATATCGTTTTGATGTGCCCACATACGTCCGTGATGTGCCAAACACTAAAATTTTGAAAAGAAACACAGTTAGGTTATGTGAAAAAGACCCCTCACCCACCAACCAAGTTGGTGGCATGCTTCATCATCGGGGTCCCACCTGAGGCACCTAGCGTGTCACAGGTGTGCTGCGACGCCTGATTACAGCGGAGCAGGTTTTGTCATTTTTACCACACATAGTGGTTGGATTTGGCACGAGGGTGAGTGATGGTTCAGTGGATCAAATTTTACTAACAAGAGCTTTCACAAAAATGAAATTTACTGTTAGTAACTGAAAGGCAAAAAACTGAACCAATGACTCACAGCTCGTGAGCTGTAAAGCCGCGACAAGGCACCAACCGCTTTACAGTCCATTCACACAACTTTCATACATGACACACACAAGGCCATTCACACCGCCAGACACGGGCCCAGCACATTACAACACTCACATCGACAGACAGCGCCACTCAAGGGCCCATCACTTACATACGCCCACATGCCTGATACAACAATCACACCAGCTGATGGGAGTGTGTGGACTGGTGTTTGGCTGGCAGTGTGTTGCAGTAGCCAACAGCAAGTCAATATGTACACTCTCAGCCAAGCCCCACTCCACCCACAATAGCATCATTTTTTTTTTTTTTTTTTAACAGAGGAACCCCTAACTAAATAGAAAGAATTACAAAACTACAAACACAAAAGCTCTAACTAAGAACATGACAGAAATGCTAACCATGAAACTAAACACATGAAAATACAAAACAGACATGAGTTTACACTCATGGTTGTTCCCAGAAATTCTTCTGGGTGTGGTAATTCTTAAAACAAGCACCGACACACAGCCCAGGCTTTGAAGGACAATCTGGGCAGTACATTCGAGTCTCCCTCCGGATACCTCTTCGAAAACACACTCTACATTTCTTAGCTGGAAACTCTTTTTTGGGTGTGGGAGGAATGTGCTCAGCAAAGTGGCGATCTTTCAATCTAGCCACATCCTCCACCACTGCTTCTCTAGGAACTCTGGCCTGTTCCACCACAATAAGGCTCTCTATCACTGACTCCTGAAATTTCACAAATGTCATCTTTGACTCTGGAGACCTATCCCTAAACACAATAAAAGCATTGAAGGTTGCTAAGTGGAAGAGGTGAAGTGCTAACTTCTTATACCAAACGTAAGACTTACGAATAGCAGTATAAGGTTCCAACCTCTGGTCAACTCTATCTACACCTCCCATGTGCTTATTATAATCTAAAATGCACACAGGTTTGCGCACTTCAGCAACCTGGCCCCAAACAGTCACAGGGGAAGTACTCTCATCATGGATGGTACTTAGCATGTAGACATCCCTCTTGTCTGAAAATTTCAAAGCTAGCAGCTCCTCGTTCCGCAAGGCACAGCACTGTCCTCTCTCAAGTTTTTTACAGACAAGCTCCCTTGGATAGCCTTTCCGGTTAGAACGGATTGTGCCACAAGCAACTGTGTCCACTCTAAACAATTCCTTGAACAATTGCACACCAGTGTAGAAGTTATCTACATACAAATGGTGACCTTTGTTGAACAGTCGTCTACCAAGATCCCACACAATTTTCTCAGTAACTCCAAAAGTGGGAGGACAACCAGGGGGGTCAATATTGGAATCCCTACCAGTGTACACACGGAAACTATACACATATCCTGTCCTACTTTCAGACAGCATATACAATTTAATTCCATATCGTGCCCTTTTGCTAGGAATGTACTGCCTAAAAACCAAACGACCCTTGAAGAGGACCAAACACTCGTCCACACTTAACTCTTTGCCTGGAACATAGACCTCCGAAAACCGATCTACAAAATGATCAAGGACAGGCCTAATCTTAAAAAGACGGTCAGAATCTGGGTGATCTCGTGGCAAGGCTAATGCATTGTCAACAAAATGCAGCATCCTAAGAAGAAGCAAATACCGATTACGACTCATGGTCGCTGGAAATATAGCTGTTGCCATCAAGGGACTAGTAGACCAATAAGAAGCCAGTGACGGCTTCCTTATCAACCCCATCAAAAAAGTCAAACCCAAAAACTTTTTTAACTCCTCCAAATTTGTGGGAATCCACTGGGCAGCTCTAGAGTGTGGCCTAAGTCTAGCAGCGTTGTCCCTCAAATGCTGCTCCGCATACAAATTAGTCTGCTCAACAATCTCTTCCAAAAACACATCATCCATGAATAACTCAAAGAAATTGATAGGCATAAAGTTCTCTGTATTGGCGTTACACCCCGGGAGACCAGTAAAGGCAGGCAACTCTGGCTGCTCCATGTTTGGGGCAACCCAGACATCAGGTCTTATAACGGGAAACCTTTCAGCCCCAGGTTGCTGCACTATTGGCACATCAATGTCCTCCTCTAAAACAGGCCCTTCATCTGCACGGAGTGTGGCTTCATCATCAGAAGATTCCCCTCCAAGAGAAACATCACTGCCAGAATCTCTGACTTCCTCCTCTGCCTCAGATGCAGAGTCTGTCTCATAGTCATGATCAGACTGTGACTCAAAAAGCATACCAACCACCTGCTGAGCGGTCATCCTGCGGCTAGCCATGATCTCTCCTGCTAAAATTAACTGGACAAATTCACCACCAACAACCAGCACTGTGTAAGACAAGTAACAAAGTGTAGCTTTGTTAGTAAGAGTTATAAACTCAAAAACTATACCGCTCACTTGCCTGAAAAAGCTTGATTCACCAGCAACTACACAGCAATCACCAATGATATCCCACTAAAAAAAAGAAAGAAAGGCAAATTGGAAATAAGACAAAACAAATATCATTGTGCACAAACCTAAGGACAATTTCACACACAATCCTGCATTTAGAACACCCCCTACAAACATGTCATTCATGCATGGCAACAATACTCCTTTGGAGTAAATTGTTTTTACTTACCTAAAACATGCAACTGTGCAAACTGCAGGTCAACCACCGCCAAAATCGCAAGGAGCCACAGCAAATAAAGCAAAAGCTTTGAACTAGAACAAAAAGGAGGAAAACATTTTTTATCACAAATGCAAAGACTTCTTCAGTTGACAAACACCCCACCATCAAACATTTAGAAATTGGTGCCTAAGTGGATTCTGCCATAGGGGCAGATGGGCCTACTAATAAAATAGACCGGTCTACCCCAAGGAAGCCAGAAAATACCTTTAGTAGTGTGTCCCCATGGAGAGCGACCCTTGCCAAAGGGGACAGCCCTCAAAACAAAAAACAAAAAAAAACAAAAAAAAAACACACACAACACTATCCCTGGTGCCTAAGTGGCTTCTGCCCCCCTTGGGGGCAGGTGGGCCTAAGAAAATAGGCCCATCTGCCCCCAGGGGGTGTAGAAATGGGCAACAGGTCAATGCCCCCCTTGGGGGGGGCGCCCCGTGACCAAGGGGACGCCCCCCCACAAAAATAAACAAATACAAAAAAATCCCTGGCGTTCTAGTAGTTTCTGCCCCCCTTGGGGGCAGACCAGCCTAAAAATAATAGGCTGATCTGTCTCCAAGGGGTGCAGAAATGGCCTGGGTACATGTGCCCCCAAAGTGGGGGGCGACCCTTGCCCAAGGCCCCCCCCCCCCATCCACTAACACACACACACACACACTATCCCTGGTGTCTAAGTGGCTTCTGCCCCCCTTGGGGGCAGGTGGGCCTACAAAAATAGGCCCATCTGCCCCCAGGGGGGCAGAAATGGCCAACAGGTCAATGCGTCCCTTGGGGGGGCGCCCCGTGCCCAAGGAGACGTCCCCCCCACAAAAATAAACACATAAAAAAAATCCCTGGCGTTCTAGTGGTTTCTGCCCCCCTTGGGGCAGATCAGCCTAAAAATAATAGGCTGATCTGCCCTCAATGGGGGCAGAAATGGCCCTAAAAGACATGCCCCCCAAAGGGGAGCGACCCTTGCCCAAGGGGGCGCCCCCCATCCACTACACACACAATCCCTGGTGCCTAAGTGGCTTCTGCCCCCCTCGGGGGCAGATGGACCTAAAAAAAATAGGCCGATCTGCCCCCAAGGGGGGCAGAAAAGGCCAACAGTTCTCTGCCCCCTTGGGGGGGGCGCCCCTTGCCCAAGGGGGCACCCCCCCCCACATAAATACACATAAAAATAAAAAACCCTGGTGATCTAGTGTTTTCTGCCCCCCTTGGGGGCAGATCTGGCTAAAAAGTAGCCAATCTGCCCTCAAGGGGGGCAGAAATGGCCGTAACTAATTGCCCCCCAAAGGGGAGCGACCCTTGCCCAAGGGGCCGCTCTCCCCGCGTGCCAGAAACAGGTAAGTAAACAAAAAAAAAAAAAAAATCCCTGGTGTCTAGTGGGCATTCCTGCTGCCCGATCGCAATGCGATCGGGCAGCAGGAATGCTCAAAGAGACACCGGGGAAAAGGAAAAGCCTTTCCTTTTCCCCGGTGCCTCTTTAGCCCAACCCCCCACCCACCGGGAAGAGGAACTCACCTCTTCTCTCGTCGCCGCACAGGAAGCAAATGGCTTCCTGTGCGGCGAGGATCCCATAATGAAGTCAGCGCGCGATCGCGCGCTGACTTCATTATGGGGGGGTCGGGGGTGGAAGGGGAAGGGCTTCCCCTTCCATCCCCGACTTTGGGGGGTGGGAGGGAAGCACACAGAGGGAGCGAGAGCGCTCCCTCTGGGCTGTGTGCCGAGGACGTAGTGGTTACGTCCTCGGCACAGCAGCACTGTGCCGCGGGACGTAACCACTACGTCCGCGGCACAGAAGGGGTTAATCTTCACCCTGTGCCGTTTTCATTGACTTAAATTTGGCCACCCATAATATACATACATAACACAATATTTTTCTTCTTTATTGGTTCAATATCCTGAATCCGAAACATCTGCTTTCCTTGAAGCACAGTTTTTTTAAATAAATGTTTGCTTTCCTCTGTACTCCATATTTTTTTTTAAAGGAACATTCTGTTGATCTGTGTGTTTTATCTTGAGATACAGGTTTCTGTTGACAAGATGGAGGCGAATATTTTGTCTTACGAGAGTGAATGTACAGATCTCCAAGAGAAATTGAAGCAGGAGAAAAACTTTGTTGAACAGTATGAGATGCAGGTACGAAATGAAGTCATACAAGTTCATTAACTGCCAACTCTGTAGCAAGACCAATCCGGAATTTGGAGCATTGCCTAAAGATCAAGATTTTTGTGTTGAATATTGTACCATTATCAGTAATAATCATTTTGGTTGATGGGCTTCAAAGTGGTTTATCTGGTGGGAATCAGATTGATATTGGTTTATTGTATTTGGGCACTGCGGAATTTGAAACACTATTGCAAATCGAGGGAACAAGTGTACATTTTCAGAATGTAGATGTTATGTTCGACATTTACGTGCAATCAATTATTCACACATAAAAACATAAAGGTTTATACCCATGTTTGGACTAACATTTTAACCAGTGCCAATCTCACAATAGGGTTAACAAAGGAGAGTACATGAACAATTGACTCTGTGGTATTACATTCCAAAAAGTAAGTTGCGATACATTTATACTAATGTATTCCTTTACATTAGTTTGAAGGGGTGTTTATAAAAGTATGGTTTATTGTGAGCAGCTGATGTGGAAGAGAAGTGTCTGTCTATTTTTGGGTGTTTTTATTGTTTGGAAAAAAAAAAAAACTTTCTGTTGATTTTAGCTTTTCATCAACAAATATAGTGTGAGAAATTAAGAAGAAGAGAACTTTTGGTGGAAACACTCCAACGACGGAATAGATCTAAGCAGTACATCCTGTGGTACAGAATCCTAAGAGGGATCACAGAGTACTTTTATGTTCTTAATGCAATTCCCGGTCGCGCATTCAGCTTTTAGTTGTCAGTCCACTCAGTGGCTGCAGTCCCTTCAACATGAGCAATGCTCTTTCACTTAATGGGTTAGGGTAGATGTGCCTACCATTTCTTTTAGATCCAAATAGCCTATTTACTATCGGGTCACACTATTTGTATTCCGGTTCTCTTCCCTGTTAGCCATGCTTGACAGTGTTAACATCATATTATAGACCAGTGGCTTGTATTCAGTGTATGGTTATATGCCGTTTAGTCAGCAGTAAGTAGTGTTCAGCAAACCTCTAACACACCATTTGTTTTTTGCCTGAGCGTGCAGGCACCGTTATAATTTCAATGTAATCAAATTACCTGGTATCCGTGTCAACTACATTATTATTGAACATGGCCACATCATGTTTATAACAACAGCTACATCTGTCTTATGGTGCAACTGTACCTCTGCGTCTCTACTAACTCAATCTTCATGAGCGTGGGCAGAGACCTGGTGTTACATGGTATCTCAGTAACATAGCTAGTGATAATTACAACTGCTGCCTCAGGTGCTTTTGTTCTATCGCCTTGTTCAGTTTTGTTCGCATTATCAACTTTTCACCTGAGAACAAGTCTATTTTTTATTCAAGGATATTTAATTGGTGTTGGTAGATCGACTGGCATGAGTTTTCTGGTCAAAAGCTCTTTGTGATGTAGGGCATCTGTTCAAATCCCTAGATCATGAGCCACCATCATGCTTCCAGTCGTAAAGAACAGAAGGGGAGCCCAATTTTAGTCACACGTTTCTCCTGACTACACATCAGCTTTTCAGTTCTGTAATTGAGGTTAATCGATGGATTAGGTGGATCTGCAAAGACTAAATATTTTATTTCTGCATAGCCATCTTACCATATCAACCCCACCCATTTTTGTTCTTTTAAAAAAAATATGTATATATTTATTCTGCTGGCTATTATTTCCTACGTAATCCTCACCTTATGACTTTACTTCAGGAGTCAGACTATCTGGAAACTTTAACTCTGCAATAATTCTAAAGTATGTAAGGGACACTAGCCAGAGCTGACTCTGACATAGATTGAAAAAGATAATGCAAGAATCCCGATCTCCGTTGGCTGTCCTCCCACAAGCTTCAGCCTTCCGGCAAGCCATGCTGAAAATCTGAATGACAGTTTATTAAAATATCCAGCTGTGCCCTCCATTCACCAAGCCTGACACCAATCCTTTTGAATTTAGTTATATCCATGCCTCATAACATTGTATCTCCTGAGTGCGCAACTCCACATGGCCTAGCCTTGGTGGCGACTCCAATAAAAACTGTGTCCTTCGCTGCACCCACCCTGTGCACTGGGCTCCAACTAGGACTGTGACTCTAGCACTGCCATCAGATGCAAATTCATTGTCGTCTCCAAAACTCAGTCTACAGATATTATCTGAGTGGGAAATTTCAGGCCTGTTTTGACGAGGGACCTTTGGAACAATACCTCTTTAGGGCCTAGAGGTATTCCTGTATAGCAAATCTATGGGTGTGACTAGTTGTGCACACTAAACTGGACTCACGAAACCCAAGAGCATGTCTACATCTTGAGAAAGAATACGGTTTACCCATCTGGGACTAGGGGACACGAACAGCAGCAACACCTCCACACACCACCACATTTCACTGGCTCTGCCGTCTCAAAACCACAGTTTCCATGAGTTTTATTGACATTTTCCAAGCATTATTTAAAGAGAGGAAAACATCCTGCTTCCCTCATCCCCCATCCCTTCCCTTCCCTCCGCTGATTGCATCTTAGAAGTATACAAATTCCTTCCTTCTATGACGTCCCTAGCCTCAGATATCAATGAAAAGCTCTTAAGGTCCTAGGGCTCATCAGTGCGTAAACTTGTTTGTAAAATTGTCCAGAGTTGTTGCGCACATTTTCTTGAATCTCTTTTCAACATCCTGGAACATGTGCATGATTTGCTCCTTTCCCATCACAAGCCAAATTTTCCCATGCCAGTCATTAGAATAGGTACTGTACTCTGTCCTATTTAACTAAGATGGTTTGTTTTGCCTCCAGTACCAGATCATCCCTGAGTTGAATGTGATTTACACATTTCCCCATCTCATCTGCAGATGTCTCAAAATGACCCTAACAGTTCTCTTGGAATGGTTGCATCTATCACTGCTTAGACAGGCTTAAATACGTCATACCAGAACTCGCTGGATTTCAGACAATCCCAGAGGATATGTGGGATCATGTCCCCAAAGCCATGTGATCTGCAGCACTGTGGGAGGTATGCATCTGACATGTAGGCACCACAGAGACCTATGCCAAAGGTAAAACACATTATAGGCAACCTACTTCTAGTGCACATGCTTCATTCCTTGATATGTGGCGTTTCCTAGAGTTGCTCATTACTTCTGTATTGGGGAGATGCTCAGCTTCTTTTCCCAGCTGAGTTATTTGCTGGTTTTATTGGTTCTGCATATCGTTCTGCATCTGAGATTGTGATTCGGAAATTGTGAGTCAGACAGACTCGCAATTTCCGAGTCGCAATCTCAGACCTACCTACATCTGGCCCTTAGTTTCTGTGGCTGACAGAGCAGCAGTGCTCCCCTAAAGAGAGTCCTGTTCCAATCCCCTCCCATGGTGAGGTGCCTCTTTGCAGCTGATGGCATCTCTTGGACTATGTCTTAAGAATTCATCTTGTCCTATATTAGGAGCCTATACTGTTGCTACGGAGACCACCAACCTCCTCATGGTTCTGTTAATAAGAATAAACATTTTTATAATATTTGTGAACAAGAAGTTTCAATCCTATTAGTAATACAGTGGTGAAGATTATGCAGTCACCTCTTTGCTTTATTAATACAGCCGCCATCTAAACAGAAACATTATTAAGCACATTTGCCACAGAGAAACAACAAATCCATGAGTTTTAAAACTTGAAACTATGAATCTCAGCAATAGTCATTGGAGCGTAAGATGCTTTATAAACAGTCTGAGTAACGTAAGCACCTCTTTTTCTTGTGCGAGGAACATCCCTTCCGTGTCAACCCCATGAAACATATTCTTGCTTCTGATCTGAAACTGAAATAATAACCAACTCAACTGCACTATAACATTGGGAGAGGTATTTCATCAACAGACTTTCAGTAATGAACATTATTGGAAAATACCAAAACAGTAAAACTAAGCATCACAATATTTACAATATTGCGATGCTTAGTTTTACTGTTTTGGGTGGGATAATCTTTGCCTCTGTGTCTTTTAATAGAATTGAAAATCCTTGTTCACAAATGTTATAAAAGTTTCGATTCCATGGCAGGAACAGAGGCTTAAGAGTATGCAAGTTTAAATCTTATACACAGCCATCAAAATAGGATTACTTACTGGTTTATGATAAATGGTCATCCACGATGGAAGTGATGTGCACCGTGCCTATATAGAAGCCACCCCCTGACATCAGTTCTTTTCTTTCTGTGGCATCCACGCAGATCTGGAAGAATTAACTCAATAATTGTTTGACTACCTTTTTTTTAACAATTTGTCAACGCTTTTCAGGTTTCATGCGCCCAGCGTGCCCTTAAAGATGTTCCCTGAGAAACCTTTGGGTTTTAAATCCTGTGGAGCCAGCCACAGGTAGATGTCTAAGACAGACTCCAGCTTTGTTTGCTTGTGGTGCCTGGACCCAGACCACAATTCCAAAGCCTGCCTTGACTGCTGTGCAGTGAACGCCACAGCTGTCTGCGTATGTTTAAGCTCCTGGTCGCTCAGCACTAGCCGACTCCACACCGCTCCAGGTCCTGGTTGCTTGGGATGTCTCTTTTCCGCTTTCTGAGTTGTTCCAAATGGTTATCATTTAAGTCAAAGTCTTTGTCAGATAAGTCCCTTAAGAAGAAGGCCAAGAAGTCCAAGCATTCTTCAACTTCACTGTGCTGGTTCCAGTCATTGGACAATGTGCGTGAAGGACTCCACAAATCTAGGCTTCTCCCACGTAGCCCGTGTCTGGTTCACCTCCACACCACAATTTCCTGAAGCAGCCCCCGCCCATTTGAGCAACTAAGCACATTTTATAAAGCTGTGCATCTCTGGATGAAGCAAAGTTCGCAATACGCTGCAGACTAGACGCAACTGACCCTCTGGGTAACAGTCTCCATTCGGAAGAGCAGGAATGTATGATATCCTTCAGACCAAAAGTGTCATGCAACAGGGGAGATTTTGATTGGGAACCTGAGAGACTTTCCTCAGTGTCCAGCCCTTCTCCTCCTGATGTCTTTCATTTTTAGGGAAGGGAGCCACGATCTAATGTCCTCATCGGAGGTGTCTGTCAAGCTTCTGTATTTCTTGCAGGGAACACATACTCCCCATAGCCTTGACGTCATCTTCTGTCTCTGGAATGAAGGCTAGGGAGTCCAGGTAGGCTTTTTTTCAGATTTTCAAGAGTTCCTGCTTTGGAGGCAGTTTTTGGTTTGGCCTTTGTGCCGAGGAGGCTGAGGACAGTTGCAAAGAGGGTGAGGCTCATGAAGGCAGATGCAAAGAGGGCGAGGCAGGCCAGCAAAAAAGATTTGAAGTTGTTCAGCTATAGGGCCTAGGGAGGTTGTTCTGGGCTTATGAACATACTTTTGTAGGGCCTGGTTTAGGGCAGTAATGCCCAACTCCAACAACATTTCTACAGCATTCTGGTGTAAAATCCATAGGCTTATTAGTAGAATTGGACTGAAAGATTGTATATGCTATGTATCAACTAAAGTCCCTACAAAAATCTCCCCTAAATATTCTATGTTGTAGTGCCTGTGTCAGTTACAGGTAAACTGTTAAACTATATATCTACAAATCAAATATATACAAATCAAACAGTTAATCTATATTTAACTCTATATATACACATATAATACATAGATCAGTTGTGCTGGTACTGGCAATAGAGTGAAGGGAAATCAGTAACCCTGAGACACAAACCTCATATGATTAGCAAAGGGGGACCTCCTTCGTGGTATGATCATGGGTTGGGACAAGCCTGGAAAGTGAGACTGGGGCGAAAGGTTGAAGGATTGGTCTCTGAGGAGGTGGAGCTAAAACCGCAGTGCTTTCAAGAAAGTAACCTGGAAGCAGCGACTGAAGGCAGATTCAAAGGCATCACTGTAGTTGCTTTTAGGCATGTAAGGGGCATCACACGTGTGATGCATTCCCGAAAGTGACTGATAACAATTAGTCATCTATAAAATGGTGGTGGTACGGGAGGAATCGGAAGGTGCCTGACCAGCTGGGAATTACAAGTGAGACAGACTCACAACCAACCAATGTCCGCGTGTTGAAAAAAAAAATATTAATTCAAGGTAAACAAAGCACAAAAACAATAATTAGGTATAACGTTACCAACACACAAACAGTGTTACAGTTATACCATTATGAGGAAAAACAAACAAGGTACTTAACATGGCCGCCGAGCAGCAAAGAATAGGAGGTTCTTATGTGGCTCAGACTACTGATAGAGCATCTTAGGCTGTGATTTATTAAGAGATGGGCTATTGCTTGAACTTGTACTATTAAGTTTTAGAACTCTACGGCAACTGCGTTTTATAGTGTTTTTTGTTTATTTGGCAGTTGTATTAATAAAGCCAAGTAGAGAATACATAGTTTGAAGCCTCTGATCCTGCCATAGAATACAGAGCACCTCTATAGCTTTGTGTACATCTGCTGTGATGAAACCTATATGCTAGCCTGTGAGGATACAACCGCCCGTTGTTTTTTTTGGGGAGAGGGGGTGAAATTGTTGGGGTCCAAACCCGGACATTATGCTCCATTTATCTCTTTTGTGGATTTGTGTCTCTTGTACGAACAGGATTTCACCATTTATCCTACCCATCCCTTGTGGTACTTTAATTCCTTTAGAAAACGCATTAAATCCCCATACATTAAACATGATTATTGCAAAATGATTCTCCATCTATATTGGTTGGTTCTATGTAGGTGCTGATGTGTAGCTCACATGTGCCCTAGGCGTTCTGCTAGTGATGCCTGTAGAGGTAGCCTTCTTAAAATGTGTATAATCGGGTTGTCACTGGCGTGATCTCTTCCTTCCACCATCAGTAAGATTAATGCAAACCAACACCATTGTGATGGGGGAATGTGAACAACCAGTGTGTGGTGTCGTAGGCAGATGCTTCACCTGGCTTCCTTTTTTTCCTCTACCATGAGCTCCTTCCCTTCTAGACCATCTCTAAATGTTTCTTGAGTAGTTCTGACAAAATAAGTTAATCTTAGCCCAAATTGAAAAGGTGCTTAGAAGGGCCTAAGTCTTTTTTTTTTTAATTGTTCAATTTCTTGTAATCTAAATTACAGGAGATGGGGATGGTTTGAGTTCCTCACATTCTATATAAATCTTGCCACACTTGAGCATTTTCCATGAAGCTTAATAAGCAAAACCTCTTTGGTGGCCAGACATTTTTGTGCCAGAATGTTTTGTGCAGACACCGAAGCGAAAGAGTTGCATGTATGCATTTTGTATTTGTTCATTATTTATAGTATTTGGTAACAACTTTTGGCATTCTTGGAATTGAAATGAGAATATTATTGTTCTGAAGTTGTGTTTTGTTATTGGATGAAGTACACTTAATACTCACTGGACATCCTGAATAGCAGTTTGACTATAAATGGCAACAAGTTTAACTGTTCTTCCTCCTTTTTGTGTCAATTGTAAAAGAAGTATTGTATTTTACTTTGAATTTGGTATGTTAACTAAGAGATAAGATGATTAGTAACTTGCCATTTCATGTCAAATGAAATTGGTCTACTTAATGTGAGCCATTAGCATTTACTTTTATTCTCAGTTTCGTAAAATACAGAGTGAAACAAAGAAGTTAAAAAGCAGACTCGAAAAAGTCCTGGAAGAAAGCAAGCACATTTCAGAAACTAAAGATTCTGGAACTGAAAAGGTATGTTATTTGTAAGTCCTTAGAATAATATGTTTGTGACAATTGATTATTTAACTATGTGGTATGGCTTTTTTACCACTTGGTCTGCATAAACGCGCTCTAAGAAATTATTTCAACATCCTCTGCTTCCTGTGTTCTTTCTCGCTTCTCTGCTTCCTTTTTTCTTTAGTTTATTCTTGCTCCCCCTTCCATGACTTTCCATGTTTCTCATTGCGGCACCTTCAATGATTCCAAAAAGACACACACAGTATTCATCTAGGTCAGTTTTAATCATAGTACGGCCCAGGGGCCGCATGCGACCCTCCTGACCTTTACAATGACGCCCAGCAACACTGGACTCGGCACTAACATTAAAAAAATTTAAATAAACAGGCAAGCATTTATTTAAGGTGAGTTGAAGGTTAAGAAAAGAGATAATAGAGGGGTTCTGTACACTGTAACATCAGAAACACCTTAATTTTTAGAGACCTATTTGAAGCAAAAATGTAAAAGCACGATCAAGTCTGCTAAAAATTCAAAAAGTGTATTTCATTAACACGCAGAAACTTCACCTTAGTTCACCAGATTATATCAGTGCATTGAAGAAATATATTTTTTCAAAGTGATAATTTTCTAACCAGAATTTAGAAACATTCACTCCCCCCATCTCCCACCCCAACAACAATGCCTTTGGTGAGCTAAGAGGCAAGTCAACTATGTGCACTCTTTCGGTGGCCTAGGTTTCAATTATACAAAAACATTATAGTTTTATTAAATCAAACACAAAAAGGTTTTGTGCAGTACACATCCTAAAGTCATGCGAGGTCCTCATATGTGATAATGAACAAAAAGGAGGTAAAGTGAAATAAAACATTTGCTTAGGATCACACAGTTTGGTTAAGTGGAGGAGCCGTGATAATTCCCAAGTTTATGGTTTCACGTTGTGCTATTCAGACACTAGAAGTATAGCTTTGCGTCCCTTACACCCACTTTACTACCAACCCCGACTACCACCCTGCAGCCATCAGTGCGGCCCTTGGTCACATCAAAGACCAATCTCTGCGGCCCCCGTGAAAATGTTTGCGAGTACCCATGATCTAGGTGGATGCATCTTGTAGTTCCCTTGTGATTCACTGGTAGTTTAGCAGAACTTACATTAGCTCACTATCACCTGAATTTTGTATCAGCAAGTCTTTTCAGATGACTTTACATTTCAATTAGAAATTTGTTATTGAAGATGAAATGAGTACACAATGAAAAGGAAATCTGTTAAATACTGTGACGTTTACATTAAAGCACTTGACATTTACAGTAAAGAGCCAAAAGCACGGAGTTTTATTGAAGCAGTCAACAACCGCAAGGGATCTAATATAACAAACAAGCATTGGTGCAAAGCCAATACGTCAGGCCTTAGCAAAATGGAGTGTGGTTAGTTTTTTTAAACATATATATAAAAAAGAAGAAAATAGCTTTCTGTCGCCTAAACATGACAACCATGTACCTAAATAAAATACATTTGAAGAAACACCAACACATATAATTTTAATATAATATTATGGGCACTAGCCTGTAGGCAAGTGCACTAAGGACAGTTATACAGACCTTAGTAATATTTAAGGCACTTCACAGGAAAAGATTATTCTTATCGGCTTCAAGAAAATACACAGTTGTTTTTGAATTACTGTAACATGAAAACAATGTTTAAAGATAAAAGGGCGACTAAGAAAATAAAAAAGGTTCAATAATAGAAAGAAAAGCATTGGTAAAAGTAAATAATGACCTATCAGCGATAAGATCGAAGTGCGCTTCTTTTTAGATAAGTGTGCGCAGAAATCAAGCACAGCACCATCAGTCAATGCAAGATAGCAAATGGCTGAAGTAGCCTGACCCACTGTCCCTTGTTGTATTTGATAGTGGGTGGAAGCCAAATATGAAATAAAGTTAAACAGATCACTGAAGCAGAGAGGACCAGAAACCCACTATGTAGCTATACATGTATGAGGATTTTATTGCAGAAGTTTTCCACTTAAACAAGACTTTTGGGATCACTAAGCTATCTCCAAGTCAGACATAAGAAAGTGCCAAAGCAATAAAGAAAGCCTCTAAATCTTGCATAATTGATTCCTTCCTTGTCCTTGTGATCTGAAACTGGGAACATATAACATCTTGACAAAATAATGCAATTGAGTGTTGGCATATATGCTGTGCCTGTATCATGGTTACAGATAACAAGGGAACCTAAGTGTCATCTGGGACCTTGGGTAAGGTATGCTTGAAGAACAGTGGTGCCAAGACCACAGATAGATATATTGTATATCAAAAACATTGAAAACAATGGGAGAGTAGACATTACATTTTGAAGTAGAGTTAAAGGTTAAAACCGGATTTTAATTTTGAAACTCGCAGAAACAGCTTGTTAACTTTCTTTTCATGCAGAGTACCATCCTGCAAGACTGTGTCCTATTTTCACGATTCGTACACATCACA
Source organism: Pleurodeles waltl (assembly GCF_031143425.1). NCBI lineage: Eukaryota > Metazoa > Chordata > Amphibia > Caudata > Salamandridae > Pleurodeles > Pleurodeles waltl. The sequence continues at coordinate 679,920,755 of NC_090443.1, forward strand.
AAATCCTGTTAAACCCAATCAGAAATAATATGTCTTTCTTTCAGCAAAAGCATGTTCTGTGCAACACTAACTTCTGTTGCTGCACAACCCTCTAGTGAAACGTTCTCCATTAGAGATCTAAATTAAATACACACAGGTGCACTATTTTAAGTTGAACTGAATAAAGATGATAGCACAACTTCAACAAGCATGGCCTAGTGAAGAGGCCGGACACGCTTAGTACTAGGACACCAGAATCGAATCCTGCTTTCGGCTAGAGGACTTGTGATGCCTAAAAAATATACATGGGTATTTTTTTACAAAGTGTTGGTACTATTACTGCGCTAAAATAAATATCACCAAAACGATTTCATTACATAGGGTTTCTTGTATAGAAGACCCCCTCACAAATAATTGTCACAGAAAGCTGTACAATGGGAAATGAATTAAGAAAACTTGGAGGAGGAATGGATGTATCCATTAACAGGCACAGACTACAAAATAGCCAGTGTTTTTCATAGTAGTGCGGCGGCCATTTTGGAGCTAATGAAAATGAGCTCCAAAATGTGTGCACTCGTGCATGGGAATTTCAAAGCAATGCCTGTGCCGGCTGCGGAGCACTTCAGGCTGTAGTGAGTTACTGGGCACTCGCAAAGGGGAAAATAAATAATGTTATTTAGGAAAAGTAGCCGTACTGAAATTTGTATTAATAAAGAGAACATTTACCCAACAGCGAAGGTACTAAAGAGGCCTACGTTTTAGGCAGATGTGCACATTGTGCACAAGCAAAATGCAGTCACTCAGTCAGAAGAACCAGAGTAAAAGTATGCTGATCCAATTACCTTTGCTGTATGCTGTGGTGGGAGGGAGCAAAATGTGAATGGCAAATGACCAGACCAATGGGTGATGAAGGCTGACAAAAAGCCCGTGGGAGTATGTATAATATTATTTCCTTCCTAAAAACAGTAGTCTGGAAAGATAGTTAAATCCGTCTTTAGGATCACTCCTAAAAAGTATTAGGTTCATGACATGCCTACAACTTCTGTGCTCAGCAGGAAACTAGAGCCAGTAATTGTGGCTTAAAACACAACTTCGGATTATTCCATTATGATTCCTGACAACTTCCACCATCAATTTATTTTTCTCGCGCATTGCTCCGATGATCTGTAATTCCCTATCATCCCACTAGAAACATTCCAGGAAAAGCCCCAAAGAGAAGTCACTGTCAAAGAACAGCAGTTTTCCAACTTGCCTGGCATAGTCACCTGTTTTCAAGATGATATTTTAATTTTTGGAAAAGACTTCCGTGAACATGATCAACCCTTGAGAGCCTTATTGTGTGTGTTGGAAAATAATGGGTTGTCCTTACTGAAAGGAAATTGTAAGATGAGAGTGAGTGTAGTTGATTATCAAGGGCATTGGATTGATAAAAATAGTATGTCTCCAAAAAATAAAATTGATCACATCAGTTGAAATAGTTCCTTCTCTCAGGGATAAAGACCAATTGCAGTCTTTCCTTGGATTAGGAGAATATTATTCAAAATTGATTCTGAAAATATGCAGAAAAAACTAAGTGTATGAGGAAACATGTCAAACGAAAGACTGTGTGGGTCAGTGATTGTGAGAAAGAATTCTGTGTGTTAAAAAAAGAATTGCCATAGCCCTGGCACTCAAGCCTTTTAATGCTAATGATACTGCCATCATCCACACTGATGCCAGTAGTGTGGGACCGAGCACAGTGATGTTACAAAATCGTGATGGGGTTGAAGTTGTTATTGCTTATGCTTCCAGACCGTTAAGAGCTGCTGAAAAAAAAAAAAATCTATCTACCACAGAACAAGAAGTGCTACCTTGTTTCTGGAGAGTGTTCCCCACACATACTTCCTGAAATAATTCAGAGCTCAAAATTAGAATGGATCATAGACCACTACTAGATGTGTTTTCTACTAGAGGGTCTGGGAAGGTATCTCCTAGAATCGTAAAGTGGGTCATGAGATTCCTAGAATTCAATTACAAAATGGGTTAGGTTCCAGGAAAAAATATATTGCAGAATGTTTAATGAGGTTGTCTGTCAACCAAATGAGTGAAGATGTTGATAAAAATGACATTTGCATGATTGCCAAGTTGTTGATGATTGCTGAGGAGAGGATAGCTCATGAAGAATGGATTTGTGTTTTAAATGAGGATGAGGTGTTAATCGGAGTGATGAAATATCTCATTGAATGTTGGCCTACTTGTGGAGCAGAATTATTTTCTACCAGGTGAATACTGAACTCCCTGTGATAAATAGAATGTTGCTAAGAGGAGAGTTGTTAGTGGTACCAGACCAACTCAGAGACAGAATTTTGAAAACTTGCACATGAAAGGCATATGGGGATGAGTGCTACTGAAAGGCATATCCGAGCAGAATACTGGTGACCTGGTCTTCCCCGCGATGTGGAGCACTACACTAGGGAATGTGTGCCATGTGCTTGGAGTGATTAATCACAAAGGTTGGTGAAGTACCCTACCATTGTTACTGATAAATCTGATGGGACTTGGAAAAAAATTGCTGTTGATTTTACTGGACCGTTGAACACTTTGGGAAGTCAACTTAAATTTGCTATTGTGATAGTAGATAACTATACCCGTTGGCCAGAAGTTAAATCCACTGATCTCATCACCACTGATGTGGTGATATCATTTTGGAATGAGTTGTTGGAGAGGAAAGGAGTGGCAGAGTTAGAGTCACAGATAATAGTTTGGCATTCGTGTTTGAAACAATGAAAGGTTTTGGGGAAAAAATGCGGTATTGAGCATGTGCATTCTTCAGCGTGTTACCCACTAAGCAATGGTTTGGTGGAAAGATGGAATATAACACTCAAGGAAGGGATACAATTGGCTCTTGGTAGTGGAATGTATTGGAGGAAGGCGGTACGCCAGTTATTGTTGTGATATCGTTCAACCCCACATGGAGTAACAGGCAAATCTCCATTTGAGTTGATGAGGTTGTAGGCCCAGGGCCATGCTATCCAAAGGTGTGGAGAAAAGGACTGAAGTTATATCCCAAGAAGATTTTGTGTTTGAAGATAACTTTCAGGAGGGTGATTGCGTGAGCGTTTTGAAAGGAAGGAAAGTGAATAAATGTGAATCTAAGTTTTCTGAACCCTTGGAGGTAAAAAGAGTAAACAAATCTACATAACTATTGAGTGGTGGGAATATATGGAACAAAGGAAAGTTGTGAATGTTCCTGAGTGCTTGAAAAGGACAGGGAAAATGGAGAATGTAAGGATGCAAAGTGACTCTGTTGGTGATTCTCTTGGTGTAAAGGCAAAGGAAGGAGTGTTGCGGCATCTAAGTAGAATTAAGATGCCTAGAAAATTCAATGGTCAAGCAACAAATTGAAAGTATATTTTAGATAGCCAAAAGAGACATATTCACATTTTTTATACATTTGAAAAGTTTTTTGTTTCATATTCTGTATATTCATAGAGTAAGAAATGTATTGTGTATTATTTTATATGCTAATGTGGTTCTTTCTTTCATTTTATGTATGGTATATTATCTGTTCTAGTTCCTCGTGTTAATTGTTTGGGTATTCATGTTTATCTTGTGTGATTTTTGAGGGAGAGAGAGATGGGTTTTGTTATGAGCTCCACTTATGTCATCGCATAGGAGATTCCGTTCTGGAATGGAATCTCACAAAGTAATGCTTGTCAGTTGTTTGGCATAGTTTCTCCGGGGCGGTTGGAAACTACTGGGAATGAGAGATGAAATAAACTGAAAGCAAACTTAGTCATTGCAGAGCCTTCTTTATTTTAGCCTCCTTGTGGACTGAGGTGAAGGTTTCAATTGGGGCACATGTTCCTTCCACAGCCATTACTTCAGCTGCCCATTTAGACCCCCTTCAGTTGCACTCACCAGTGTCCGCAGAGACTATTGTGGTTTCAGATCAGTTGAATACCTTCTAAGATGTTGTGATTAATCAGTTCTCAACTAAAGCAAAATTGATAGCTTACAACACAAACTATAAATCTTTTTTGGTGAAGTAGAGGAATTGTACCATAATGCCTCTAAGTGGGAGGAGATTTTGTCAGACTGTTTCTAGGGCCTGTGAGCATTTCCTATAAAAACAATCCTTAAAGATGGTGACTGTGAAAGGTGATTATCCACGCCTGAAAGGAAGATTCTATGTGCTCCCAGGACCTAGGAAATCTGTACTTCTGTGTCCCCCTTCACAAAAAGCGTTACAATCTCTTCTGAGGCAAAAGATGGTATCAGGCAATTTATTGGCAGTTCCTGTGCCTTAGATTCTTGAGATCTACTTGCTACCACCCATTGTGTCTTACGTGTCTAGCAGTAGTGGAAAAGCACCTAGCCAATTGGTTTGACCTCTTCTCTTATGCATATAATTGGCCCACAACATCCTCCCCATACAGCAAGGCCTTCTGAGAGATACTGACCTGGTTTTAGCTGTTACACTTCCTGTGAATATCACGACTTTCTAAAAATCACTTACAGATCCTTGAAGGAAGATACTCTTTCTGACATTGTTGGGATTAAGTACTGCAGGAAATCCCCAGCAGAACTTAGTGAATGCTTTAGTTGAGGTCTCGACTGAGAATGCACAATTACACCGAAAGCTACACTGACAATGAAAATAGGTGAGCAGCAAATTACACACCTTTATCAAAGTCACAGACCAAATGAAGTTGGCTTATGTTTAAAGGGCCATTCACTTAATCCTGAGATTACATAGGCTTTTTTATTTTTATTCAAGTCCACTTCTAGTCACAATGCACATTGGTACTTTTTACGTCGGGTGGGGCATCCGCGTTGGATTTCCTGTGGGTGTGTCAGGAAAGCACTACAAATTAACATGGTCTACATTGACTTGGGGGAAAATGCTTAATCACAACCTAGCATCTTGCAGGCCAGCAGCTTGATGCCTGGCGTTTTAGTTTGGTTTGCAGTCTAGATGTTTACTCAGCTGGTCATTACTTCTGTTCAGGTTAGACAGGGACAATGTTACCACATGCTATTTGACATTAACTCCTCTTGCATACCAAAAATCAATTCTGCTGTTGGCGGGGTGTGGGGGAAGGGGTTCAGTGCATGCTCACTGCAACTAGGGCCACAGCAGCTGCTGACATCACCAGCATGCAGTTAGATCCAGTTTCCCAGGGAACCAGATGAATATTGTTGAACATGTACTTCTACCACTACTGCCTGGTTGTGGTTGCAAACGTTTGCGCTCAAGTTGAACAGAGGTTTCTAAAGCTTAGGCAGTGGAGGTGGAAGCAGTGATAGTTACATTTGGGGCTGAATGTTTTAAAGTTTATCAGCATTCACCATGCTGTGGGGTCAAAGGAGGGTGTAACCGAGCCCATTTCACTCCCTCCACTAGGCTCCCTATGGACAGCGGCAGGTGCTGCAATTCTCAAGGGGAGAGGTGGTGGGGGGGGGATGGGGTTAGGGAAGATTAAAAAAATATATATATATTTTTAAAACTAACCTTCACAGACGCTGCTGGCCGCCTCATGCTCCACTTCTCTTCTGATGTCCCATCATTCACTGGTACACCAGCACAGGCTCCCCAGCAATCATGGTGCTGCTTTCATGCTAGACTTAACATGAAAGCAGCACCAGGATTGGTCTAACTGGCTTGGACTTCTGCTCAGACACAACCCCGGGGTCTGTGTTCAACACAGCCGGGTTGGGGAAACCTAAATGCGCATGTGTGTTTGGCCTCCCTAAGATAGCCTGTCCAACACACATGCACGCTTAGGTGCACTCTCTCCTCCTTCCCCCACTTCCCTCCTCCCCCAGCCCCACTCCTCCCTGCACATGCCGCTGACTGAGCCAGCAGCTGTAAAATAAAATGATAATTAAATATTATTTTATTTCACAGCTCCTGGCTCTTAGCCGGTGGGGGGGAGGGTGATGCTCCTTTGCCATTGCAAAGGTACCACCCCTGCCTATGGACTCATCATACTTCACCAAACCACGCAGGTCTATTTTCTTTTCAGGACAGGTACTATTGAGCAAGTGGCACACGGGATATGTGTATTTTCTGATGGATACAACTACCTGTGGATTCCTCACCTAATGAATTCTCCCAATGCGCCACCATTCAATGGAAATTTTCTTCCCAGCTCTGCACGTCGACGAGGACGTCACTATTGCCCGACTCCCACGCAACTCCGTCTGATGTCATCGTGGCAATAAGAGGACCTCGCCAGCGTGCTGACGTCAGTTCCCTTTTTTTCGTGCCTTCGAAGCATACCAGTTTTCCTCCTGGCAAGCTACTGTTTCTCAAAGGTTTTACTTTGTGAAAAAGTATCCACCTCTTAAATCTGGATTCAAGGCTTGTAGAGAGTGCAGGGGTCGCGTGTCGATGACTGACCTGCATAATGATTGCCTGTGGTGTTTGAGTTCCGAGCACGACGTGGAGGAGTGTGGTTCGTGTCAAAAGATGAACCCGAAGGAGCGAGAGGCCAAGCTGTTTTTGGCCAAGGCTAAAAAGAAAGAGAAGCATAGGCATCGTAGGTCATCTTCAGGGAAGTCCTCGAGGTCGCATAAGAGATGGCGTCGACATGATTCCTGGCGTCAGCATGATTCCCCGCGCCGTTCGGAGAGAGACCGATTCCGGTCGAGGTCACCATCTACTCGGCATCCTGCGACATGGGAGGTCAGTCCAACAGTGACTCCTCAGCCTGAGAGCCCTCAGGATTCTCCGGTGCTGTCAGTCATCGAGGTGGTCGAGCCTCACCAGAGTCCTTGCTTCTCGCCTGCAGCGCAGTCAGAGGTGCCTGATCTGACGCCGCAGGAGTATCCAGCATTCCCAGCTCCAGGAGCGGATCCGGCAGCGTTCTTGAAAGCTGTGTTTAATATTTTTGGCTCCATGACCCCTGGCGGTGCACCGGCTGGTCCCTCAGGTCCCTTGGCTTTTGGATTGGGCGTTCTGGCTCCATGCTAGCCAATGCCGTTCATGCCCTCCTGACCAGCAGAGACTGCTGGTTCGGCGCCGGTGCCGTTGGCGTCGCCAAGGAGATCTTCGACGCTGGTGGCTTCTGTTGATCCGGTGGCACCGATGACTTCGTAACGAATCCAGTTGACGCCGGTGAAGAGAGCCCGTTTATCCATGGCACCGATGGATCCGGCGTCGGACGAATCCAGAGACCGGGGGTGTGCCTCCTGGGCCGCATCAGCCGAGGTTGTCGACATCGGCCAATTCTATGTCGACGCCGAGGATAGAGGCCAGGCTGCGCTCAAGAAGAAAGGCTCTGAGGCTTTTGGAGGAGCAAGAGTATCGAAAGCAGCTCCTGGAGGAAGGAGGAATAGCTGAGCCCTGAGTTGGATTTAGCCTCTCCTGGGGAATTTACTGAGGAGACTGCCTCGTTCAATACGGTGGTAAGGAAGGCGGCAGACTTTCTAGACCTTCCGCTACCGGCAGCTGAGGTAAAGATGAACATTCTGACGTAAGTCTTGCATCCTGCTTCGGCTGCTGCAGAGCCACTCCTTCCGTTCAACGAGGCTCTCACAGAACCAATCCTGGAAGTCTGGAGGAAACCTGTATCTTTGACTGCTGTAAGTAAATCAGTGGCGAGAAGATATAGAGTGGCTCCTGGGGACCCAGGATTCCTCTCTCAGCATCCGACTCCAGAGAGTCTGGTGGTTCAGGCTTCGTGCTTCTCTCGTTCGGCTCCTGGTTCCTTCCCTGGGGCTCCATTGGACAGGTAGACGAAAAAACTGGAGCAGTCTGCCAAGAAGACTTTTTTTTCGTGCAGTATGGCCCTTAAGTCTGCAAATGATACTTGTGTTTTAGGCAAGTATATTCATGCCCTGATGGATGCGGCCAAGGCTGTGCTACCTGATTTGCCTCAGGATATGCGGGGTCTCCTATCTGATGCACAAGCGGCAGCGACTCAGGTTATTCAGTTGGGGGCTGGATATGTCGGACTCGGTGGCCAGGGCAATGGGCACATCAATTGTCACCAGGAGACATGCATGGTTGAGGTCTTCTGGATTTTCAACAGATGTACAGATGACCCTGTTGGACTTGCCATTTGATTGGGACAAGTTGTTTGGTTCCAAAGCTGACTCTGCCTTAGAGCGCTTTAAGGAGAGCAGGGCTACTGCCAAGTCCCTAGGCCTGCAGGCTTCGACGACCACCCTGTTCAGGTCTTTTAGAAGATTCAGGGTGTTTGGACGAGGAACTTTTTCTTTCAGGTGAGACCCCAACCGGCAGGCCAACAACCTTCTAGTCTTCCCTATAGGTCATATAGAGGGCGGAGTAGGGTTAGAACGAGAGGGGCCACCCAGTAGCACCCTGCCTCTTCCTCTTCCTCCGAGGGGGTGCAACAGGAAAAGCAGCCTTAGTCCTCCATCCATTGCATCCCATGCTTCTCTTGTAGGGAGAAGGTTGTTCCATTTTCTCCGCATGTGGGAGTTGATCAGATCGGACTCCTGGGTCCTCCATATTGTGGGGAAAGGTTATGCCCTTACTTTTCGGGAGTTTCCCCCCTCCTACCCCTCCCCATCCATCCTTTTGCACAGAAGACCACCTCCTGTTGTTGCAGCGGGAAGTTCTAGTCCTTTTATCGAAAGTTGCAGTAGAGTTGGTTCCAGAGCAGGAAAGGGATCAGGGTTGTTATTCAAAATATTTCTTGATCCCCAAGAAGGATGGTCGGTTGAGACCTATCCTGGACTTGAGGGTTTTGAATTGGTTCCTTAAATGGGAAAAATTCAAGATGTTGATTCAAGCAGAGGTGCTTTTGGCGTTGAGAAAAGAGGATTGGATGGTGTCTGTCTACTTAACCTGTTAGGTGCGGGCGTCGGCCACTGGCCGACGCCCACACACCCTCCCTGGTGCGGGTCACGACCAGTGGCCGACACCAGGAAGGGTATCAATAAATCCTCGGGTGCGTCGCACCCGAGGATTTTTATTTTTTTTAATTTTTTTTTAAACCCCCCCCGGGAGACCCGGAAGCTTCCGTGTCTCCCCCCGCCCCCCCACCCGCCCCTTTGTGACGTCAGCGCGCCTCGCGGCGCGCTGACGTTGCAAAGGTGTTTTCCCCATCAAAGCAGGAAGCAGCCTTGCGGCCGCTTCCTGCTTTGATGGGGAAAACGGCCTTTCTCACGTTCGGGAAGGCCTCGTAAGAAAGGGGAGTGTCATAAAAAATAAAAAAAATAAACACAGCTTTCAAAATAAATAAATAAAAAAAAATAAAAAATGACAGGGGGTCGCCCGTGGGCAGGGTGACCCCCTGTGGGGGCAATTTTTTTTTTAGATGTTGTAGGGTTTCCCTGGGGGCCATTTTGGCCCCCAAGGAAACCATACAACAACTAAAAAAAAATAGATCTATATATAGATCTATATTTATATATCTATGTAGATAGATATATCTATGTACATGGATATATCTATAGATATATATATAGAGGTAGATCTATATATACCAAAGAGATTTATAAAGTGTGCTACTCACCTGTGAGGGTCTCAAGGCGCTTGGGGGGGGGTGGGGGGAGGGAAAGGGGCTGGGAGGTTCACTGTTCGAAAAGCCAGGTTTTGAGGCCCTTCCTGAAAAGAAGTAGGTTTTGGGTCTTGCGAAGGTGGGTTGTGAGGGCGTTCCAGGTTTTGGGTGCAAGGTAGGAGAAGGATCTGCCCCCGGTGGTGGTGTGTTTGATGCGGGGGACAGAGGCGAGAGAGAGGTCAGCTGAGCGGACGTTTCGTGTGGGGGTGTGGAAGGTGACTCGTTGAGGTAGGCAGGGCCTGTGTTGTGGAGTGATTTGTGTGCGAGGATGAGGATCTTGAAGGTGATCCTTTTGTCAATGGGGAGCCAGTGGAGGGATTTGAGGTGTGGAGAGATGTGTTCGTGTCGGCGGAGGTCGAGGATGAGTCGTGCTGCTGAGTTCTAGATGCGTGTAGTTTGCGCTTGAGTTTTAGAGTGGTGCCGGCGTAGAGGGCGTTTCCGTAATCAAGCCTGCTGCTGATGTGTGCGTGAGTGACAGTTTTTCTGGTCTCTGTGGGGGTCCATTTGAATGTTTTTCAGTATACGGAGTGTGTTGAAGCATGAGGAGGTGAGAGCGTTGATTTGTTGGGTCATCGAGAGGGAGGAGTCTAGGATGATGCTGAGGTTGCGTGCGTGGTTGGCGGGGGTGGGTGCAGGGCCTAGCGTGGTGGGCCACCATGAGGGGTCCCAGGTGTTTTTGTGTGGGCCAAAGAGGATTATTTCGGTTTTGCTTGAGTTGAGTTTCAGGTGATTGGCTGTCATATATATATCACTTTTGTCAATATGTGTGTGGTTTCCCTGGGGGGAAAAGAGTCCGACTTGTCTAGTGGCAGTTTTAGTGCCATAAAGAAGCGCAGAAGGTTTATATGCCTACTGCAAAGAACAAATCTGTATTTTATGTAAATAGCTGAGTACATTAGCAAAGTCTATGGAGAGATGAAGGGCACTTTTGCTGGGTGGTAATGAGGGAATCCGAGGAGGAGGGAGTGGGAGCACCAATAATGATTGTTGGACTGGGCGCAGGAGGTGCTAAAGACTGTGACGAATGGTATGTGACAAGGTGTTTTTTGAGTGTCTTGAAAGTACGTGCTGATTGAGGGAAGAAGCGCAGGTAAGGTGGCCTCTACTGTTGCACGTATCTCACACACCATCGATTTTGTGACTGTCTACGTAGGCTAGTGTTTTAGAGCAACAGTTTAGCCAATAGCAGAGATGGCATCTTGATGGATGACTGCTGCCTACACTCGGGTTATAGAGGACCGCTCTGACATAGGATCAGAGACTGAGACATCAGATACTGAGACAGCATCTGAGGGATAGGACAATGGCGCAGACTCTGGGAGTGATTTTTCAGTCAGAGGAGTCCCATTCGATAACTCCTCTTCCAGTACATTATGAGGGAGGTGATGAGGACAGTCCTGCTGTCCCTTCGCAAGCTGTTTGTGCAACTGGGTAATAGTGGGTTAGGTCAACCCAGAGAGCAGGTGAATGCGGCGGCAAGCAGAGAGAGAGTGCTCTCTTGGGAGCTCCCCAATTTAGTTCAGCCCCAAATTCCACCACCCAAATCATATTGTGGAGACATCAAAATTATCCATGGCAAAACAAACTGGTTTTGTAAGGCAGGCACCTGTGTTTTTGGTCCTGGATTCGGCGGCCATATAGAGAAACACACTAAACCCAAACATTTCTGGAAACTAGACATTCGGGGGAGTCCACAGAGGTGTGACTTGTGTGGCTTCCCCAAAGTTTTCTTACCCAGAATACCCTGCAAAGCTGAAATGTTGAAAAAAAACTAAATTTTTCTCGCATTTCTGTCACACAAACTACAGGAATATGCTGGGATCCACAATATTCCTACCACCCAGTGACTCCTCACCTGTCCTGATAAAAACACTACCCCACTTGAGTGCCTACACCTAGTGTCTGTGTCAGGAATGGATCACACCAGTGTCAACAGCTGCCTCACGTAAGGACCAACATTGACCGTTGTGTGATCTATTCCTGTCGCAGGCACCAGGCCTAACCACACAAGTGAGGTATCATTTTTATCGGGAGGCTTGGGGGAACGCTGGGTGGAAGGAAATTTGTGGCTCCTCTCAGATTCCAGAACTTTCTGTCACCGAAATGTGAGGAAAACTTGTTTTTTTAGCCACTTTTTGAGGTTTGCAAAGGATTCTGGGTAACAGAACCTGGTCCGAGCCCCGCAAGTCACCCCTCCTTGGATTCCCCTAGGTCTCTAGTTTTCAGAAATGCACAGGTTTGGTAGGTTTCCCTAGGTGCCGGCTGAGCTAGAGGCCAAAATCTACAGGTAGGCACTTTGCAAAAAACAGCTCTGTTTTCTGTGATGTGTCCACGTTGTGTTTTGGGGCATTTCCTGTTGCGGGCGCTAGGCCTACCCACACAAGTGAGGTATAATTTTTATCGGGAGACTTGGGGGGACGCTGGGTGGAAGGAAATTTGAGGCTCCTCTCCGATTCCAGAACTTTCTGTCACCGAAATGTGAGGAAAACTTGTTTTTTTTTAGCCACTTTTTGAGGTTTGCAAAGGATTCTGGGTAACAGAACCTGGTCAGAGCCCCGCGAGTCACCCCATCTTGGATTCCCCTAGGTCTCTAGTTTTCAAAAATGTACAGGTTTGGTAGGTTTCCCTAGGTGCCGGCTGAGCTAGAGGCCAAAATCTACAGGTAGGCACTTTGCAAAAAACAGCTCTGTTTTCTGTGATGTGTCCACGTTGTGTTTTGGGGCATTTCCTGTCGCGGGCGCTAGGCCTACCCACACAAGTGAGGTATCATTTTTATCGGGAGACTTGGGGGGACGCTGGGTGGAAGGAAATTTGAGGCTCCTCTCAGATTCCAGAACTTTCTGTCACCGAAATGTGAGGAAAACTTGTTTTTTTTAGCCACTTTTTGAGGTTTGCAAAGGATTCTGGGTAACAGAACCTGGTCAGAGCCCCGCGAGTCACCCCATCTTGGATTCCCCTAGGTCTCTAGTTTTCAAAAATGTACAGGTTTGGTAGGTTTCCCTATGTGCCGGCTGAGCTAGAGGCCATAATCCACAGGTAGGCACTTTGCAAAAAAACAGCTCTGTATTTTGTGAAAAAATGGGATGTGTCCACGTTGTGTTTTGGGGCATTTCCTGTCGCGGGCGCTAGGCCTACCCACACAAGTGAGGTATCATTTTTTTCGGGAGACTTGGGGGAACATAGAATAGCAAAACAAGTGTTATTGCCCCTTATCTTTCTCTACATTTTTTCCTTCCAAATATAAGAGAGTGTGTAAAAAAGACGTCTATTTGAGAAATGCCCTGCAATTCACATGCTAGTATGGGCACCTCGGAATTCAAAGATGTGCAAATAACCACTGCTCCTCAAAACCTTATCTTGATCCCATTTTGGAAATGCAAAGGTTTTCTTGATACCTCTTTTTCACTCCTCATATTTCAGCAAATGAATTGCTGTATACCCAGTATAGAATGAAAACCAACTGCAGGGTGCACCTCATTTATTGGCTCTGGGTACCTAGGGTTCTTGATGAACCTATAAGCCCTTTATATCCCCGCAACCAGAAGAGTCCAGCAGACAAAACGGTATATTGCTTTCAGAAATCTGACATCGCAGGAAAAGGTTACAGAGTAAAACATAAAGAAAAATGGCTGTTGTTTTCAGCTCAATTTCAATATTTTTTTATTTCAGCTGTTATTTTCTGTAGGAAAACCTTGTAGGATCTACACAAATGACCCCTTGCTGAATTCAGAATTTTGTCTAGTTTTCAGAAATGTTTAGCTTTCCGGGATCCAGCATTGGTTTCACACCCATTCCTGTCACTAACTGGAAGGAGGTTGAAAGCACCAAAAATAGTAAAAATGGGGTATGTCCCAGTAAAATGCCAAATTTGTGTTGGAAAATGTGGTTTTCTGATTCAAGTCTGCCCGTTCCTGAAAGGTGGGGAGATAGTGATTTCAGCACCAGAAACCCTTTGTTGATGGCATTTTCAGGGAAAAAACCACAAGCCTTCTTCGGCGGCCCTTTTTTCCCATTTTTTTGGAAAAAACTAAATTTTCACTGTATTTTGGCTATTTTCTTGGTCTCCTCCAGGGTAAACCACAAACTCTGGGTACCATTAGAATCCCTAGGATGTTGGGAAAAAAAGGACGCAAATTTGGCGTGGTTAGCTTATGTGGACAAAAAGTTATGAAGCCCTAAGCGCGAACTACCCCAAATAGCCAAAAAAGGGCTCAGCACTGGGGGGGAAAAGGCCCAGCAGCTAAGGGGTTAAAGGATGCTTACTTTCATATCCCTATTTTGAAGTCGCACAGGAAGTATCTCTGGTTTGTGGTGGGGTTGCAACACTACCAGTTTGTGGTCCTTCCTTTTGGACTTACTTCCGCACCTCGAGCCTTCACGAAGGTGATGGCGGTGGTTGCAGCAAATCTCAGGAGGAAGGGAATATCAGTATTCTCTTACCTGGATGATTGATTGATCAAAGCCAAGTCTCCGGAGCTCGTGCTGCATCACCTGCAGATTACAACCCAGTCGCTGTTCGATCTGGGGTTTTCAGGAAACATGCCACAGGTCTCACCTGCAGTCCTCTCAATGCCTCCTGTTCATAGGGGCAGTACTGGACACAACATTGAATTGGGTCTATCCTCTGCCTCAGTGGATTCAGGCGTTGATTCCAATGTTTCAAAGTGGAGCAGTTGTTCCAGTCCTCAAGGTCCTTCGTTTGCTTGGTCTGTTCGCTTCATGCATTCTGTTGGTGACTCATGCACTCTGGCACATGAGGGCTCTTCAGTGGTGCCTACGCAGGCACTCCGCAGGCAGTGGTTTCAGCACAGAGGGGATCTCGAGGAGTCAATAAATATCTCCAGAGACACTGCAGCGGATCTACGATGGGTGGCTGCGGACGGTAACCTTTCCCAGGGAAGACCGTTTTCGCTACCACCACCAGTGGTCAAGGTCATAAGGGATGCCTCCACTCTAGGGTGGGGGAGCCCATATCAATCTGTTAGAATTGCGGGCGATATGTTTGGCTCTCAAGGCCTTCCTCCCTTCCCTTTGCGGTCAGTCGGTTCAGGTCCTGATGGACAACACTACCGCGATGTGGTACATCAACAAGCAGGGAGGAGTAGGGTTGTACCTTCTTTGCAGAGAGGCTCTGCAGCTCTGGTCGGTTTGCATAGTAGCCAACCATCTGAACGTACGTGCGGACAGTCTCAGTCGGCACTTCTCGGCCTATCACGAGTGGCGTCTCCATCTAGACCTGATCGTTCACATCTTCCGGATGTGGGGATTCCCTCAGGTAGACGTTTTTGCCACTCTGGAGAACGCGCACTGTCCATCATTCTGCAGCCTCCAGTATCCGGTGCAAGGAGCGTTGGGGGACACATTTAATTTGTCCTGGTATGGCCAGTTGCTTTACGCGTTTCCCCCCATAACCTTGATTCCTCGGATTCTGAGGAAGATTCGCCAAGACCGGGCCCAAGTCATCTTAATAGCTCCGGATTGGCCAAGAAGGGTGTGGTACACAGACCTTCTCCAACTCTCATTGTGCCCTCAGGTCCGTCTCCCTCACAGGGCAGACCTCCTCTCACAGTCACAGGGGCAGGTTCTACACCCCACCTCCAGAGCCTGCACCTTCATGCCTGGAGATTGAACGGGGCAATCAGAGTTCCTTTTTTCTCCCGCCAGAAGTGGTGGATGTTATTTTATCGGCCAGGCGACACTCCACCAAATCTATCTATGCTGGCAGATGGGCAAAATTTGTTGCTTGGTGTGGAGAGAAGCAAATTCATCCTTTACAGGCCCATTTGTCGGACATTTTATTGTTTGTGTTGTCCTTGGTGCAGAGGGGTTGTGCAGCTGCGACTGTTAAGGGCTATCTGTCCGCACTGTCGGCCTTTCTGTGCCTTCCTGATCAAACCTCTTTATTTAAGTACCCTATAGTTATAAGGTTCTTAAGGGGTTTTACCAATAGGTTTCCTCCCACTCCATTTATTATGCCTCAGTGGGATTTGAATTTGGTTCTCACATTCCTGATTAGTTCGCCATTTGAACCTTTACATTCATGTCCATTAAGGTTTTTAGTATGAAAGATTGTTTTTCTCGTAGCTATCACATCAGTTAGGCGAGTGAGTGAACTTCAAGTGCTTAGCGTTAAACCCCCTTTTACTACTTTTCATGAGGACAAGGTGGTGTTGCAGTACCGAAGATTGTTACACCCTTCCATTTGGGACAATCTATAACAATCTCGTCTTTCTACCCTCCTCCCCATCCATCAAAAGAAGAGAAGAGACTGCATCGGCTAGACCCGAGGAGAGCTTTAAGTTTCTACCTCGAGAGAACGAGAGTTCCAGGTGGATGATCAGCTCTTCATCGGCTACATGGGGAAGAGGAAAGGCAAGGCTGTCCTCAAAAGAACACTGTCCAGGTGGGTCATTCTTTGCATAAAAGTATGTTATTCCTTGGCAAAGAAGGTCCCTTCTGTTGGAATTAGAGCCAATTTCACCAGGGCTAAGTCGGCCTCTTCGGCCTTGGCTAGAGGTGTTCCTGTGGCAGAAATTTGTAAGGCCGCAACTTCGGCTTCCCTCCACACTTTTGCAAAGCATTAATGCTAGGACTCGGAGGTTAGGAGGGATGGCCATTTTGCACGGTCCGTGCTGCAGGATTTCTTGGTGTGACCATTCAGGCACCTGCCACCGAGTGCGGTACTGCTTTGGGACTCTATTCATTAGCTGAGGAATCCACAGGTAGTTGTATCCATCACAAAAACAAGTTACTTACCTTCGGTAACGCCTTTTCTGGTGGATACACTAGCTACCTGTGGATTCCTCACGGAGATATATATAATTTGTATATTTTGCTGTTTATATTTGATTAAATGTTGTGTATTATATTTGATGTAGTCATGTCAAGTATGTGATGTCAGGTGATCACCTGTTTGCCTCAAAGGCACGTAAAAAATGGTGAAAACTGACGTCAGCACGCCGGCGAGGTCCTCTTATGGCCACGATGACATCAGAGGGAGTCGCGTGGGAGTCGGGCAATAGTGATGTCCTCGTCGAAGTTTAGAGCTGGGAAGAAAATTTCTGTTGATTGCTGAATTCATTAGGTGAGGAATCCACAGGTAGTGTATCCACCAGAAAAGGCGTTACCGAAGGTAAGTAACTCGTTCTTTTAGGATAGAGAAGCTGAAGAATTACAAAGTATAATGGTTGACCACTGGAAGAGTATTTTTTTAATTGTGTACTTTCTATAAGTGTGGTGCTATTGCCTTTCCTTAAGCTTTATTTGCCCACTTCATTGGTCTCAATTTACTCCCACATAATTCCTATGCACCTTGAATCGGCAATTAATACTCATAAACGTGGCCAGTCAAAGGGCCGGTTTGACTAACAGCACTGTAATTCATCAGTAGGAAAGAATCTCTTTGTGGTGCACATCATGTCACGAGTGAACAACACAAAGTATAATAACTTTTTGGACAGGAATGACCACGTTTTTATTAATCACCTAACGGATGCCCCTGCATAAATCTTTGTACTTTTCCCAACCTGTTAATGGATTTCATGAAGTTACTGTTGAAGCTTTTCCCACCAGCCAGCGTAATTGAGCTTGGCACTCTTTCACCTGACTTCAGCGCACCTCGAAAGAATACATTCAACCAATCCCAGGTATCTAATCTGAAACACCTGTTTTATGTGAGTTTAACATTGGCCTGCACAGTCAGCAACCTCGAGGCATTCTCTTTGGTGCAACCTTACACTAGGTTGGGTTGACGGTGTGGAAACATCTGAGAGTCATTAACTCCAATAGTGCCGTCTAAATTTCCTCTTAATTATATTAAGTCACTGCCGTTTCTAGGCAATGAACCTGAAAGCACTTCACACTCTTGATTTAAGAGGGTCCGAACTACTTCAGTAATAAGACGAGGCCACGGAAGTTCTCTAATCATCTGGCCATTGCCTATGGCAAGGCGGTTTTTAAGCTTTGGCCAAACCAGGTGTTGTCTTATGGTTCGTTAACTAAATCACTCTTGCATATCAAAACTCATATGTTTAGTTGTCATGGTGTAAAGGTTGTACTCTGGCACTGGGTGCTATATTAGGTTCATAGGTATCCGTTTCTACCTCCGCGTAGAATTAGATAGTGAAGGCACCGGCTTAGCCTGGGTCATGGCGCCGCCGGAGCACGGGTTCAGCAACAGAGACGTGTGCGGGGAATGTAATCCACCTCATTCCAGACTTTAGCCCTGTAGTACGTATTAAAGGCATGTTTTACATGTGTTAAAGACATTCTACCTTGAAAAAAGGTAATTATTAAATACCAAATGAAAGTATAATAGATATTATTATGGAAAAAAACATCTTTACTGGTGAGGAACTTATATTTTAATATTCATACCACAAATGCCGTACTCTGTAGCTTTCCCATTATTTACCCTGAAATGTTTCCAAACTCTGCTGGCTGATGGAATTTACCCTATAATCCCAGTTCCTGTATGTGTTTTTAGAAACATTTAAATCACAACATTTCCTGTATTCTCATTGAGGTCTGAGCTTCAAACCACTTCCAGTAGTTGTAATTTCTTTATTCTGTTCCCATGTCCTGGTGCAATGGAATTGTTCCAGGTGTTTTTTCGTTTTTTTTTTTTTCGGAACTCTGAATTACTTTGAACATTATTTTTGGGAGAATAATGTCGGTGTAATTAATTTCGTAGTCCCGTTCTCTTTTGTAATTTAATGAAATTTAGTTAGTTCTCCCCAGTAGATGGCAGTGTGGCGCTATCTAATGTTTCCTGTTTTTTTTTTTTTTTTTTCTTTTCATTTTCCTACCCTTCTCTTTTTCTGTATTTTTAATTATGATGGTTTCTGTTTGTCAGTATTTGTGTGTTAAAAATAATATATATATATATATATATATATACATACATACATACACATATATATATATATATATATATATATATATATATACTTTTTCTTCAATGACAAAACAAATGTTAAAGTAATGTTATAGTTGTCAGTGACAACATTAACGTTTTGAACTAAAAAGAAAACTCAGAAATTTACCAGGTATAGTTAGTAGAGCTTATCGTAGACTCCTTATTGGAACAAGACTGCTGGATTCAGGGCGGCAGCACCGTCTTGGCAGCTGTCGGCTCAACCCTTTCGGCTACCTAGCAGCACCTCACCAAAACCTAGGAAGTAAAGGTAATTTGTGGCAGCCTGTCACATCACACTCTGTGACATCTCAGGGAAGTTGTGGTCGACAAATCTCACCACTTGCCCACATTAGTATAGGTCTCATACACACACATAGGCAAAGAAAAGATGCAGGATAGTTTTCAATATATTTATTGAAAAGACTGCAATCTATGATGAAACATATGAGCTGCAATTCTTAAAGAGATGAAACATAGCAAAATTAGGATTGTTACGATCAGTGAAAATAAACACCCCAAGCATATTAGAATAAACATGTAAATAGGAATTCTACCTAACACCTAACTTCTAGCAAGAGCATAGCACTGATAGCCCAGGCTGTCCATACTTAGTCCATGGAAGGAGCACCTACCCCCATTACCTGCAAACAGGGGTCTGCCCGCTGTCCCCTTGGTTGGTTGCAGAGACAAGACTGAGGTCAGCAGTGAAATGGCATAAAGCCTGGATGGGTATCCTGGCTGGAGTGATCTCCCTCCCCTTCCCTGGCCTGTATGATGTTTTTTTTATCAGAAAACATGTTTACGCTCTGTGAAGTAGGCCTGACATGAACATGTGCCTAAGTGTCGGACTGTTCGCCACTCTTGTGGTGATAATACTAGATAGATTTTCATGTATTTGTTTTGTCAGCCTTGGGCAGAAGAACATGATTAAATGTGGTGCACAAAAATAACAACAACACTTTTCGCAGAATCATAGCTGGTTAGAAAAATAAAATATCCCTCTTGAAAAGCAGGCTCAACTAAAATGAATAAATGAAATCAGAGCATATATCTGTGTAAAAGGGCACAGGCCGCAGACCTAAGCTAAGCTAAGCTAAAATATATGTGCCCAAGCAAAGTGAGAAAATGAGCCCACAACACCTTCCCCGTTGTCGGGACAAGAGTGCAAGTTCAAGACCTAAAACTATAATGCTCTAGAACTAAAACACTAAAAACATACTAAAATATACATATAAGAGATAAAATGTCAAAGTTGATGTGAGAAAACAGGGCTGATTGCAGAGGCCCCATAACTTTTTGCCCCCATTTTCCACTTTTTGCTGGTGTTTTCCTGACTTTAAAGGTGCCCTGGGTACTGCTAACCAGTCCCAGGGCCTGTGCTCTATGTAAAATGGATATGCAAATTAGGCTAATTATAATTGGCTAAGTTAACCTACCTATAAGTCCCTAGTATATGGTAGGGCATGTAGGTTTAGGGACCACAGCATAGGTGGTGCACACCTAGGTGCACTGCTGAGGTGCCCAGTGTCATTTTAAAAGCAAGCCTGCCTTGCTGGCTGCTTTTAAATTAAAGTTATATGCAAATTCGACTTTGGAATTAAAGGTACTTCCAAAGTCTTAAACTACCTTATTTTTACATATAAGTCACCCCTAAGGTGTGCCCTATGTGCCCCTAGGGCTGGGTGCCATGTAACTATAAGCAGGGACTTTATAAAAATAGATTTATAAGCCCTGGTGAGGTAAAAACAGCCAAATTCGTTTTTCCCTCATTGAAGTAAATGGCCTTCATAGGCTAGAATGGGCAGACTTTATTTTAAATTTTAAAGTCTCCTTAAATGTTACATAACAAGAATTTGGTATCAAATTGATTGTTGTAATAAATCCCACAACTTCCAGTTGTTGGATTTAATATAACTTGTCCAGGTAAAAAGTTTAGACTTTACCTAAAAAGTTGCCAATTTCAGCTCTGCATTGTTTTTGCTGCTGTGCTCTGATTGGCCAGCCTGCAGCAGCTTCTGCCAGGCTACTTTAATGAGGTGTGAAGTGGCCTGGCTTCACACAAAGGAATGTGCTTGGGGGAGAGAATCTCCCCTCAGCAGATGGTGAGGCAGGAAGGGGGAGGGCTGCCAAACTGGTCTTCAAAGGCAGAAAAGGACATCTGGAGCACCCAGCAACACCCCCACATCCTGCAACCCCAGACAGCTAGGTGCCCCCTTGATTAGATTAGGAGAGGGCAGGAGAGGGGTGTGTTTATGATTTTTAGCCACACCAGTGGGTGGGCTCAGCCAGATGTAACCTCCAAAAATCAGATTCATCCATGTTGGATTTTTAGAGACTGTTGCCTTCTGGGATGGATTTTTGCCACACTTCCCAGGAAGTGGTCATCACAGGGGGACGACCCTGTCCCTGATTGGAGAACCAGGGCCCCCCTGCTTTTCACCCAGGAGCAAGGATAAAACTGGCAGACCTGCCCCCACACCTCAGATCCCCTCCAGAATTCAACAAGAAAGGAACTAAAGAAGAAGGACTGCCCTGCTGGACCCCTGGCCTGCACCTGGACCCTGCACTCAGAAAGACTGCACCAGCTGCACACTTGGGCTTCACCACAAGAAGGACTTTGCCTGGCTTCCACTGGTTCAAGGAGGGACTCCCTGTTTGCTACAGGTGAAAAATTGCTATCCAGAGTCCCCTGCACCAACTCCTGAAAAAGTGACCAGCTGACCACTGTCCAGTGGCCAAAAAGGAGTTTGCGCCAGGTGCATTCTGGGAGTTGAAGTCCGCACTTCCCAAGGACCATCACAGAACTTCTGGACCCTTGGGGTGAGCTGTGGACCCCAAAAGAACCTTGAAAGAACATCTGGGTGAAGCCCCAGAAGTTTGGAAAAGATTGGAGAATTTTTGAAAAAAAGCTCCATAAAGTGACCGACCTGACGCGGAAATTCTAGCCGGCTTGCCTCAACCGCAACCCGGCCTGACTTCGTGGTTCGTCCCGGTAAAGAAAAACATCCAAAAAAGAGACTAAGTCCGAAGGTAAAAAGTTGACCGGGACCTCCCAGCCATCGTATCCGAGAAGGGCTCCACGGACGTCGGATCAAGATCCAGGTTTACCCCGGTCGAAGGATTTTCATCTCGAAAAAACGACTAAGTCCGAAGGTAAAAATCACCACCGAGGAAACCGACTTCGCGTATCCGGACCAGGGCTCCAGGAGGTCGGATCCAACTGGCAGGTTCGTCCCGGGGAAGAAAAACATCAAAAAAGAGACTAAGTCAGAAGGTAACTTTTTAACCGAGGCCTCCCGCGACTTGTAGCCGAGCAGGGCTCCATCGCGGTCGGCCTGAAAGTTTGACTTTGTCCCGGTCCTGGTGCAACCAGATGACCCGATTGGCGCTTTTTGTTTCTAAGCGCTAGAAAATAATAATACTTTAAAAATTCATATCTCCGGTTCCCCTGAACCGATTTGAATCGTTTTTGTGTCATTTTAAAGATAAAAATATAAGCTATTTTTATAAATTGGTTTTGGATTTTTAAACTGTTTCCTGTGTTTTATTTAATTACTGTTTTGTGATATTTGAATGCTTTACACTTTGTCTCCTAAGTTAAGCCTTGACGCTCGATGCCAAGCTACCAAGGGTAGAGCTGGGATTAATTTACTGAGACCTAACTGTACCTATGTGGAGGTTTGTGGCTTGTTGCTAGGTGTAGGTACCTACCTGCCCTACCAATAACCCATTTTCCAACAGTTGACAATCAAGGCATGCCAATAGACAGACCGAATTAAGGACAATTTTAGTATTTGGAGTAAAAATGCCAATGAACGAATGTTAACAATAATTATGATCCAGCAGGAAATCATCAATGGAGATGGAAATCAGGAAGGACTCCACTTCAGCAGAGAATAAGTTGACCAGCATGTTGGTTGAAGGATCCACTGAGAATATGTGAGTTCCTCCAGCAATGAAGCTCCGAAGTACTGCATCATGCAGTCACGACAAAGGTGGACTGGTGGGAGCTCCATCACTCAGTTTTGCAGAGGTGGGACATCCATTGCATATCAAAAATAGCAACAGCAGGATACCGCCAATTAATGCCAAAATTATTGGAAATCCCACCAAAGACACTCCAGAAGAGTGAATGAATGGTTGAAGGTATAATTCCAAATACAGTCTAGAAAGTGCTGACAAATCCAGAACCAACAGCCTTACAAAAAGTGCACAATCCCGGCAGTATAAGATGTGTTAAAAATCCTGCTCACCAACTCTCCAAAGTGTTTGGGGACGTTGATATTTAATAGGACCTATGGCCCTCATTACGAGGCTTGCGGTCGTGAGACCGCCTGCGGTAAGGACTGCCTCATTATGAGTTGTGAGGCTTGGCAGACAGCAAGCCTCCACAACTCCACCTGGCCCTCTAGTGCAGTCGCACCGCTGTGGCCGGCGGTGAGCACCTCTAACGCAGCGGCAGGCCTCAGCTGGATTATAGGACTGCAAACAGCCAGGCCTTCCGTGGGGGTCACCCTGCCAGGAAAACTCTGGCGGTCACACACCAGGCGATGGGAATCGCCATGTGCCCAGGGCCTGTAAATTAAATCCTTCTAGTGGGCCTGCTGCACTGATTGTGCCACCCACATAAGTAGCCCCTTAACCATGTTTCAGGCCTGCCATTGCAAGGCCTGGGTGTGCAGTTTCACTGCCACTTCGACTTGGCATTTAAAAGTACTTGCCAAGCCTCAAACTTCCCTTTTTCTACATATGTCACCCCCAAGGTAGGCCCTAGGTAACACATATGGCAGGGTGCAGTGTAGGTAAAAGGTAGAACCTATACCTCAGTGTCTTATGTGTCCTCGTAGTGGAAAACTCCTAAATTTGTTTTCCAATGCTGTGAGGCCAGCTCCTTTCCTAGGGTAACAGTAGGGCTACCCTCATATACTGTTTGAGCGATAGATTCTCTGCACTTAAATCTTTCTGTGCCTTACAGTCCACGTCTGGGCTGGGCTAGTTGACAGCTCCCTTGTGCATTTCACCCAGACTACCACAAACACAGGATGCTCAGTCACGCCTGCACACACCTGCATACTGAATAGGTCTTCCTGAGCTGGAAGGTTGGAGGGCCTGACACTTACATTTCAAATGACAGTGGCCTGCCCTCACACAATGGACTGCCAAACCCCCAATTGGGACCCTGGAAGACAGGGTTGTACTGAAAGGGGACCTTGTGCACTTCAAAAACACTCTTTGAAGTCTTCCCCACTTCAAAGGCACTTTTGGGTATATAAGCTGAGTCTCTGACCCTACCAATTTAGACGCTTCTGGACACTTAAAGATACTCCTTGGGACAGACACCCTGCCCCAGGACTTGCAACCTGCCAAGAGGAACTGCCTGGCTGCCCAAAGGACTCACCTAGCCTGCTTTTCTGAGAAGAACTGCTGCCTTGCTGTTGCCCTGCTGCCTTGCTGGCCTCTGGCTCTGCTGAGAAGTGCTCTCCAAGGGCTTGGATTGAGTTTGCCTCCTGTTTCCGGAGGTCTTGGGGCCAAAAAGACATAGGGGGTCATTCCAACCCTGGCGGTCAATGACCGCCAGGTTGGAGGACCGTGGGAGCACCGCCGACAGGCCGGCGGTGCTCCCAAGGGCATTCCGACCGCGGCGGTAAAGCCGCGGTCGGACCGGCAACACTGGCGGTCTCCCGCCAGTGTACCGCCGCCCTTTGGAATCCTCCAAGGCGGCGCAGCTAGCTGCGCCGCCGAGGGGATTCCGACCCCCCCTACCGCCATCCAGTTCCCAGCGGTCCGCCCGCCGGGAACCGGATGGCGGTAGGGGGGGTCGCGGGGCCCCTGGGGGCCCCTGCAGTGCCCATGCCACTGGCATGGGCACTGCAGGGGCCCCCGTAAGAGGGCCCCTACAAGTATTTCACTGTCTGCTTGGCAGACAGTGAAATACGCGACGGGTGCAACAGTCTTTTGGCGACCGCCCGCCAGCCCAGGGAAAAACTTAGAATACCCTCCGCGGTCTTTCGACCGCGGAGCGGTATTTCGGAGGGGGGAAGTCTGGCGGGCGGCCTCCGACGCCCGCCAGACTTGGAATGACCCCCATAATCTCTGCAAAGAACTCTTTGTGCAGTGAAAAATCAACGCACAGCCTGCCGTAAATGATGAACAGCCTGCTTAGCAAGGAAAGAACCTCTGCATCGCCAAAGTGGAACGACGTAGCCCGGCTCCCAGAGTGGAGATACACAGCGCCAGCATTGCGACTGGAACTTTGACTCTCAGCCCACTGGATCGACGCATCGCCAAACCAGAACAACACAGCCAGACCTCCTGGTGTGGAATCAAAGCAGGGCCTGTTGTGCGGCAGAAACTCTTGATGCATCGCTCACTGGATCAACGCAGCCCCTATAGCTTCATCCGTCAAAAGACCCTGCATCACCAAGAATATTCAAGCCTGCACACTGGAATTCAACGCAAACCCTTGCCACGTAGAAAAGAATCAACCATTGTCTGTGTGCACCCGGAAATCCAAGCACACCCTTCGTTTTCCACGCTTCACCTCCTCTGTGGTCTCTGTGCATGTAATTTTGACGCAAAGCAGGTACTTTGTGCTTGCAAGAGACAGGGGTTGCTTTTAAGAACTAAAGAGTATTCTCATTGATATCAAAAGTGATATTTTCAACTTGAGATCATCCAATCTTGCTTGTTTTTGACCTTATATCAATCAGATAAATATCTTATATTTTTCTAAATCTGTGTGATGTCTTTTGTGGTGTTTTCACTGTGTTATTGCATGATTTATTGCACAGATACTTTACACATTGCCTTCTCTGTTAAGCCTGACTGCTCAGTGCCAAGCTACCAGAGGGTGGGCACAGGATAATTTGGATTGTCTGTGATTTACCCTGACTAGAGTGAGGGTCCTTGCTTGGACACGTGGTAACCTTACTTTCAACCAAAGACCCCATTTCTAACATGGAGAAATTAGAGTTTAAAACATATAGATACATAGGGATGTGATCCAACTGTCTCCATGCTAATATCTGATTGGTTACCAACACTTCAACCCGGTAGTGTTGGCAGCCATCTTCCGAATCAAAGAAAAGAAATGGGGCTAGAGCAGGGGCATCCTGACCCCTAAAAAGCATTGGAAAAAAAACTGGTGCTGGCTTTTCTTATCATGCACTGCTTATAACCTCACATATTATATCATTCATGACATGTTCTATGACATTATTGATAACATCAAAGCGACATCTGAAATTACATTGTTGATACAATACAACCTAGCCCCAAGGGGCCACTTATAGTTACTTAAAATACTATAACTGGGAAATGTCTGTGTTTTTTTTCTAGTTGAAAATGGTACACTTAAACTGACTTTTCCCCTGACTAGAACATCACCTCACTTTAACCTTTGGTTATAACGTGCCACTCTTCAGTCACTACTTATTATCACATATTACATCACTCATGACCTTTTGATTGACATCATTGACACCGATAGCCGTGTGTAGTGGGAATTAGTCTCAGGGTGTGGTGGCCCAACCCACCTGCATAAGGCTTTCAGACAGGCCGTCTGGGTTTGGCTCGGTGACCAGGCACCTCTCATTGTTTATTTAAATATTTCCTTAGTATTGCACTGCTACAGAGGAACCACAGAACATGGGGCCAGATGTACGACGCCAGCTTTCGCGACTCTCAATTTGTGAGTTGCATAAGCTGGTGTACAACAGTGTCTCAGACACTGTTTGCGATTCCTAAATGGGTCGCAATAGATCTGCCTCATTAGTATTCATTTGGCAGGTCGCCATTAGCGACCCATTGGGAATGGCCGGCAGTCACGGGGATGGTGGCCTGCTAGGGAAAGCAAGCCACCATGGATGTGCCTGCTTTTTAAATAAAGCATTTTTTCTAAAATGCAGACCGTGTTCCTTAAAGGAAACAAATGCTTTTCAAAAATAAAAATGAAACGTTTCTATTTAATTTTTCTAATGGTAGGCGGTGCCTGCCTGCTATAAAGAATTTTAGATACTATTCACAAAAGGGAGGGGGGTCCCCTGAGGTTCCCTTCCTGTTTGCGGCTGGCTTACCACCTACCTGAAGCAGGCGGTAAACTGTGATTGTTCTGCGACTGCATTCCAGTCGCAAAACAATCGTACATCCCCCTGAGACTCGCTATTAGGAAGGGACCCCCTTGGCACACCCCTTCTGATTAGTGACTTACAAACCCTAATTTGCGAGTCGGTAATAGGTTACAGACTCACAAAATAGGGTTTGTACATGCCAAAGGCCGTATTAGTGGTTGCAAATCGGCCGAATCTCAGTTTGCGATTGCTAAAAACAGTTGTACATCTTGCCTGTGCTGCGCTGTATACCACTGTAAAGTCTAATCAATTGGCACTGCCTAAAATGTATGCAAATGTGTTAATGAACACCTTTTAACTAATTAAGTCTAAATAAGTTCTAAAAAGATAAATATATATATATAATATACATATCCCTCATATGTTGTCTTTGAAAATATACACTTCTCTGCCTGTGTTCCAGTCTTCATTTGAAGGATCCAAATAAAACTTTGCGAACAAATCATTGATTTTCATTTTTGTTAGCTTTGTCCTAGCACTTTTCAAATGTATTATTTGTTTCAAATCTTATTCTGTAATCGAGGTTTATTTTTCCCTGTTTAATTGACCGCAACCCATCTTCAAGCGTAGTGCTTCAATGCCCACAGTCTGAGACATTGATAAATCCTTTTTTTAAGCACTTCTCTGCTTTTAAAATCTATTATGTTTTTAATGCAAGGACGTGTATTCTAAATATAGCATTGTAGCTACAATCATGTGAATAAATGCTTTATCAAAGGTCTAAAAGAGATGACTCTAAGCATGTTGCTAAGAAAACCAAGCCACCCATTACCGCAGAAGCCTTGGGAGAGGCATTATGTAATTAGGACATTGGAGCCTAACTCTCATTCCCTAAAGCTGTATATTGTATATGTTTCCAGTATTGTATGCATTGGAACATGTTTGTTTAACCTATCCCACCAAAATAATTTCAACTGTCCAATCAAGATGGGGCTTAGTTGGCTCCCCAAATGTTTGCCAGGCGAAAAAGAAAGCCCTAAGACTATATGCACTTTCGAAGTGAACTGTAGGGTTTAAAAAAACAGGAAAGATTCTAATCCTGACAATGTTGAAATCTGAATAAATAATAAAGCCACAAATGTTTTCAATTAGAGAAAAATAGGTGTTTTTATAAACTTAGGCAAACAGTATAAATTATGGACCTTTGCCACTCTTTGAACTGTAGTGTCTAGTATCTTTTTTTAATTGCAAATGTGAATTTGGATAAATGTACTTGATGGCTGCTTGGAATTAATTCAAGCAGAAAAAACAGTTTAGAGCTCATGTCTAGGGCATGGGGTAACGACTGTGCTGGACATACCTCACGGAGTTGATATTTCTTTCCACTTCTTTATTCTTTTCTCGCTAACTAACATTGTTTTGGGCCAGTTTGTCGCCTGATTTTTCCATATGAAAGGACAAGCAAGGACTTCTTGCGCCTCACTCCAAATCACACAAGGAGTATGTCAGCTCTTGAAGTCTGTGTTGTTTAACGTGTTCAGGAAACCAATTCAGGATTTGTACTCCCATTTCGGTGAGAGATTTCTTTCATGTGCTCAAGTTAAGCACACATCTTAATGAAATATTTTAATATTGCTTATCGTCCACAAATAAGAAACAAGAAAATCGAAACCTTTTCTGAAGAAAAGCTGTGGAAAGAACTGAGCAGAGCTCAGGGAGACTCCCTTCACACTCTACGTGTTGTGAAAATCTGAGGAAGGGAGATTATTTTGGGAGTGTTGTAGCCTGATTGGCTATGGTTCAAGATTGGTCCATTTTAAAAAAATTACATGGACAATCTAGCAAATTTAGGCCTGTTTGCATTGCAAACTCTACGGTTAGTTTGGTTATTGCTATGTACTGCTTTGTAGGATACCGTGGAACTGCCGCTTCGACAACGGGACAGATTCAAGCATGTGAATCTATGAAAGATACCAATACTGGATAACTACAGTTACAGGTAAGTGATTACTTTCATATTGCTTATCGCCAACAAAAATTAAATGAACCTGGGGTTAATTGAAAGACGTTGCTTCTGTGTGCTGGGAATTAGATGAGTTGAATCATTTGCAGGGCTGGTGTTGGTGAAAAGAAATGTTACGCAACAGCTTAAAATACGTCTTGTAAATCACTGAGTATTGGCTGATGGTTAAATGCCGATCCCTGTGCAAACCATATTGTGTGATAGCTATGGTACTCCACTGATATATTCTGGCAGGTCAGCTCTGCTGAATATCGTTAGAAAAGGCCTGGGGGGAGCAAAACTTGCAGTTTGATACATCGGGCAGTGGCATAACGAAACACCAGCCCCCCCCTTGAAAAGTACATGGAGAACCCCCTCTGGACTCACTCTGGAGCTCTTAATCTGGGTACCGCTCAGGTGGGGGGGGCCTTGAGCTTGCACACGCACTGTGTTGGCTGCTGGGGTCTTTGTTATGCCACTGGCATCAGATACCAATTCAGTATGTTAATTGTCATTTCTAAGTGAAAACATTTGGAATAGGAAGTATTTACCCAGCCTAATTAATATCTTGCTCCGGGGTATTGGTATTTACCAGCTGCAGCATATCGCACACTCTTTCATATCGTATTTTAAAGTCAAAGTCACAAATGCCTAGGGACTGTGAACCAAAGGTTTGTAATCCTAATCTTATATTTAACCCGCGGGTATGTTGTCTTTCTTTCCTTGATAAGTTTTCTCTTCACGTAAATAGTGTTTTTGTCTAAAAAAAGATATTTTGAAGGCATTGAAATTGTGAATTATCGCTCTATTTTACTCCTATTTTTGCAATGCTGTCGCGCAGGTGCTGAGCCAAATGGACGCTCATATAAAAGAGCTCGAACATATTCCTGGCTTGCTCAAAACAGCTGACAAGAGTTTGCAGGCGTGTGAGGAAAGTCTCCTGGTCTCCAAGAGAAAATATACAGGCCAGTCAAACACTATAACACAACTAAGTAAAAAGGTGCTTAAAAAACATCAACGTATTTGATTTTCTGTTGAAGCATTTGAAAAGGAAGGAATTTTAACTAACTGGACACCTTTAAAAATCAAGGTCTGATTTAGAGTTTGACGGAGGGGTGTTACTCCATCACAATCGTGACGGGTATCCCATCCGCCCTATTACAATTCCATGATAGCCTATGGAATTTCACTACAGCAGATGGGATATCTGTCATGTTTGTGACTGAGTAACCCCTCCCCCAAACTCTAAATCATGCCCTAAGTCTTAAAAAGTACACATTAGGGTTTGATGATAGTGCCTTACAAACCAACATTGCCCATTCCACCTCTCCGATACCACTCGTTAAGATAGATTTCCCTTTTTTCTCTTTATTCTTTTTGTTTTACTCGTGACATAAACAGAAAATCTATTTGAAAATCGTGATAATTAATGATGGAGCCCTCAACTTGTATTTTTAGTTTTAAAGCATTGTGCATTTGCTATATCCCTTTGGGCACTCAAGGCATCCTCAGTAATCCTTTCTCTTAATTTTTTGTTTCCTGAAATGGTGTACAAAATTGGTGCGTAGCTGCTTTTGCTTTCATGGTTCTTATCTTGTAAATTTAGATGTCCATACAGCTCCCAAATACTTTTGGGCTATATTTTAAATTCATTTATTAAGTATAAAAGTGATAATAAGAACTTCTTTTCAATAGTAAACTGAAAATTGAGGACCATATGCTCAGGAGATGTTTTGTGTTGAATTGGACCCTACATTTTCAACTATATGCTATTATTCCGAATGTACGCCATTACTTTCTAAAGGTACGCCATTATTTTTTGATTAACAGGTCAATCAAGCTAATAGGAAAATATCCAGTTGATTTAAATAAGATATAATGAGCCTTAAAACTGATAACATAATGTTTTGTTATGACACACCTGTATCCACAAGGAGCGCCACAACCCTGCTGTAAATTAGGAAGGAGCTTAAGATGCACATTTTTTAAAGAACGATGTAACAGCCCTGTTCCCCCTAGCAACCAAGCTCGTGAACTGTATTGCTGATTTGTGGTTTAGTGCTGTTATGCAAATACTACAAAGTGACTTGGATCCAGCATAGAGGGCATTGCCGCAGTCCATATGGCTGGTGATGAGGGCCTGAGTGATGGTGCACCTTGTGTCAGTGGTGGACCACTTTAAGTTCTTGCGTAGAACGTGGAGTGTGCGGAAGCAGTCAGAGGTTACAGCTTTGACCTGACTTCTCATGTTTAGTTTGTTGTCGATGATGACCCCTGGGTTGCGGGCTTTTTCAGTCAGGGTGGTGGGATGACTTGGGTCGTTGGCTATCACGAGTCATCTCAGGGAGAGGTGGAATTTCTGAGTAGAAGGACTTTTGTTTTGTCAGTGTTGAGTTTTAGCCAGCTGCCCTTCATCCAGTTTGCAATGCTGTTTATGCAGAGGTGAAAGTTGGCCGTGGCGTGGTCGTTGGAGAGCGAGAGCATACATTGCTTGTCAACTGCATAGGGTATTATTGTATAGCTATTTTAGCCATACTTTAGACATATTATTTTAGCAAATTAGGCCTGCCATTGTGCACTTTAGTCCAGTTACATTTTATTCAGCAGTGCTTTATTTTTCTAGCAATAGCCACGTTTGCAATGTTTTTTTATTTCTCTCTATCTAATTGTTCTTTCACCTCGGAAAGACATACATTCTCAGTAGGACATTCATTTTGTTTTCTTCAAGACTGAAGTCAGATAGGGTTGCCAGCAAAAGTGGTATGCTGTGTCTCCAGCATTCATAGAAACGCACATATTCCTACTTGGGGACCCTTTCTTAGAATGTCAACTAGTTAATTATAAAAACACTCCTTTGTCCCATACACGTTAGAGGGAGATTCCAGCCAGATGACCACGACTGCACGCTGATTGGCGATTGTCTCACTGCAGCTGCTTGCTTAGACTGGTGAACCCCTGGCATATATGGGGACAGTGTCTCTCTAGACTACAGGCTTCCTTACTCTGGTATGAGGGATGATGTTTTCCCAGGGGGGAAACCTGAATTGTAGATTAAGGCTTTTTATGCTGTGCATTAACATAGCTTAGGTAGGAGAACTATACATCACGGCTAGTGACAGTATGGTGGGACTGTTTTTGTGTTTCACTCTCCCTGTCAAATTTGCTTTTAATGTTGTTTATGATCCTAATTATTGCAATACATGCCATTTTATCTAAGATGCAGTTACTTCAGTAAATCCCTATTGAGCTACATTCTGCCTGTCTGTCTTTGCCTGTGTAAGACTAACGTAACTGAAAGAAAGGGATGAGATCTGATCGACCACGATTCCCCTGAGGAGTTTTTCTTGTCATGCGCCCGGTTGCCACAATTCTCCCTGTTCTTGGACAGAGGTAAGGTGTTGCTAGTTAGCCGTGAAACCCAGATCAAACCGGCAGGTGTCACATGGTGTGGAATTGTACTTAGTACCCCACAAACTATGCAATTCTGCTGCCCAAATCCAGTAGCCTCATTAGGATAATGAGAACCTACACAATGTTGGCCAGTCATGTAGGTGTTGAAGAGAGTACGGCTGAGGGAGGTTCGCTGTGGCACTCCGCAGATGATTGGCTTGTGTTGAAAGGTGTGTGGAGGAAGGAGCATTTTCTGTGTTCGTCCGCAGAGGAAGGATGCAATCCATATACGGGTGTCTCCTCGGATGACGAGCTGGTGGAGTCTTCTGAGTAGAGTGTGGTGTGAGACTGTGTTAAAGGGCTCTGAGAGGTTGAGCAGAATAAGGGCCGCTGAGTGTCCTTGGTCTAGAAGGATTCTGATATTCTCCATTATGGCGGAGGTTTCATTGATGTAATTGGAACTGAATCCAGACTGTGTTGGGTCCAGCAGGTTGTTGTTTTCCAGGTATGACGTGAGTTGTTGGATAATGACTTTTTCAAGTACTTTAGTCAGGAAAGGGAGCATGGCTAATGGGTTGTAGTTTATGAGGTCGTTGGGGTCGGCAGAGGGCTTCTTGAGAAGGGGTTTGACTCTTGTGTGTTTCTAGCTGTTGGGGATCCGGAGTGGATGGTTTTCATGATGTCAGTGGTATTCTGGGTGTGAGCTGCTTCCACTTCAGGATTTCATGCTTGGAGGGGGTGTCCAAGTGGTTGAGGAGGATAATGGTGTCTGCTGCGGTGTGAACGTTCCGTATATGGTTTCGATTTTGTCGTAGAAATAGGTGACTATGGAGTCGGATATTTCCTGGGTGGGGTGGATGGTGTTCTCTAGTGCTGATTGGGTGGTGAATTCTTTGCCGATATTGAAGACTTCTTTCCTGCTCTCTGTAGTGGTGGAACAGCAACAACTTCTTGCAGGGCAGGTCCTTCATGCACCCCATTCCACAGATGGCTTTTACCATGGACGCATCACTTTTTAGCTTGGGGTCGAATCTCCTGAAACATGGCACTTCAAGGTCTGTGGCCAACTTATCATTGAGGTGTTTACATAAGCCATCTGGAACTTTCTGCATCCAGCTAGCCCTCAAAGTGTTTTTCCAAGACATTCAAGGAAAGATAGTCCTGGTACAAACAGTCAAAATGACCTCCTTGAACTATTTCAGCAGAAAGGGTGGTACACATTCCCCACAACTGTTAGCACTGGTGCAGCAGACGTAGCATTGTGCGATTCACCACAGATACACCTCCTACCAGAGTACCTCCTGTGTGTGGCAACGGTTTCACAGACCTGCTCAGCAGGACTCAGTAACCAGTCCATGAGTTGGAACTTCACCCACAGGTCCTACTCCTGTACTTCTGCTGGTAGGGAGGGGAGGTCTCAGAGATAGACCTCTTTGTCATTTGTGAAAATGCAAACTGTCCAAATTTTGCCTCCAAGTTTCCACTCCCTCAGTCCATAGATTGTGGATTAACTGCTAAGAAGCTTTGCCCACTTTTTTCCTCCTCTCCCGCTTCTCAAATAGGTAGTGAGGAAACAGTTGCAAAGTTCCTCATCCCCATCCTGGTGGCTCCATCTTGGGTCAGACAACAGGGGGTTCTTGACTCATCTGGAAATGTTCATTGCACCAAACGTAAAGTTTCCCAACTGGCCTGACCTTCTCACATCGAAGTAAGACAGTCAGTCACCTGGACCCCAGGCACCTCAACCCCAGTAATCTGACTCCTGAGGTTCTAGAGTTTGGTTGCCTTAAGCTACCGTAATGTATGGACATCCTGAAAGAGTCCTTCAGACCAAACAGCGTGGGCCTGCTCTGCTGGAAAGTTCAACAGATTTGTCCACCACTCCATTTCCAGTTGCATAGACACCACCCCCCGCCCCCCAAAACCAAGACATTATTTGCTATGTCCTGCATTTAGAAAAATCAGGGCTAGCCTATGCATTGATGTGGCTGCATCTAGCTGCCATCGCTGTATGTATGCAGAGCAACAAACACTCCCCACAGTTCAAAATCCCTGTCATCAAAGCTTTAGTGAAAGGCCTTAAACAAGTCGTCCCCCCCCAGACTGCTCCCCACCTTGGAAACTTAATAGGCTTGTGGGCCCTCCATTTGAACCACTACAATACTATCCTTTACAGTTTGTCTCATGGAAGGTCACCTTCTTAGTAGGTATTTTGTCCCTCAGGAGAATTAACGAGTTGAAGGGTCTTATATTGAAGGAGCATTCCTTCCAGGTCCTCAACAACAGGGTTCTTTCCCAAGTTGGTATCTTCTTTTCATCTCAACCAAACAATAGATGCCCCAGTCATCTTACCTCAGCTCGACTCAGTAGCTGAGATGTTCCTAGACACAATTGACGTCAGGCATGCACCTCTGTAACTCATTGATAGGGCCAAGCCCAGTCAGAAAACGCAGCAGCCGTTCTTTGTCTTTTCTGAACGTCATAAATGTTGCAATTTCTCGAAGGGTGGTCTAGCCAGATGGATCTTCAATTGCATCCAGACCTGCTATCTCAAAGCCAAGGGAGCACTACCTACACCCAGGGGAGACTCAACCCATAAACCAGGTCCCACTGTTCCTTTCCTTGGAAAAATTCCTTTTAGGTCACATTTGTAAAGCTGCCACATGGTCACCTCCACAACACATTGTGTGGACATCCTGGCAAGGCAACAAGCTAGAGTTAGGTAAACTATTTTAGACACCTGCACCATCCACTGGTTAACCACCACTTTGGACAGTACTGCTTGACAGTCAGTGCAGAGTATGTGTATCTACGGCCACACATGCAGCAAACGGAATATATTACTTACACTGCAAACATCTGTTTATTGGTTGTAGTGCTGTAGATTCGCCTGCGACCATCCACCTCCCCAGGAGCCAGTTCTTGCTACAGGTATCATCACCCTTAACCTTTTGTATCTCTTACACTGCTCACACATGGGCATCATACTGTACTACTTAATACTCTGTACTTGCTCTCACCCACTGTCTGGAAAACAATCTAACAATGGGGTGGTGCCCATGGGCATTACCTACCAAGGGAGGAGTCCCATGGTACCTCGTGACTCTAAGGACTTCTTCAAACAAAAAAAAGATTTGCAAGAATCTGAGTGCAACAGTAGAAAGCAGGAATAGGCATGTGAATTCACAGCACCAAATGCAACAGACAGATGTGTGCAGGGTAAATAACATATTCCTTTTTCATTGAAACCATAAACTAGTTCTACTAACCCCAGATACCACCCTTTCCAACACCTTCCTATGTCCTTTCCATATCCAGCTGTCTGGACTCTAGAATATATGATTGACGTTGTTTCCTAATGGCACAAATGTTTGCCTTCTGTCTTCTTTTCTTTCATCTCGTCCCCCTATGAGAAAAAGCACATCTGATAGAGACAGCTAACCACAGATTCCTTACTTTGAAATCTTCCTCAGGCATGAGCATGGATCTAGAAACCTTTCCCCAGTTTTTTTCAGTTATAAATACCTGTTATAACCTAATTGGGGCTCCTGGTGGGTGTTTCTGCTTGGCAGTTGCCAATTCTCCTTACTTTGTTATTAGAGGAGTATAGTCCCCTCAAAACCTATGAAGCTTTTCATGCCAGATGTTCAACATTTCTTTCTTTATTATCATTACTTAATGTAAAGGAATGACTTTCACTGCATCTTTACCAATAGTAGCCTCTTAGAGGGTTATGTTTTACCGCACCTGATGTAGGTGATATTGTTTACTTTACTCTTAAAAAAAAAAAGACAAAAAAAAGCTTGGTACCATTATGGTGTATACCATAGTCTAAGTGGAGTTTTTGAGTATTGGTATGTTAGAGAATATATATATATATATATATATATATATATATATATATATATATATATATATATATCTTCACTAGAGAATAAAGAGTTCCTCCTTCTGCAGAGAGTTATTTTTCTAACTTATAAAATTATGGAATTATGCTAGTATCCCTTATAGAGAACTGGAAATATTAACAGCTCTTTGGGAGTGTCAGTATATTGTTCGTTCTCTGTTCAAAGAGATTTCTTATAAGGGTTCTACAACACTAGGGGTGTATGTTTACTAAGTATTTTTTTGCATTGTCAAATAAGTTAGCTGTTGATCTATACTAGTTGGGGTGTATGTTTACTTTTACCTAATGATATGTTAATATCAGTTATTCAAATTTTGGTTGATTGGATACTTTATAAGCCAGAATGTATCTTCTTGAGAACTTTAAAACTTTATTTGTTTTGGTCTTGAAGGGTTCATATTATAAACTCATCACAGTTCACTTATTTTCTACACTTTAATGTAGACCTTTGTATGGTGTTGACATGTTCTTTGAACATAATTTTTTCTTTTCATGACATGTCAGTTTATAATGGGTCTTCATTGAGATGTATCTCTTTTTAGATTCTGTCCAGTCTCTTGTGTAGATTAATTCATATATGGACTCTTTAGAAGTTATTCTACGCTTTTGAACTTGCATTCAAGACTTTATTCTTCTCGGAATGGTTTTACCATTTTCAAGGGTAGTTCTTCTTGTCTATAAAGATATTTATATCTGTTGTGTTTCAGGAGATTAAAAATCAATACATTATATAGGTGCAACTGTTTTCAACTTCACCGGACCCACCTTTCTGTAGGTTGGGTTAACAATTGTAGGAATGTTGTCATGGGATGTATTGTTCAAAATCAGACAGATTTTTTTCATTTTAGGATCTTGTAAATTTTCAGTTTTTTCATCATTGATACCCTTTCCGGTTTTTTTGTAGGAGTCAAATTCATTATAAGAGTCACATACTGACCTTGGTTTCCACTACTCTACCAAGGTCTCTTTTCAGCTGCTGTTTTATTCAATTTAAAAATAAAGTGTGTGTATGTGTGTGTCTCATTGGTACTTCATAGGCATTTGTTTCACTCCTATGCCAGTGGAAATATACATTGAGAATATCTTGAAAATGTTTTATTATATCTGCTACTTTTCCACAGGAAAAATATATGTATATGCCAAATGGTTACCATTGTTGTCTTCAACTTCTTTACAACAAGGGTAATTTTATATCTTGCAGAGAAAATGTACAGAGTTTGTTTTCTCTGCAAGAGATAAACATTTTATGTGTGTCTTATAATGTAGGTCTGCTGAGGATATATCTTTGCATGGTAAGAGGTTCTGCTCTCTGGTATATTATGCTGCTCTGTGTTGCAACAGGGTAGAGCATGCAGTTTCAGTATACATATAAGAACAAATAGATTTATCTTCACTAGCTTAATTGGTGATACTGTCCTATGGTCATGGGTAGTGTTTCTTACCCTTGTTTACTTTTGCCTTTAGGAGGATATTGCTGTGGTCCTTTCCACAGTATTGATGGGGTGTTTGTGCATGAGTCCGCATCCCATTAAGAGGGCAAGTAGCTTAATATTCTTTTTGTTAGTTTGCCTCTAACACCCGTTGGTCATATTTACATGGATTTTCTTTATTCCATGCTTTGACTGTTCATTCCTTACCCGAGGTCCCTCCCACAAATTTTGTGTTATGAAATATGTTAGGGCTCACCTACATTCTTTTGATTGCTCATCTTTTTGCATTATTCTAAACTGATTTTGTTTTAAGAACATTTTATTTCTGTGGTCTTTGCCACAATGCTTTTACTAAAGAGGATGTTCTTCCTCATAGGTATTCTTACGAGTGCATATTCCATTCCTCCTGTACTAGACCAGTTTTCTTATGGCTAGAAGTCTTTCACTGCTGTTAGATCGTTTCAGACACACAATTGACATAACATAGATCAGCTTATTTCCATGCTCTCATGTTTTATGATTTTATTTACGTGTTGTTACTTTCTAAAGTTTTTATGTCATAGAGTATATTATTACTCTCCTTAATAAATATGATTGTCTGGTCTTTTTTGCTCTTGTTCTAGACTGGTTTAGTGATACTTGGAGACTTTTCTGAAGGTCTCAGCTCACAGGCCCCCCCTCCGGGTTCCCATGCTTTGGGATCTGATTCTAAAGTAAGGAATTTGCAGCTAGATGTCTCCCATCAGATGAACAAGTTACTTACCTTCAGCAACACATTATCTGGTAGAGATAGGATCTGGCTGCAGATTCCTTAATGATCCTCTCTGCTCTGATTTCCTCTTTTGTCTCAGAAAATTTAATTAAGCAAATTATCCTCTAGAATTAAGGATTCAGTGATTATTGACACAAAGGGTGTCTTTTGTTCAAACACACTGTTTCGATAGTCCGTTCTATATGTTGCTCTCTGTTTTCCTTAGTCCCAGAAGAAACTGATGTCTGTGCGTCAGCAAAGGAATTATATGGACTATGCTGATGTTACATCCGGTGAGAGGTGTCCATGCGGAGTCGCGTGACACCCTCTACCCACGCGCAGATGTGCTACGGGAAACATTTTTCTGGATCGAGGCTCACATCTGGGGAAAATTCTAAAGTAAGGAGTCTGCGGCTAGATCCAAATTTAAGTAACTTGTTCTTCAGGTTTGAAGAGATACTGCTTCTGTTTGCATGGCTAGGGCTAAATGACATTGTGCATATGTATTCCTGACACAATTTGTCATAATGTCAAACCTCTGGCCTCCTGTAGCTTTGAAAATGTGTGCCTACTTATTAGAAATGGGGTCTCTAAATGGCAGAGGTATACACCCTCGTCCAAGCAGAGACCAAAGTCCTAGTCAGGATAAGTCACAACACAATCCAAATTATCCTGTGCCCACCGTCTAGTAGCTTGGCACTGAGCAGTCGGGCTTAATTTAGAAGACATTGTGTAAAATATTTGTGCAATAAATCATACAGCAACACAGTGAAAATGCCACAAAAATACACCACACAGGTTTAAAAAAATACGTAATATTTAACTGAATAAAATAAGGTAAAAACAACAAAGGTCCAATAAGCACAATGGGTTTGCGTCGTGTTTTCGACCCACAGTCTTGGTTCCTCACTGCGGTGCTGGGATATTTTGATGCCTAGGGACGATGCTTGAAAATCCTTGATGTGCTGGTCGAAGACACAGGTGCTGCGTCGATCCAGTAAGCGATGCGTCAAGTTTTTCCATCAAAAGGCAGGCGCTGCGTTGAATTTCCAGTTGGGAAGTCGAGCTACATTGTTCTGGTCCGCTGTGCGGCGATTTCTTGGTCATAATGCAGACTTCGCATCGATTTCAGCAGGTATTGCGTGAAATTTTGACGCACAAGGAGCTTCTTTGAAGAAGTGAAGTCTTTGTTGGCCCTGAGCTCAATCCAAGCCCTTGGAAAGCACTTTTGGGGAAGGCAGAGTCTTTCCAGCAAATTCAGAGGCCAGCAGGGCAGCAGTTATTTCCTGGAAAGCAGTCCAGATGAGTCCTTTGGGCAGCCAGGCAACTCCTCTGACATGGTGAAGGTGTAGGTCTGGAAGTGTCTGAGATGGTGAGGTCAGAGACCCAGTTTATATACCCAAAAATCCATGTGAAGTAGGGGAGACCTCAAAGAGTGGGTTTGCAGTGCACAAGTTCCCCTTTCAGTCCAGTCCTGTTTGCCAGGGTCCCGGTGGGAGGGTTATCAGTCTATTGTGTGAGGGCAGGCTACTGGCCTTTGAAATGCAAGTGTCAGGTCCTCCACCCTTCATGCCCAGGAAGACCCATTCAGTATGCAGATAAACGCAGATGTGACTGAGTGTCCTGTGTTGTCTGGATGAAATGCACAAGGGAGCTGTCAATCCGCGCAGACCAGCCGCTGATTGGAGACAGGCTGTAAGGCACTGATTGTGTTAAGGGCAGAGAAATGCTCACTTTCTAAAAGTGGCATTTCTAAAATAGTAATACTTAAACCAACCTCACCAATAAGCAGGATTTTCTATTACCATTCTGGCCATTCTAAATATGACCTTGTTACCCATTCCAGATCAGAATCTACCTTTCAAAAAGTATATGAGAGCAGTCCTAATGCTAGTCTATGAAAGGAGCAGGCCTCACAGTAGTGGAAAACTAATGTAGGAGTTTTCCACTAACAGGACAAATAAACGCATATGTACATGTCCTACCTTTTAACCTACACAGCACCCTGCCCTATGGGTTTCCTAGGGCCTACTGGTGACGTATATGTAGAAAAAGGGGAGTTTAAGGCATGGTAAGTACTTTTAAATGCCAAGTCGAAGTGGCAGTGAAACTGGACTCAGAGGCCTTGCAATGGCAGGCCTGAGACATGGCTAAGGGACTACTTATGTGGGTGGCACAATCAGTGCTGCAGGCCCAATAGTAGCATTTAATTTACAGGCCCTGGACACATGTAGTGCACTTTTACTAGGGATTTATAAATAAATCAGATATGCCAATTGGGGATGAACCAATGTTACCATGTTTAAGGGAGAGGACATGTGTACTTTGGCACTGGTTGGCAGTGGTAAAGTGTGCAGAGTCCTAAAACCAGCAAAAACAGTGTCAGAAAAGTAGAGGAAGGCAGGAAAAAAGTTGGGGGATGACCACCCTAAGGCTGTCACGTCTAACGTGTTTCCCCCAGCTGAAAGTGGGGAGAGCTACCCAACCCCCTGAAAGCTCTCATCACTAGGGAAGAAGAATCTGAAGATACCATCAGCATTGGTGTGGTCAGTCCCCGGGCAATGCTCCACTCTATATTCTTTTTCCTGTAGGGAGATGGACCACCTCAAGAGTTTTTAGGGGTTTCACCCCTGCATGAGCCATTTGAGGGGCCTGTGGTCTGTCCGAACCCAGAAGTGAGCCCCAAACAGATTTGGTCTCAGCTTCTTCAGAGCCCAGACCACAGCAAATGCTTCTCTCTCATTAGCACTCAACCTCTGTTTCCTTGGTAATAGCCTTCTGCTAATAATGGCTACTGGTTGGTCTAGGCCCTCCTCATTCAGCTGGTGCTAGAACCGCCCCATGCATGCTCTGAAGTGTCTCTGAAGTGTGTACGATTAACTCCTTGGAGTAGTCAGGGGCCCTGAGCACAGGTGCCATGCAAATGGCTTCCTTTAGGGAGTCCAAGGCTTTCTGACAAGGCCCTGTCCAAATCACCAACCTAGGTTTTTTTTTTTTTTTTTTTTAATTAGTTCTGATAAGGGGAGCACCATGGTGCCACAGTACCGTAGTACCCAGTGAGTTGTAGGAAGGCTCTCACCTCTGTTTGGGGCCTAGGTGGTTTCCAAGCTGTGATTGTCTCAATCTCTGCCTGGAGGTGCTGCACCTTGCCACCATCTAGTAGGTGTCCCAAGTACACCACGTAACCCTGCTCTGCCCAATCTGGCACTTACTAGCCCCGATTGTCAGGCCTGACTGTTGCAGGGCCTGGAGAACCTCTTGGAAGTGGAGCAGGAGCATGTATTCCTCCCAGCTGGAACTGCAGACGGCAATGTCGTCTATATAGGCAGCACAGATCACATCCTTACCAGCCAGGACCCCGTTAACGAACCACCGGAAGGTAGCAGGGCATTTTCCAAACCAAACGGCATCACTCTGAACTGGAAATATCCCTCAGAAGTTGAAAAAGCAGATCTCTCTTTGCCCCCCTCAGTCAAGTCGATCTGCCAGTACCCTGATGTGAGATCAAAAGTACTGAGGAATTTGGCAGCGCCTAGCCTGTCTGTGAGCTCATCAGCTCGGGGGATGGGGTGAGCATCAGTTTTAGTGACTGCATTGAGACCCCAGTAATCCACACACAACCTGAGTTCTGGCTTGGCACCGGGTGGGGCAGCCTTTGTTACCATCACCACAGGGCTGGACCAGGGATTGCTCTATTTCTCAATTACTCCTAGAGCCAGCATCTTGTTAACTTCGTCACTGATACTGGCCTTCACCCTGTCTGACAACCTGTACATTTTTATTCTTTACAGGGGGACTGTCTCTTTTGTCAATATCATGGACACACGTGTGTGTGTGTGTGTGAGTCCAGGAGTGAGGGAAAACGGGGAGGAGTACTACTCCAACAGCTGGTAGCACTCCCTTTGCTGGTCCAAGGTCAGGGAGTCAGAGAGACTGACACCTTCCACTGACCCATCCTTCTTCCACCTTCTTGGGCAGAGATGAGGATCGAGGAGAGGTTCACTGTACTTTTCCACACACTCAACTGTCAGCAGAAGCATGTTGACTTCGATACTCTCAAAATGAGGCTTCAGTCTATTCACATGGAGCACCCTGAGGGAGTTTCTAGGGGACTGGAGGTCCACTAAGTAAGTGGCTTTCCCTTTACATCATTTATCTCATATGGGCCAGTCCAGTGATGGGGCGAGCTCTAGGCTCCTCTGGCTCCATCACCCAAACTTTGTCTCCAGGGTGAAACTCCACCAGGGTGGTCTTCTGGTCATACCAGCGTTTCATAACCTCTTGTCTGGCCTCGAGGTTTCTCTTGGCCTTCTTCCAGAAGCAGTGCATCTCATTGTGGACTGACAGCTTGTAGCTGACCACATCCTGAGGGGGTGCCTTGGGAGCTTTCTCCCACCCCTCTTTCACAATGCTTAAGGGTTCCCTGAGAAAGGGCACTCATAGAAAAGTTCAAAGGAACTGAACTCTACTCCCTTCTTGGGAACCTCTCTGTAAGCATTGAGAAGGCATGGCAATAGGATGTCCCACTTACACCTCATGTCTTCAGGGAGGCCTGTGCTCATGCATTTCAAGGTCTTGCTGACTCAACAAGACCATTGGATTGAGGATGATAGGGTGTGGTGAACTTATTGGTCACGTCATAAGCATCCCATATGGACTTCATGTATGCACACCTGAAGTTTTTACCCCTGTCCGGCACAATCGCTTTTGAGAATCCCACAAGGGTAAAGATTCCTCATCAGAGTTCTGGTCACCACCAGTGCAGTCACCATTCTCAAAGGGATTGATTCTGGGTAGCGGGTGGCATGGTTCACCAAAACTAGGATAAACCTGTTGCCTAGGGCAGTTTCGGTGTCCAGGGGACCAATTAAGTCAATGCCCACCCATTCAAAGGGAATGCTAAGGATGGGGAGTGGGATCAGGGAGACCCTGGGCCTTTTCCCTGTCTTCCCACTGGCCTGGCAGGTAGGACAGGACCTACAGAATGCATCTGAGGTGGTCCGTATTT
This sequence comes from Pleurodeles waltl, assembly GCF_031143425.1. Taxonomy (NCBI): domain Eukaryota; kingdom Metazoa; phylum Chordata; class Amphibia; order Caudata; family Salamandridae; genus Pleurodeles; species Pleurodeles waltl. The sequence continues at coordinate 679,963,723 of NC_090443.1, forward strand.
GGGGCCAATAAAAGTCTGTGACAAGCCTGGCAAAGGTTTTGTCTTGCCCTAAATGTCCTGCCAGGGGAATGTTGTGAGCCAGGCCCAGTAGGAAGGCCCGATAACACTGAGGGACCACCAGCACACATGCTGCCCCAGCCTCCAGTACCTTTAGGCTCACTATTAAGGAGATCATTCTCCCAGTAGATAAGGTGATTACCAGAGGCTTCACCTGCTGCTTGGGCTGAGGCCTGTTGCCTCAAGCCCATAAGAGTGGGACACTCTTTCTACGCCTTGAGGAATTCTTCCCTGGTTGGCCTACCCTCAACCTGCCAGCCAGCAAGCTCAGGCAATGTCCTCCCCGGTTGGCTGAGGGGCCTCCTCCTCAGGGACCCTGTCAACCACTGCAGGGACTTATGGGACCAGTTTCCCACGTCCCTTGACCCCCTCCTTGGCAGCTGTCTAGGCAATTCTCCCAGGCTTCACATGCCTCTGACTCCCCTCCCGGGCAGCCTTGGACCTTGTGGTCATGCAGACCCACTCAGGCAATCCCAACATCTCCAAGTGAGACCTTAAGTCTACCTCCTTCCATGTAGTGTGCTCAAGGTCTTTGCCTAACGGACAATCTACAGGCATGGCTGGACTCTCAGCTACTTTCAGAGTACCAGAGACCCTCCCCCCAACTCAAAGGGAACCAGAGCTACTGGTAGGTGTCTTTCACGATTGTCAGCGACTATGACTTGGTGGAATCTGTTCGGTAGGACCTGCTCTGCTGACCCTTGACAGTAGTCATGCTGGCTCCTGTGTCACGCAGAGCCTCCACCCGTTGTCCATTAATGGTGACCCACTGCCTATACTTGGAAGTATTGGTAGGCATGTGGGCTTTTAGCACCATTTCCACATTTATTTGTGGAATAGGCAGAGGCTAACTCTGCCTATTCCACCAAACTAACTGGGACTACCTCCTCCCCTAACACTAAACTAGCCAACCAAGGTGTCTGCCCTCCAGTTTAGAATCAGACTTGGACTGGTTACCACTATTCCCTTCAGAATTATTTTGGGGGCTTCTAAGAACTGATTTTTAGGTTTTTCTCCCCCCTCTTTCTTCTATTGAAGTCCTGGACCACCTTTGTGGGTGCCCCCACAAGATACATTTTTGGATACGCTGGTTCTAGCCCAGAGGTCTGCCTCCTCAGCAAGCTTCCTGGGATCAGTCAGCTTACTGTCAACTAGGTGCTGGTGCAACTCTGTAAAACAAATACTGAGGATATGCTCTCTCAGGATCAGATTGTACAAACCCATGTAATCATTTACTTTACTACCCCACACCCAGCCATTCAGTGCCTTACTATAATAATCAATAGTCTACCCAGGTTTAGTTGGGGAGCTTGCTACTGTCCTTGAAGTTTTGGCTGAACATGTCAGAGGTCAGTACAAATTTGACAATTAAAATGGAATTCATCGGACTATACTTGGTCTGTTCCCTAACCACTGATGTGGAAGTGTCCCTCCCAAGTGCTGGCATGTGTTTCCAAAAGCCCCCCCCTCCCCGATTTGCTCTTCAGTAACCCCATGAACCCTTAGTGCAACTTCATATGCTGAAAAACACTTGTCAATGTAATCTCGCACCACATAACTTGGCACCGCATCCTTGGGTATACAAACCTTTCTGTCTCCAGCAGGTCCTATATGTATGCAGCCACCATCACTGCCAGACACAGACTGCCTAGCCTTGATGCCCAGCTCTTTAATAATCCGTTCATGAGCTACCAATAGTTTATTTTCTGCCAAGGCCCTCTTAGCCTTCCTTTCTTCTGTCTCCCTTTGCAATCTGGCCAATCGTAGCCTGGATTCTCTCTCCTCTCTGCTTTCCTTTACGGTCAGGCTGTGATATGAGACACTACTCCCTTCTTTTCAGGGAGCACAAATTCAAGGGTGTCACCCCCCCACTACTGTTGGCAAATCTCCGGGAGAGCCATCCACTTGCTCTCCTGACTCTACATGCTCCTGCGAACAGGCTTCTGCCCAGGTCCTCAGCACCTTTTGGTACTCCTCCTTCTTGGAGGCTCCCTGGGTAGGTACTCCCATCCCCTTGCAGAACCCTTTCTACTGGCTGACAGTGTATGGCTCCAACTTGGCTATGTCAAACTGTCCAGCTCCTTGGGACCAGCCAGGGACATGTTGCATAGGATTAGATTAAAAAGTGTCCAGTAGAAAAACTTGCAGAAAAAGAAACTATTTAGAAAATTATCTTTGACTGTTGGTAGGTAGATTTCACGTAGCTATTGTATGGCACTGCACAAACACAAGCCCTATCCTCACCGCTGAACACCAATGTTAGAAACGGGGTTTTTAGTTGACAGAGGTATACACCCTTGTCCAAGTAGGGGCCACAATTCTAGTCAGGGTAAGTCCCAACACAATCCAAATTATCCTGTACCCACCCTCTGGTAGCTTGGCACTGAAAAGTCAGGCTTAACTTAGAAGGGAATGTATAAAGTATTTGTGCAATGAATTATACAGTAACAAAGTGAACATGCCACAAAAATACACCACACAGGTTTAGAAAATAGATCTTTATCTGAATAAAATAAGGTTAAAACTAAGATCCAATAAGCACAAGTTGAAATATCACTTTAAAAAAGTTTGAGAGTCTCAATCCTTGGAAATAAACAGTTGTCTCTTTGTTACACACAGTCCCTGGTATGCGTAAAAAATAACGACGTATGGAGACCTCAGAGGAGGAGATGCGTGGAAAAATACGGTGCTGCGTTGATATTTTCAGCACAGCGCAGATGATGCGTCATTTCTTTCCACGCTGCAAGAGGTTTGCGTTGTTTTTCGGCACACAGTCTTGCTTCATCACTGCAGTGCGGAGATATTTTTATGCCCAGGGACGATGCGTGAAAATCCTAGATGTGCTGAGCGGAGACACAGGTGCTGCGTCGATCCGGTAGGCTACGCATCAGATTTTTCCGTTGCAAGGCAGGTGCTATATTGAATATCCAGTCAAGAAGTCAGGCTGCTTCGTTCCAGTCAGCTATGCCACGATTTCTCAGTCGCAATGCAGGTTTTGCAATGATTTCAGCAGGTGTTCCATCAATTTTCGATGCACAAGGAGTTTTTTTTGAAGAAGTGAAGTCTTTCTTGGCCCTGAGACTTCAGAAACAGGAGGCAAGCTCAATCCAAGCCCTTGGAGAGCACTTTTGGGTAAGGCAGAGTCCTTCCAACAAAGCCAGAGGCCAACAGGGCAACAGCAGGGCAGTGGTCCTTTCCAGCATAGCAGTCAAGATGAGTTGTTTGGGCAGTCAGGCAGCTCCTCAGACAAGATGCAGGTGTAGGTCCCGAAGTGTCTGAGTTGGTGGGGTCAGAGACTCAGTTTATATACCCAAAAATCCCTTTGAAGTGGGGGAGAGTTCAAAGAGTGGTTTTGCAGTGCACAAGTTCCCCTTTCAGCCCAGTCCTGTCTGCCAGGATCCCAGTGGGAGGTTATCAGTATTTTGTGTGAGGGCAGGCCACCGGCTTTTGAAATGTAATTGTCAGGCCATCCACCCTTCCAGCCCAGGAAGACCCATTCAGTATGCAGATGTGACTGAGTACCATGTGTTTGTGGCTGTCTAGGTGAAATGCACAAGGGAGCTGTCAGCCAGCACAGGCTAGACGTTGACTGGAAGCAGGCTGTAAGGCACAGATAGTTTTAAGTGCAGAGAGATGCTCGCTTTCTAAAAGTGTCATTTCTAAAATAGTAATAGCAAATCCAACTTCACCAATAAGCAGATTTTTCTATTGCCATTTTGGCCATACTAAATATGACCTTGTTACCCCTTTCAGATCGGAATCTACCATTCAAAAAGTATGAGAGCATTCCTATTGCTAGTCTAAGAAAGGAACAGGCCTCACAGTAGTGGAAAACGAATTCAGAAGTTTTCCACTACCAGGACATATAAAAACATACGTACATGTCCTCCCTTTTATCTACATAGCACCCTACCCTATAGGTTACCTAGGGCCTACCGTAAGGGTGTCTTATATGTAGAAAAAGGAGTTTAAGGCTTGGCAAGTACTTCTAAATGTCAAGTCGAAGTGGCAGTGAAACTATACACACAGGCCTTGCAATGGCAGGCCTGAGACATGGTTAAGATACTACTTATGTGAGTGGCCCACTAGTGGCATTTCATTTACATGCCATGGGCACATGTAGTGCACTTTACTAGAGACTTAAAAGTTAATCAAATATTCCAATTAGGGGTGAACCAATGTTACCTTGTTTAAGAGAGAGCATGTGTACTTTAGCACTGGTTAGCAGTGGTAAAGTACATAGAGTCCTAAAACCAGCAGAAATAGTGTCAGAAAGGTGGAGGAAGGTAGGCAAAAAGTTAGGGTATAACCACCCTAAGGCTGTCTGGTCTAACACTACTACTGTAGATAGGTGGACTTGTCAAAATCGTGACACTTTTATCTTTGGCTATCCCGTGGGAAGTTGGGACTTCTAGCAATCATTCATGACCATCTTTCATGGCTGCTATTCTAAATATTACTTCTGACTCTACCTGGAAAGTGGCGCAACATGATGCCGGAGTCTGGCTTTTCTTGTGCGCCAGCTGAGGGTGTAGAAAGTTCTTAGCTCCTCCTATTTCACCTCCTGCTGTAATCATGAACCTCAGGGGAGAATAGTGAGTGCAACCAACCTATCATCAAACTGTGCCAGGACATTGGGACTTGGTTAACTTGCTCTCGCCATTAAAACTATGTCAGGGCATGGATTGGCATTTTAATCATCCTAGTGTTAAGTATTTTTAGGGATACCTAGGAAGGAAGTATTGCTGTGTAAGCGTGGATTGCATTACCTATGATCATGGCATCAAGTAATAGCATGGTAGACTGTAGACCTTCAATTGAATGTGCATTGGAATTAGCATCAAGCTTGTATTCATTGAGATCAGAAAATATTCCTTATCATAGATGATGATTAGAACTCCCTGTTCTACCTAGTTAGTCATCTGTCTGAAAGAAGAAACCTCCGTAATTCACTTTTGTCTCATCCGTAAAGCGGACTGTGTTCTGATGGTACTGAGTTTCCGCGATACATGGAGCAAGGTTGGTGGAAAATCGTGAGGCAAGTGCGAGTGGCATTTCATTAAAAAGTAGTAGTGATCTGACTGATTTCCAAAACCTAGTACTGAGTTTGCCCTCGTGAATCATCATGTACCCTTCAGTATACACATTGGAGGACTTGGGCATTATCAGGGCATCTTTGCAGGAGGAGTTGGGTTAAATTGCCAATACACATGAGACTTTGGACCAATGCCATGTCTACAAGGCATGGGGGTATTTGCAGCTACATGCCTGGCAAGAGATTGCACAATACGGTGAAAGTCTGCAGAGCTGGTACCTTCCTTTCCTAACTCTCTCATATTACCTCATCCAATGCCGATATATCTATGTTTCTAAATGCAACCACACTGCAATTACACATCCCTAAAAACCCCCCTGTCAGTGCTCTTTCGAGTCCAATCTGTCCCCTGTTTACAATGACCTTGGCTCTCCTCCGAGGGCCCAGGGAGATAGACATTGCTGATCTTTTTTAATCCATGCTTACTTTTTTTTTCTATTGATCCATGTCATGCCCTGACATGGCAAACAAAATGTACGTTTATCTGTTTTGTATCTTGGGTCACACAGCTTCTTTACCATTACTAGTAGTGTAGAGAAATTACATTTTGTTGCAAAAGAAATTAAATAAACGGTTTGCTGGGTCAACACTTCTCCACAAGGAAATACTATAGAATTTCATAACATGGAGGCAAACTGCAAATGGAGTTAGCAAACCTGAGTCGAACACAACCCAATTTGTATTGGAGTTTATTTTATTTACCTGCTAATTTTTAGACAAAAGAATTCGGCTCCATTGAGCATTTTTAGGTTCAGGATGTGTGTCAACATAACTGAAGGTCGTCCCAATTACCGCACTTGGTGGCGATCTAGATGTTTTTGTCCATATAAGTTGGGTCAGCACATTCTGCTATAATTATATAAATAATTATTCATAACCAATGTTTTCCACAACCAATATTCCAGCTGTGACTCCATGTTAGCAAATTTCCGAAGGCCCATTGTGAATTTATTTGATCTGATCTGAACTTCGTACTAAAAGTTGCATATGCTTTTCTAAAATGTTTTTGACCCTACTTATATAATGTCTGTTCTCCTGCTGAAATTTTGGTTGCAGCTGAAATTATCGTAGCAGTCATTTAAAAAAAAATATATGTCAGCAGCAGTGTCCTTGAAAGTCGTAGTCGATTGATTTGTGCGTCATGTCTTTGATTCCCCTCCAGCCTCGTAACCTGCCCGATTAAACCCTGCTTCACGCATGAATTGGTTTTAAAATTGTTGCCTATTTTTATTATGTGAGTAGTGCTTAATCGCATGATCTCCACAACTCTTTCTATCCAAAAACGTTATGTGAAGACCTTTGTTAGGAAGGGTAGAATCAGCTAGTGTTTCAGTCACTCATTTTCTTGTTCTTTCTCCCCCACCTGGTCTAGAACGTGAAAAATATAGCTTCTCATATTCTGGCAGGGAGCTTTTGCCCTTTGTCGACCAATACTGTATGAAAGGGAGCTTCAGCAATTAATAGTTGTCTTTGTATAGAACTATTGATTAGTACCTGAATATCAGTGCAGTTTTCCACTTGGGGTTTCTGAGTAATTGCAACTATGCAGGATTTAAGTTGTTTATGTTGTCCTTCCTCAAAGGAGAAAAAAAACTCTTATATTCATAGTTACACGTGTACAATTGTATGTTATATATGCCCCTACACCCTCTACGTCAGTTGACAACAGCAGCACAGGGGTGGGCTACTCATGGTCTCCACTCCCAGCCATAGTACTCTGTGGTCAATAAAAATAATTCCTGTAGTTATTACCGAACTCTCCCTCTCTGTAGTTATTGAAAAAATACATGTTGTACTGCTACTGACTCCTTCTCTCCTCAGTGTTTTCACTTCCCTCCCATACTCAAAGTTGCACTGGGAGGTGAGTAACTCTTTCAGAGCCACTCATCAGTGTGGACTGAAATCCCAGTCAGCCACAGACCTGCTCTTGACAATGAAGATTCCAGTTGATGGTGAGCAGCCCCATCGGGTTTCCACCTCCTTGCTCGGGTCGACGTAGACCCAGTAGAGGTGGCAGAAGATGGATTCGATGGTGTGCCATCACCTGCAGTTTCTACACATCCCTCAGTTCTCTGGTGACCCGGCCAGGAAAGGGAAAGAGTTACAGATGAGCACTTGTCCATGACATCACAACAAGTAGAATTCTTTTTTTTTTTTTTTTTTACAGCAGTCAATAACCCGATTTTGTACTGGCATTCACTCGAACGGCTTTCAATGGAAGCCATACATTTCCTATAGGTTCCAAACCTTGCTTGAATTAGAAAGCGATAGTATAAAGCTCTGCCATGAGTTTTACATATCGGTTTTGCAAGAAGTGCTGTCAAATGAGCTGTTGCTGACATCACTGGTGTTCTTCAACCAGCCTGTCTCAACCATTGGCTTAAGGCTTTGTCACTCGCGTCTTTGTTCAGCCTTTTACTTTACAACAACCTTGTGCCATCCTGGACGTTAGGGATCAGAGCACCATATGTGTGCCAGACCTGCATGCTGGTGTCAGTTTTTAGGGTCGAGCCTGCGATGCATGCGCTCGCGCATGCGTATCGCAGCGAGACGCTTTTGTATTTAGAAAAGGGCTCGGAGCCCTGTCAACTTCACGTCAGTGTTTTTTATTGGTTCGCCGGCTTGCCTAATAAAATCTACTGGCTTTCATTAGTCGAAGGCAAGCATACGTCATGCCTTTTCCGGTGGCTAGCCCTCCTCGAGCACAGCGACCAAGTACAGAAAACATGCGAGGCTCGCTGTTTTCCATCGGGCTCGTGGACTACTTTTTCTCTAATTTATGAGCGCGATCTCGGTTGGCAGAAGTCGAGCGCTTTACATAGTTAATTTCACTTTTTCGGGTTGTGTACACAAATGCACTTTTGCCCGCCCAATAGGTGAAAAGTCGGGTTAGGAGTTTACAACGCGATCAGCTCTAACATGAGCAAACGCGAGACCCGTTGCATTGTAAATGCTTGTTTTTCTTTCTGTTATTTTCTTTCTGCATCCTTCAATGCGGATTCAGAGCTCTGCTCTCACCTTTGTCGGTTTTCAGACAGAGTGCTACGGAAGGAAATGTCTTGACCCAAAACTGTAGAATTAAAGCGGTTTTATTACTCAAGTGATGCATGTTCCCTGATGTAATATAAGGTGATCAGAGAGCGGGAAGCAAGTTGTACATCACAGAACAGAAAAAAGAGCTTGGTTTCAAGCAACAGTCCTGCTCCAGGTTGCCTCTAGATCGTGGGCTGTTCCCACACAAAATCTTGATCCTGCTCAAAGTCGTCATGTAAGTCACAATTTAAGGTGTGCTAAAAGGTCATGCAAGACAAGCAGGATTTTCCCCTTGCCTTTTTAAGTCAGGCAAGAAACAACTCAGTTGGCACTCCAAGGGCATCTCTCTTACAGCTTTGGCTGACTCTGGCCCTCTTCCACAGCTGGTCCTGGCACACTTGAAATTCCCTTTGACATTGTCAGCCTCGCAGCAAATAAATGCTTTTAAAGAGGGCAAACAACACATTTCTAAAATGCTGCCAAGCTCTTCAGGCTTCATGAAACAGGGATGACCAGTTGCACTTCTGCTGGTGCGCCATCCCCCAGCAGCGACTCATCCTATGGAACCCGCACCTCACCCACTGCGACTCACTTCCTCCATGGCCCCATGATCCATGGCAGTCCCTTCCATGGACAATCTGATTGTGATGCCTGTGCCCAGTTCAGGGTGGATGTTGGCCAGTGCCAGGCCTGTGTCACACTACGAAATAACCAAAGCTTACCTATAGATAGTTGAACCTGATTTCCAGTTTCCTCCAAAGTGCCAGTACTATCCGAGGTAGGGGCCTCTGTATGTCTCTGAATCGCCTGCAGTCCATTGGTTGCGGCATGCTCCTCATGGTGGTAACAATGATGAGAAGGCAGATGACTTACTCTGCCCTCATCGTATGATTCAGGGCTCTCTTTTGTGTCTACAGAATATGAGTTGGTTGTGCACCACTCCAGAAATGGAATACCCACAGACTACCAGGTTTAAGAAAAGTGTTTTATTTGCACTTGTGGTGTGCGGGCTACTGAAGTCTTTGACCTAAAACTTCCCACTTAGAAACAAAACCTGACCTACCTACTGAATTTCTTTTTCCAGGGCCGGCCACTACAGAGCTTTTGTTGGCCTTCAGTGAGGCACTTGGGACCATTAGGACTAACCTGTGCTTAGCCCCTTCAGTCATTTGACCTGTGGCTTGAATGCATAGATTGTCCCTTTGTGACCCTACATTTCTTTCTCCCTCCCAATGTCAGAAAACCTTGAGGTACAGGCATCAACCTGTGTGGTCAACCCAAATGCCTTTCCTTCTACTCATCCGGACAAGGAATGTAAGTGTATTGACACATTTGGAAAGACGTTGTTCTCAACTAGTATGGCCTTATATTATCTGAAAGTCGTCTGCTTTCTGGATAGGTAAACTCACACTATGGAACATAGTCAACAAAATCTTGTAAGCCATTCCAAAGGGCCTCAAGGCAACATTTGCATAAAGCATCCAAGATGGGCAGCAATGGGCATACCAAAGGCTGTGTGGGTCATGCCATGGGCAGCAATGTAGAGCTTTGGCATCTTGGTTAAATGTGTGTAACATAGTTTTTGGGGGATATCCAGTTGTCCCTGATGGACATGCCCTTTCACTCTAGTTTTTTTCCTGGAAACGCTAACTAAATATTGGAGTGATTTAAAAACAATCATTCTACAGCCCACCGCCTAGCGTTGCCTTCCTGACTTGTCAGTTTCAACAGCAATACATAAGGTTGAAGCTGGTGCACACCTGTGTCTGCTCCAGGAAGAGTGATTGTGGGCCAAGCTATTCACATGAGCAAGAACAGCATTCTTCTACCTTTTCTTCCTCTGCTGCAGCGACCACCAAGCCTCTGTGATTTGCCCCTCCGGAGCCCCAGCCGGTAGTGCACAGAGTCCGATTCTTTCTCCACTATTAAAAATCCATTGCTTCATAGTTCAGAGGGGATACACCTACCATTTGTTTCACCCCTCACTTCCTCCCCTGTACTGGAATGAGTCCTACCAGACCATGCCAAACATTTGGTGCAGAAGATCATCCCCCTGGCCAAGAATGGATTTAAGAGGGTTTCTGAGGCAGGTAAATTATGGGTGGTGTTCTCACTACTTCCTCATAGCCAAGAAGGATGAAGGCCTCTGACCCATTCTAGTCCAACAACCTCTGAATACCTTCTTACAGGATGCATATACTCATTCTGCTGTCCCATAGATGCTACCTGTTGTTCACAGTGGAGTCAAGAACACTTGTAACTTGCCGTTTCACTTTTTTGTCTCACATCAACCCTTTAGATGTTCACGAAAGTGATGGCAATGGTCGCAGCTCATCTTTGAAGGACCTTTGCCTCGAAGACTTGCTACTTAAGACAAGCATAACAAAGTCAGTTGTGGACCACCTCCAGATGAGAGTTGCCCTTTTGTCATCTCTGGGCATTTCCATTTGTGTACCTGTCACCTGTGAAGGGGCTTCCCCTCTGTTGGACCTGGCCCTTTTGGCAGGTTCATCCCCTGACTTTTTGCCTCCTTCCTCCTATTTTTTCTGACCTCTCTATGTTGGCTCTAGGACTCTGAGCACTTTATTACTGCTGATCAGTGCTAAAGTGCAGGTGCTCTCCCTTCTAAAGTTGTTTTGATTGTCTTATACCTAATTGGCACATTTAATTTACCTACAAGTCCCTTGTACAGTGGTATCTCTATACCCAGAACCTGTAAATTTAAATGCTACTAGTGGACCTGCAGTGCTGCTTGCGCCACCCACTGAAGTAGCCTTTCAAACTTGTCTCAGGCCTGCTAGTGCAGGGCCTGTGTGCAGTTTTGGCAGGGACCTGGCATCTAAATTTACTTGCCAGGACCACTGCTCCCCTTTTACTACATGTAAGTCACCCGTAAGGTAGGCCCTACCTAGCCCTATGGGCAGGGTGCTGTATATGTGGAGGGAAGGACATGTGCCAGGTAGTGTGGCTTGTCCTAGTAGTGACAAACAGCCTATTTGGTTACTCACTGCTGTGAGTGCTGCCTTCTCATAGGCTAGGATAGGATTGGATTGGAAATGCCCTGCCTTATGTGTAGGGGATATTATCTGATTTGAGGGGTATCACGGGCATGTTTGGTATGGTTGTAATGGTAGTGAGAAATGCTGCTTACTGGTGTAGGTGGGTTTTTATTTCTATTACAGAAATGCCACTTCTAGAAAGTGAGCATTTCTCTGTGATTATGACTCTGGTGTTTTGCAGCTTGACTCCAATCCACATCTGGACAGAGTGGCAGTTGGATTTTGTGCATACTTTTCAGACACCCTGTACACAGGGAGGGTGGGTGGAGGTGACACAGAGGTGCATCTGCATACTGAATAGTCTTCCTGGACTGAGAGAAGGGAGAGGCAGGGCACACCTGCATTTGTAAAGGCTATGCCCTGGCCTCACACAATTGGGTCGTTTACCCCCAACTGATGTTTGGATCCTGTGCTGGAGGAGCGAGGGGGGCACTCCCAGAACCAGTTGTAACTGGTTGGTACCTCCACTCCCCTTCTTTGCAAACACACTGTAAAACTGAGTATAGGTACAGGGGAGTTTTCCCCGCTGGTAAGCGCTTTGCCAATTCCTGGAATCACTGCCGCAACCCGTGTTCTTTAAGCCTGCCCCTGCGCTCGTAAGCGCATCGCTGATTCCAAAAACACCGCCGCAGCCTAGGCGGGCTGCCTGTGTCAAGCAAGAGGGACACGCTGGTCCTGGGACCCCCGGGGCACCATCGATTGTAGAAAAGGAGCAAGAGCACTCCTACCGTGCCCCCGGGATGAAGCGTGCTCTGAGGAGCGCCCCGGGGCACAAGCAGGCACCTGCTTTGATGTCTGCTCACCGCTGCGGCCTGGGAGCCAGCTCTACACTTGCGCACAAGGCCGGGTGCGGGCCAGTGGACTGCCGACAGCCCCCTGGTGTGAGAGGAGCCTCATTGGATGTCCCTCTGGACACCCCAGGGCCACATAGATAGCAGGATGTGGGAGGAAGGCGAGGGTGAGACCCCCTACCGGTCGCTGCCTAAGGAGCAGGAAGCTCCTGTCCTACGGCCAGGGGGCCCGGTTATCGTTGGGCCCCCTTGTAGTTTGCTGGCTTTGCCCCCCACCCCCAGCCCTTTTGAAGGGCTGGTTGAGGCCTGCAGAAAACGCAGGACCCAGGAGGGGCCTGATTTCAATATCCTCATGAAGGGTGGGTGGGGTGGAAGCCTCATCGGAGGCTCCATATGCCACCAGGCCCCCAGAGATCGTGGACCCCAGGAGGGGCCTGATATAAAAGTAGGAGGAGGTGTGTCTGTGTCGCCCTCCTCTTCCCCCCCACCCCCCAAAATTACCGGAAGGCCCCCGTTTTGCATAGTGGAGCGCCGGGAGCCCCGTTTGCTTTCTTCTTGGCACTGGGAGTGCCTTCTCATCAGGACAAACCGGTACCTTTGAAAGGACACATGGTTTATAATGTTCCTGGGGTGGACATTAATGATTTATATGTTGACCTGTTTTAATGATGTGTTGCCTATATGTGCTGATGTTTCTCTTATGGGCATGACATGCTAATATGTGTTTTTTTTCACTTGCCATATGTTTTATGATGCCCTTGGTATAGGCATTTATGTTTCTTTTATGACAAGTGTATTTCATTTGTAATGTGAGTCATGACTACTGCTTATGTTGCAGAATATTAAGTCACCTGTATGTTAGGTGTGACTACTGCTGGTACTGTAGCGTAACTATGGTAATGTTTTGACAACTGCTAAGGTAGCTGTTATATTACTGATGGGTTGTGTTTGGTCTAATAATGGCATTGTGTACAATACAGTATATTTTCATATAACTTGGTGTTGTGTTTCATTTGTGGTGGGGATAGTGCGTCACGTGCGTTGTGTGTGTGTTTTGCTAACACTTTGCACATTGCCTCTGGGATACGCCTGACTGCTCGTGCCAAGCTATCAAGGGGGTGAGCCAGGGTTATTTTGGACGTGTAACTCCCTTTCCCTGACTAGAGTCGGTGGGTTATGCCTGGCTTAGGTGCATACCCTAGCCAACCAGAGACCCCATTTCCAACACCCTTGAATGGGAAATATTGGACTGTGTGGCCTTCAAGGACTTTCCATCACCACAACAATTATAAAAAATTCATTAAATTACACTTATGTTTTAGACTCAATCCTGGGTCTTGGTGTGGATGGTTCTGTACTCCTAGCCTCATGCATCTTCATTGCCATCCTGCCCAATGGCTCATTAGGGCCCTAATGTGGAACCTTCAGTTTCAGTGGACTCCGAACTGGGGTAGTGGTCTCAAACCCTCCATGTCTCAGCTGAGACAGTCCCGGACCTTGAGGTTTCAGTGGGCCCAGCATCAGTGTTGCCTCTCCAGATACATTCATATATTGCTGGAGACTACTCAGGATGTTTTGAAACAATTACCAGCCCGACCTGTAGCAGGCCACTTCTCTTTCCCCACTCAAGCTTCATGGTTGTGACATGCATCACTGCTGAATTGGTTGGGGGGGACAGGGGTTCACCTGGAAATGGTGGAGATCATAGGTCTCTGATCCCTGGCAGAGGGTCAGCTCCATATTAGACTTCTGGGGTGTTTTACTGATCATTCTGGTCTGGAAAGCATTCCTGCCATCCATCAATGGGAGACTGGAGCAGATGCTTGCAGACAACATGACTATCATGTGGTACGGCAAGAAGCTGGTCAGAGTGATGACCTGAATCCTGTGCCAGGAAGCCTTTTTTCTCTGGAGCTGGCTGGGCCAGAGGAACATCTTGTTAGTAGACAATCATTTACCAGGTGGTCAAACATTTAGCAGGATCTTGGAGTTCCAGGGCAAATGAGCTGAGCAAACATGGACATGTTGATCACAAATGGCATATCCATCCTGAGCTTGGAAGGGACATCTATGATCTGTGAAACATACCCTGTTAGATCTGCTTGATACTGTCGAAAGTGCGGTGTCTAAACTACTTCACACTGGAGTTTTCTTCAGGAAAGTCATTGGAAGACACATTATGACTGAAATTGAATGGGTTTCCTGTAAGTGTTCTCACCACTACATTTCCTGCCTCGAATTCTGAGGAAAATTAGGATAAACTGAGCCTGAGTCATTTTAATCGCCCTAGTCTGAGCCAGAAGGGTTTGGTATCACAGCCGCTTAATATGCCCTCCAAGCAGGCTACAATTTTGGTCGGTCCTCCTGTCTTAGCAATGGGGTAAGAGCCTGCATACCAATCTCTGCAACCCACTCTTCCATGTGTTTGGATTGAGCGGCAGCAGTTGCATTTTTTTTTTTTCTACCAAGAATAGTAGTCAGTCATTTTTGCAGTCTGACACCATTCAACAAAGTCCATCTATGCTGGAAGCAGAAACACATTTGTTGCCTGGTGTGGCGCTAATCATACCAACCCTCTGCAGGCTAAACTTTTGTATGTGTTATTGTTTGCAATATCATTGGCCTTGCAATGACCATAGTAAAGGGTTATCTAGCCATTTGACATTTTAGTTTTTGCCGGTTCAGTCCTCTGTATTTACATCACCTGTTGTGATGTGTTTTGTCCAAGGTGTGTCTTTCACGTTTCCTTGATCTTGAAGTTCGTGCTGAAATTTCTTCTGCGCACGTCTTTTGAGGTGAACAGTTATCCCGATTGTCATCACCGCTGGGCAACACGTGAGTGAACTGCAGGTGCGCTGAATGCAACCACCCTACACCATCCTCTTCCCAGCCAACTTATAGTTGAAGGACAGGGCAGCCTTCTCATACAAAGTTTGTTGTGACTCCTTTTCAAGTTGTCTATTCTATGCCAATTTTTTAAGAAGAGGCTCCCTCAACTTGAACCTTAAACGGTTTTGACTTTCAACAGTGAGTGCACAGAAGACAATTGTGCGAATGATCAGCTCTTTGTAGGCCCCCTTGGAGCGGAAAAAGGAAACAGCAGTGCAGAAAAGCACCCTGTCAAAATAAAAAGCCATCTGCTTTAAAATCTGCTACACACTGGCCCAGAAGCAACTCCCTGAAGTCCTCCCAGCCCATTGCACCAGGACCAAGGCTGGTACAATGTCTTTCACAAGCGATGTGTCATTTCTGGAAACCTGACAAGATGAGATGTAGGTGCAGACTTTAACAAAACATTACTTCCATGACAGTCAGGACCCCTCTGTCCTGCAACAATTTCTGGTCTCAGTCCTTTCCTCACACTTTTCACAGGAGGTACTGCTGTGGTGTCTGTTCTAAAGGCAAGTAATCTGCAGTTAGAAGAACAAGTTACTAACGTATGATAATGCTCTTTGTGTGGATACACCATCTAACTGCAGATTCCTTGCTTCTCTCCCACCTCCCCGTTCTCTGGAGTGAACTCCTGGACATCATTATAAAGTCCCAAGTTAGAATTTAGCACACTGTCATCTGCAGTTTGTTCGAAGCACATCTGGGGGTGCAGAGGAGAAAGATTAAACTGTTGTCAGCATGCAGGGGTGACTTATTTTCAGCTGTAGTCTGTACCATCCCACAAATGGCAAACTGCAGCTGAAAATAAGTCACACTATCCAGTGAGTCTTACTTCAATATTCCTGCAAACTAATAGAAGCACCTTATGTCTCTCTGGTGACTTTGTACCATCCCACAAATGGCAAAGTCACCAGAGAGACATAAGGTTCTTCTATTAGTTTGCAGGAATATTGAAGTAAGACTCACTGGATAGTGTGACACCTGGGGTATTCCAAAGTTGAGGAATCTGCAGTTATAGGGTATATACCAGAAAAAGTGTTACCAAAGCTAAGTATTTCATTCTGCAGGTTTCGTGAGGCTGTGGGTAGAATAATCAGCAGTCTTTTTTAAGATGCAACTGGATTGCTTTCACGTGGGCCAGGATGACAGCAGGGTTAGTGGTGACAATTATTTCTGTGTGCATAGACTGGTCAAAAAAGGTCAGTCTCTGGCCTCTGAAGTGCAGTGCAGTGCAGTGCCTGATATCTGAACTGGTTTTATAGTCACATCAGATGTCCTGAACTGTCTTAGTCATGTCACTCGGGGCAGCATTGATGGTGCTGAACTCACTGATGTGTTTTGCGCAGTAGTTGGCCATGCCCAGAAAAAAGCAATAAACAGAGATGGTGTTTGGTATTGATGTTAACGTAAGGGCCTTTACTTATTTAGGGTCTTGTTTAATTTCCTCTTGAGAAAATAGTTGCCCATAAAAATTTCAATGACAGAAATTACGTACGTCTTTGAGGGTAAGATTTGTGGCTTCAGGACGTATGTGTATATTTACCTCAACGGTAGGACTCCAGTATTGAACCACTGATTTGACATTTTCATCCATCTGCCCAGGAATCTACCTTCCATTCAGCTTGCCCAGGCAGTGAAAGACCCTCAAGAAACAGTCTACTGATAAGAGGGCACTCAAAGTTCTTAACCTGATCAGGAATCATAGGTATTGTAGTGCCACCGTTTTGCAGGTGCTCAGAATGTAGGCTGTCAGCGTTAGCTTTATCTACAAATATCATATGTCAAATTCATCATGTCTGCTGTCATGAGTTAAAGGTTTTAAAACATCTGCTGCGAAATAGTGTTGTGGGATTCCCTAGAGAAGAATTTGAACATTGGAGAGCCAAGCGAGAAAGTGCTTGGCAGATGCATTGGCTAGCTGTACATTAATGGTGGCTCTGGGGTTAACCAAGAAAGTCAACTTTGTGCCAGCAGTATCATTTGTGTGATTGTCATCTTTATCTACAGGACTAATATGTATGGAGACTATCTTCGCAGGCTGAGATCATGTGCCACCAAAATGAGCAGGAGAGTTGCTGGCTTTTCCTATCTCAGTGCTTACTTCACTCATGCGATGCTGGTCAGTTTTGTTTTCTCTTGTGGAGGCACTGAAAGGCAAAAAATACTAGAATGATGAGCGCATCTGGGTCCACAGACTTGCCTGTTTCTTTCAAATGGGTGACATTTTCTTCGAAATGGCGAGCAGCTTCTTGTATAAGGATGACAGCAGGATCAGTCCCTGTCTTCCTTCTATACTATTTTGTAGTCTTTGTTACAGCAGAGTATTTAACCCATGCCGTTAATCTATTGCTTGGCACTCAGTACAGGTTGAGTGGGTTTCCCGCACCTAAGTCAAACTGTTTTCGAGTAGTCTTGTCTTTTGAAGCAGTCTGTCTTTGAAACTAGATCCACTTTTGGGCCTTCTGTGCCCATTATATGCCCTCTGTCTGTGACCCAACCCTGAAATCTGGTGACAAAAGCTTTACTCGTTTGGGCAGCCTCTGTCTCATAGAGTGCAAAATGTAATGTTAATAATCAACATTTTGTAGTTAAATACTTACATAAGCTCCCCTTCAATCATTCACATGTGCCAGTTTGTGAACTGAACGGAGTTGAGATGCATTGTCCTAGGTATTATAGCCAGGAGAGTGAAGCAAAAACACCTTTTTGAGTACCTCATCCCTAACACAGCATCAGTGTTAAAACGCTTAACCAAGTGTGTCAATCTTGGACCAAACTTCGCAATTCACTTGTGTTGAATGACTTCAAAGTGTGAGTATTTATGTAACAATCCTGCTGGGTACCCATGTGAGAGGCGAAGTTGTAGGATGTTATTTTGTTTTAGCACACACCAAATGTAAATGTCTGTAAATGAACTGTGCAAATAGGTCAGACTATACCAGAATTAGAAAAGCACAAATGAAGCACATTTTTGCAGTTCTGAAGTGCGTTGGAAGCGAATATTTTAATATGATCAAAACAAATCAATACACTTGGTGATTCAATTTCTACATGTTACCATTTGTGTGCTTTATACTTTTATTACTAAAACTGTACGTCAATGGAAATGTAATGGCCATTTCAATTGAAAATGTGTTGTCTGTAATGGCAGTGCCCTACCACACCATGCATACTCCACTTGTGACACTATACTCCACTCTAGGACAGGTCTATGCTACAGCACTCTACTTCACAACACTCTGAAACTCTACTCCACTGTATGCCACTCCATGACACTCCACTGTACACCACTTCACTCTACAGCACTCCAGTCTATGCTACTCCACTCTTCTTCACTCCTCTCTGTGACACTCTACTTCCCCCTGACACACTATGCCACTCTACACCTCTCCACTCTAGGCTCCCCTGCTTTGCGCCCCTCTGCTCTACGACCCTCCACTTTACGCCGACACTCCACTCCATCCCCCTCCACTCCATCCCCTCACCCTCCACTCCATCCCCTCACCCCACCCCACTCAATGACACTTCATAGCATGAAAATACATGCCCCTCCACTCTATGCCCCTACACAACATTCTTGCCACAACACTCTACCCACAACACTCTACCCACTCTACTCTGACACTACTCCGCACCACAGAACTCTATGCCATTCTACTCTGCTCCGCTCTACACCACTCTGACACTCTACGCTGCTTTACGCCACTTTATTCTAGGTGACTCTACTCCACTCTAGGCCCCTTTACTCTATGCCACTCCTCTCTATGACACTGTAATCCAAGACACTTCACTCTGACACTCTATGCCACTTTACTTCACTCTGTGCTTCTCCACTCTGACACATTACTCCATTCTACGCTACACCAGTCCACTCTATGGCACTCTACTTGACTCTACCCTGTCACTTTACTCCTCTCTCTGCTACGCCAATCTACTCCCCTCTACTCAATGCCATTCCACTCTTCCTCACACCACTCTGGCAATCTACTCTTCTTCAGACCATTCTGACACTATTCTACACCACTCTACAACACCCTACTAAATTCCAGTCTGCGGCCCTTTCCAACACTACGTAAAGCCACTGTACACCATGCCACTCTACAACACTCCACACTATGACACCCTACTCCATTCTATGCCACAACACTGTGCACCTCTAATCCACTCCACTCTGCGGCATTCCACTCTGTCACTGCTTTCCAATCCATGGCCCTCCAGTCTGACTCTCCCCTCTATGACACTCTACTCCTTCACATTCCACTCTGTGACACTCAACTTCACTCCATGCCACTCTGTTACCCCACTCTGCGCCGCTCCCGTCAGCGCCACAAACCTTTAGCCATGCTGAACAGGAGCCACACTTGTGTACAACATGGCTAAAACACATTGGCAAGGCCAATACCTCTTGCATAGGCAAGACCTATTAGCTTGCCAATGCTTGTTCTTCTGCAGTGAGCATGTGGGGATCAGTATTGTTTCTCCTGCCTGCCGGCCCTGCCTTGCTTTTTACCAGCGATTGCCTTCTCCCATCCAGTCTGTGTCTCCCTCCCTCTGGTCCCAGCTTCAACCTCACTAGTGGAGTGTTGATCAATGTGATTCTTTCCAAGACTTCTTCTCTAAAGAATCATAATTTCAGCTTGTTCCATGGTAAGGTGAAGTTGACGTATCACGTTGTGTTGTCCAGGCAGAAAATTGATTCATTTTCCAAGGTGGTACATTTCAGGTCATGTGTGTTATTATACTTTAGAAGAATAGGAGGATTTCTTTGGCACAGAACGAGGAACTTCACTTCCCCCTCGTAAGCCGTCTGACCCTACCTAATTAGTGTGTATTTGTGATTATGCCCATAAGTAAAATGCTGTTTATAATTGATTTGATGCTGTAGTAGTATTGTCTATGTATGTATGGGCATGCTGTACAATGCTGAGTGGGTGCTGTGAGAATGTAACTATGCATAGAATGTTGGTGTCTGTGTGCTGCATGAAGCCTGAGGATTGATTAGGGGTGGAGGGGAGATTAGACCCCCATCAGTAGCCATCAGGCTGTGGCTTTAATGTAAAGGCCTACATGCATTAAGGAACGTGGCTTGCAGGAGCGGCTGGCTATGGCTGGGGCTGGGTGGGGTGGGGGATGCGGGGCACAAAGGGTGCAGGAAAAAAAAAAAAAATAATTACCTGCTTTGCTCCCACGCCACACTCCTCTCCCATCGCTGCTGCAGGCACAGGCTCCCAGTCTGCTCTGTGCCAATCATGGCGCTGCTGGAGAGTGCCCAGCCAGGGCACTCCCAGGCAGGCTTGGAGCCTGTACAAGCTCTCTCCAGCCCAGCAACCATGTTACTGGGCTAGAGAGAGCCCTGTGTGCTTGGCCAGCCAGAGACCGCCAGCCAAACACACATGCGCTCCGAGGGGAGTGCACAGTGCACTTTCGTCAGCTAGTCACCCTAATGCCCTGCCCTTTTTACATGGAAAGGATAATCAACACAGTTTAGTATCCTTTCCATGTAAAAGAATTTGCAGCGGTTGCTGCTGGAAGGGGGGGGGGCGCTCCTCTGCCCATACGTAGGAGCCTCCCCTGGTGCCTTGTCCTTTAATGGCTCCAGACACTTGTGTGAACACCCTGCCCTCCAACTACAACAGATGTCCTACTGTAAAATGTTTACAGATTTTTATAAACTGTTATTTGAGCCATTAAAGGATACAGCATTAACGTTTCATGCGAGAATGCAGAATATTGGTGGTTCTCTGGGCTCCAGACCGGCAGACAGGTTTGTCAAAAATCCTACATAATTATGTGCCTTCTAATATGTGGTATCTTTTGAACTTCTCAAATTTGGTACAGGGCGGTAATGAGAGTATTGTTGGACGGCTATACTGGCTGTTTAAGTGACTGAATTGAAGTATGCTGTACTATCAGAAACAATTACCTAATTTTTTTGCTGTAGGATTTTAGTTCTTGGCAGACTTAATCTTTCCTCGGTACTACAATTCTAAATACTGAACTACCCCACTTCTGCTGTACTCTCCCAGTTTTCTGCACACAAACGGTAATGTTGAGCGTTTTGTGCTTTTCCTGTAGGTTGACGCCAACAGTTTTTTCTTAGAAAACCATTCTTTGGAAACCGAAAATAGTCGAATTCAAAAGAAATTGGCAGTGCTCAACCAGTACGTACAACATCTAACTGTGTTTTGCAGTCTGTATCTTTTTAAATTGTTTTAAAACTATTTTTATTCTTGAATACAGAAAACTCGAGAATATGGTTACACAAAATCAGGAACTTAAAGATAATGTTGCACACCAAGAGGAAAGCCTTCGTAAAAGTACATCGCAGCTCGATGAGAAATCACAGGAATGCAGTGCTTTATTAAGATTATTGGAAACTGCTGTGGAAGATGGAAGGAAACAGGTATGCATAGTTATTAACAAAATCTGGATACACATATTTTTGTTTTAAGAAATCCCAGTCTGGTTTTCATTATTGAAAATGTATACATGTCAACATTTAAATATGTTACTCGTGTTTCGAACGTTTTAAAAACATCTGCTGCTTTCTTGGATTTTTTTTTTTTCGTTTACCATAAACAGGTTATTTATCACAGGTGTCCATTCCGCTTTCGACAAAAAATATTGCAATCTACGTAAGTTGAATATATGATCTTTCCAGGTCTTTAATTTCTGTGACTGGTCAGTGTTCTATATGCATTGATCACACTTGTGTGTAATTTCTTCTTTGCACTGCCATGCGGGTGCACTTAATCCTAGTTTCAGCTACTTAAGTTCTTGATTTTTGGTTGTTCGTTAAGCAACTGTTCAGTGTGGTTAATCACTATTTGTGTGATGTATGACCTGGAAGATCGTATAAATGCACACCATGTCATGCCATTATTCAGTTATGTGTACATGGTTTGTACTGTGACACTTTCGGTGCTCCGCGACTGCCATTATCTCTCATCTTTGTTTTTGGAGGAGTGCTGGATATCTTTCTTCATAACTTGGTTCTCTATGTGACTGTCCTTCGAGGCGTCATAGTTGTTGAGAAACATTCTTCTTCTTTGGTGAAATTACTGAACAGTTTAAGACAGTAAGTCTTTGAAAGTTTTGACCCTGAAGAGAGTAACCTCTGAATTCAGAATACACGTTCTAAGGGCTACTTCTAACCACATATTCCTCACCTTTAGAATATCCCTAGGTGCCAGACAGGAACCAGGATATTTCAACAGCGTTACTCCCATGTGCCGGTTTGCAATGTCCTGCGCTTCTTCACACTAACTTCGATCCACCCCTGAAATAACAAACGGAACCACATAGAAGTGATAGCCCTGCTTGCTGACATCAGTTCCTTTATTTTGGGAATTTTGTACCCTTATCCAGAGCTCTTTCCCAACATTTTCCTCACCTTTTGACAAACGATTCCCCAAAAATGTATTTTTTCAGTGTGCAAAGGCACCATGCCCCCTCCTAAAATTAAACAGATTATCCTTGTTGGAGCTGTTCAAACAGATGTCTGTGACAGGGTTGTATGACAGAACAACGCATTCCGTTACAGCATGAATACCTTAACCACGCATTTCTAACAACGAATATGCTGTTACCATGCATGCTTTTACAACGCATTTCGTTCTAAGAGCATGTATGTTAAATGCATATACATAGTTACGTTTTTCTCTGACCCCTGCCCTAAATCCTAATATTGGACCCCTCCGCCCCCACTCCCCTACCCACAGCCCTTTTAAAAAAACAAAAAAAAGAAAATACATTCCTCTACCTTGAACCCTAAAACTGCCCCACTAAGTCCTAAAGCCGAACCCCACTTGCCCTGAGCCATAAAACCTGACCCCAGCATGACCCCCTCCCCTGGCCCCAACCCTTTAAAAAAAATATGCGCCTCTGCCCTAACACCACCCCCACCCAAGCCATAAAGCTATACCTCCCAACCACAAGGCCTAAAGCAGGACCCAAGCGCAACCCCCCCCCCAACCCCTAACCCTTTAAATAAACAAATACCCACCCCCTGCCCTGAGCGCCAACCACCCCCCACCCCAAGCCCAAAGGCTATACCTCCCCCCCACCCCAAGCCCTAAAGCTACACCCCTCTACCCCAAGGCCTAAAACAGGACCCCAGCTCGACTTCTCACCACTTGCCCACAATCTTTTAAATAAAAAATACCCAACCCCTGCCCTGAGCCCTAAAACTGCCTCTCACCCTTCCCCTTTCCCTTAGCTCACTTGCCACATGGTGAGGCAGCTCTCCAGGCAGGCAGCTCATAAAGGGGAAACAGAAGGGTCTATCCATTTTCTCTAAAGACACTGATAGCCTTTTCCATGCCTTTTGCACACATAAGCCCTAACCACAACTACGTTGCATATGCCCTTACCATGCATACCTTTACAACCTAATTTGTTGTAAAGGCATGTGTGGTAAAGGCCAATACGTTGTAACACAATGCATGGTTAAGGCTATGTGTGGTTCAGGCTATGTGTGGGAACAGCCACGTTATAATGGCTGTTTAACCTGTGACAGCTCCCTGGGTGGTCTGTATCTGGTGCTGGGTTCGGCACATGACTCCAACTCCAGCGAGGAGTACACTCTTATGAACCCGAAGGTGATCCGGAAATGGAGAGCAAAGCTAAATGTTAAAGAACATAGAAATAAGTCTGGGAAGTCCCACCTCCGCTGAAAGTTGAGAATCTGTTTCCACTCTTGAGGATGTACCCACATCAGGTCATCTTCAAGGTCCAATACGCCAAAGTCTGAATGAAAGCACAAAAAGACCTAGCAGGATTTCTCCCAGTCCCGCCAGTCTCAACTTGACAAGTCCAGATGATTTCACAGTACCTTGGGCTCTTGCTCACGGTCACCTGATGATGAGGTGATTCCACAACTGATCCTGATGCAGGCAAAGCTTCTGTATCTGTCTGCGACACACAATGGGTTGAAACTTTCACAGAGTAGTTGCTGTGAATTTACAGCACCATTCTGGCTCTCTCCAGCAAACCTTTGGGCCCCAGTGATACATGGAGGCCTCCGGTTGGGATACCGCTGAGGGTCTGCCCTGGGTTCTGCTCCAACTATGAAGCGAACTTCCAGTCTGTCACCAGGCTTCACACCAGTCTCTGACGCCAGAGGATGACTCCGTTCCTATTGTCCTATCCAACTCCGAGCTGAATAAATCTCTGCCTTGAACCGAGATCACTCGACGCTGAACCAACGCACCCAGTCCCAATTAATTCTGATCCAGACTAAACTATGCCTCCATCTCAGAGCCACACCCCAGCACTTTATCACCTTTTCAGTCAGGACTCTGACAAAGGTAAACTGCAGGGTGAACCCCAATTCTTTCCTCACAACTCTTCCAGATAGAATCAAACCTCCTTGAGACCTTTGGTAAGGTGATGTTTATTCAAGTCGCTTTTGCCCTCGGGTCTTTGGTCAATGCCATCTGTTTCCTGAGAAGATAAGCCCATCGTTTTGTAGATATGTCTTGCAAGATTGTGCCGGCATTCTCCAGAGAGTAATTACTGGCCAGTGTGGCTGAAACCACCCAAGATGGCTTAGACACCACAAAGTACATTATCTGTTCTGGCTGGACACTACTGACAAGTTGGGCAGAACAGTTGGCACTAGTGTTGTGCTTCGGTTGCAAACTTCAATGTGAGCCACACGCTTCTCTGGAGATATGGAAGCCTCTTTAATGGACCTGCCGTTTGATGGTTCTTACCTGTTTGTGGAGAAGGCCAATTCGGTATTGGAACATGTTAAAGAAAACTGGGCTGTGGCTTGTTCCTGAGACCTTTGTACACCCACAAGACAATACCCTCACCAGTTTCACCCCTTTCTGCTGTACTTCAGTGTATTGGTGTACTGCCCACATCAAGACCCATAACCCCTTCCACAGGTACCCCAATGAATTCGAGATAGGGGATCAAGAAGACAGTGTCCAGGTCATAAACTGCTGCAGGCTTCCCAGTCCGTCCCCTGTGTACCATCCACCTGCAAGACACTAGCTTGCTGGTAGCAGCACACAAAGTTCCTGTGGGAGGATCAGATACTTCCTCGAGGGCTGGCAAAATATAACACCCGGCAGGTGGGTTCTCCAGATGGTCCAAAAAGCCTATGCCCTGCCATTCCTTTTCAACCCACTGCATCTTCCACCCACATCTCAACCTCTCAGAGAAGTTCTGGAGTTTTTTACTCCAAGAAGTGAAGGCTCTTTTGGACAAGGGATTTATAGAGAGGGTTTCAGGCCAGGAAATAGTGGACTAATTGTTACTCCCGTTATTTCCTCATGCTGATGAAAGACAGAAACCTTGGTCCTATTTTAGCTTTGCGCCATCTGAATACCTTCTTGCAGAGAGACGTACTCAAGATGGTCTAGCTGGGCCAAACTCTGTCTTTCCTGGATCCAGGCAACTAGATGGTGGGATGGCTTTGGACCTCCAATACTCTTACTTTGGTGTGCATGTCCTGCAGTTCCACAGACTACCTTCAGTTCATTTAGGTCAGGAGAATTTTCAGTTTGCTGTGCTCTTCTGCTGCTCCACCAGTGCGACCTACATGATGTGTTCACTGCACACCTTTGGTAGTTTGAGATGCCAGTGTTCCTCTATCTCGATGACTGGCTGTTGAAGGCAGACTTGCCACAGGCCATTGTGGACAACCTCAAGACAATGGCAAACCTTTTGACATTATTGGGGCTGGAAATCAACATGCCAAAGTCACATGGTACTCCATTGCGGAGGCTGTCCTTCATTGGAGCAATCCTAGATACTGTGCAGTTTTGGCCTTTAATCCATCACAAATCGAGGACATTCCAACTATGATCCTGGTGTTTCAGCCTGCGTTCTGGGTGTCGTGAGATTGGTGCTAAGGCTTCTGGGCCTCCTGTCGTCATGCATTCTGTTAGTTGACTACGCTAAGTGGCATGTGTGGGTAATGTAAGGCTTTACAGTGGACAGGATTAAAGGCTATTTGTTGAAGCTTTCCGTCTTTTCATATTTATCTGACCAACCCCTCACCTGTTTTGATATAGTTACTAAAGGTTTGACACGTTTGCTCCTTGACAGTTCTCATCTGTATGCCCTTCAAGCTGATGCATAGCTGCTTGCTGCATCTCCTGACCTTAAAGGCTGTCTTCCTCATTGCCTTTGCTTCAGCTCATCACTTAGGTGAACTTCAGGCACTGTCAATACATATGCTCTACACCACCTTTTTTGTAACACACTGGGGCTGCACGCTCAGTCTGCCTTCTTGCTCTAAATCATGACTCAGTTCCATGTAGGACAATCCACAATTCTTCCATCCTTCTTTGCCCTGCCTCACCCATTGAAAGAGGAAAGGCTCTATCAGCTGGATCCTCCCCTCCCCAAAAGAGCTTTAAGTTTTACATTGATTGTACCCAGGACCATCGGGTGGGGTTCTCCAGGCCAAAGAAAGGGAAGGTTGAGCAGAAGAGGACTCTGTTCAGGTGGATATTCCCCAGCATAAAGGTCTGATGCACACTGGCCAAAAAAAACAGCCTCCCAAAAGACTGAGAGCCCATTCCACACAGGGCTGTGGGTTCGGCCACTGCGTTGGCATGCAGAATGCCTGCCCTTGACATCCGCCAGGCTGCAACATGGGCTTTGGTGCACATGTACATGA